>NC_090439.1:1182791187-1183123330 GCF_031143425.1 Pleurodeles waltl
GGCAGCAAGTTGGGCAGTGCAGGAAAGTGCCCTTTCAAACATGGTCAGCTCCACATTTTGCCCTAATACTGATGCGTTTTGCTTGAAGGTGCACTGGGCCCTGCTAACCAGGCCTCATTGGGCTTTCCCTAAAACTAACTAAATGTTCAATTGTAAGACAATTAGCAAAGGCTTTAGCACCCTTGTAAGTCCCTATTAAATGGTACCCCTGGTATCCAGGGTTTGGGTACTAAAGAGAGTCCCTAAGGGTTGCAGCATGTATTATCCCACCCTAAGGGACCCAGATACAAACTGCATGCAGACCGCCATTTCAGGAAGTGTTAAATGGTGCAAACCATTCCTAAAACACACCATGGCACATGGCAATTGTCCAAACAGTGCCAACAATGTGGCAATTGAGGCCTATAGTACACTCTCTGGCTTCCACAGGTAAGAATGTCCAAACAATTCCAAGATATTCATATGTAGGACCATAAACATAAACACACACGTTGTGTAGGCTACTTGACACCTCAGTCACACTGGCAGCAAGTCCACCTGTATGTTTGCCCAGCACAAACAAGTATGGGTGATGCATGTGTACACTGACACTATCTGTACCCTGGGTCTACAGACATGTTCTTGTCCCACTATCTACCAATGGAGTGCCAATGCAATAAAGGCTCAAATACAATTCCAAATCACAGACTCATGTAATTCCCAGTATATGAGGGTCTGAGGCTGACATAAATCCCCTGTATGTCCCTATTAGATAATAGGGCAAGGCTGACATCAACAACCTGTAAGTCCCTAGTAGATAATAGGGCAGGGGAGTGTAGACACCCCCGATACTTACAAACAGTAGTGATGTACCTACAGAAGGAAACATGTCAGTCAATGACATAACCAATGATATCATACGTAAAGTGCACTATGACACATGAAAAGGTCATGTTGATTTTTGTACTGATATTCCAGATATTCCATTTCAGTAGGCAGAAGGAATTACACATGAAGAACACAAAACGACCACATGCATGACAAACAAATCCATGGCACAGGCCTGTACCAAACATCCCAACACTTTTCTGCATAGGGAACTGTAAGTCATCCATGTTGCATGACAGCTGATGTCTGCTCCTTTGGACACACATCAGACTGTCACATAAATGCACTTAGGGGTCAGTTAGCTGGCCACAATCTAGGGAATCTCAAGTGTATCCCAGAAAATACTATTGGTATATGTGTAATCTCTGAAGTCAGATCCCAATAATGCATGTGCCCTCACATACATACACAGACAGTGAACATATTGTACACATGGGAAGACAGGAATATAGTAAATAGTGAAGCTGCTGTCAAGCAAGCGGCTTGTAAATTAGTTCACCACACTTGCTAGCACCACAAAATGTAAACACCACCACCCCTTGTATGACAGCCTGCTATTTGTACTTTGGGACAAAGCATATATTGTCTGACACGTGCGCAGTCCTAAATGTGGATATATGGGCATTCCATGGCTGGTCCATGGCAACCCTGGGTATCAACTGATCAATGGACTGACGTGACTACTCATAGGGGCATATTCACAAGAAACTGATGCATTGGCTATGATGCTCAGGTTTCCTTGGATTGCCCTGCGCCCCTCTAACGACACCATGGAAGTGCTGTATACACAATACAGAGCAATATCACAAAATAAAATGATGGACGGAGTGTTGAAACTTTTCAAACACTCACCCCCAGTCACAGATTTGGGTTAAATTCATCACTATTTTTCCTGCCTCATCACCCCAGTTCGGACCCACCCATACGCAAATCAATCTTGACCCTTCTCCCAAAGGGAGCAGTCCAGCCCAAACTGCCAAGCCAGGTTCTCCCTGGACAGGACTCAAGCATCCTGGGACCGGTTTCAGGGTATCACACTTCTTCAGCCAGGCTAGCTTAAATCCAGTGGCGCAGCAAGCAAGGGACCCACGTCTTGGCATACTCTAGCCACTTAGGGCGCACAAGGTAATATCACAAAATAAAATGATGGATGGAGTGTTGAAACTTTTCAAACTCTCACCCCAGTCACAGATCTGGGTTTAATCCATCGTTATTTTGCCAGCCACATCACCCCAGTTCGAACCCAGCTATATGCAAATCAGTCTTGACCCTGTTTCCCATGCCCAGACGTGGGTCCTTTGCTTGCTGCACCACCAAAAACAGTTGCACTAGGCCAGTCAAGCTCCAGAAGGACGACAGGACATAGCACTAGCGTCAGTCTAACGCCTACTGTCGGCAGCCGTTGAAAAATTATGCTAGAATGGTGCAATGACATCTTGTTACTTCACCAGTGCAATAGCTATTGGGCCTCCCTGCTGGGGAATGTCCATCTTGCACACATCATACCTTGCACAAGTGTGATGTGTTTTAATGGGTTTACAAAATGGCACAAAGCTAGCATTCAACCACTTTGTACATATATGGTACATAGTGAGGGCCTGTTTAGTGCCACCAAGGTTTAAAATTGAATTACGCTACGGAGGCACAAAGGTGCTTAAGGGGCTTGTAAATGTGTCCCATTGTTGGCACACAAGGCCGCCCTATGAAGTTGCCATTGACATGACTCATGGTAAATGTGGCCTGTGCATTTATGTCCTAGTAAGGCATGTGACATCACACATGTACACTTACAAGACATACCTTGAACACATGGAAAGAGAGGAGGATGTTGACACATTGGCACCATTCGTGTTTTTTGATAGAATTGCGTTTGCCAAAAATGATGGATACCATGCGATGCTGTCTAATGTTGTGTTGCATGCAACAGAAAAAACAGAATGCATGATCACAGGAAGTGACGTAATGGATCTACCATGCTGCATACCAGGAACTGCAAAATTACTCTCACTTTCTTTTACAGTCGCAGTCTTTTTGTCTGTGTTGGTGAGAAGAGGTGTTTTGAAAGTTGTGTCAGAGAGTGGTGTTTGAGGTGTCTTTTGTGCTGGCTGCTGTCTAATTTTTGTCCTTGACCTCTGTATTGTCCTGTTTATTAGTCATTTGTATTGTATTGCAATTGTATTGTCAGGTGTGTGTCTCTGGGGTACCATAGTAAGTTGGGTCAGTTGGGGGTTGTTTGAGTGTATTTTATTTTTTGTTAGGGGTACGGTGGGTGTGTGCAACACTATGGCCCTCATTCTGACCTTGGCGGTCGGCGGAGAGGCGGCGGTCGGACCGCGAACAGACCGGCGGTATTAAAAATGGCATTCTGACCGCGGCGGTCACCGCCGCGACCGACCGCCACTTCCCCACTCCGACAGCCACGGCGGTCATGACCGACGGGCTGGAGTCTGCGCACTCCGGTCCGGCGGTCGACCCAAGACCGCCAACGGTATCATGACCCTGCTTACCGCCGCGGTTTCTGGCGTTCGGGAACCGCCATGCAAACCATGGCGGTAGGCACTATCGGGGCCAGGGAGATCCTTCCCTGGCACTGATAGGGGTCCCCCCCACTGCCCCCCGAGTCCTCCCCCCACACCCTCCACCCCCCTGCCACCCCCCAGAGGTGGTACGAACCCCCTCCCCACCCCCACCCCGACATGCACATACACGCACCCCGACATGCACACACCCCCAACATGCACATATACACACCCCCTACACACACACATACACAACGGGGACACATACCCGCACACATACATGCCGAGATGCGCACCCGCCGAACTACACACATTGCCCATAGGCACAGCAGCACTCCCCGCCCGCATGCACGCACTCACACACCCCCTCTACACACTCACACGCACACCCCCATGCACGCACACATCACACAACACCCCCCCACCCCCTCCCCTCACGGACGATCAACTTACCTTGTGCGTTGGTCCTCCGGGAGGTGACAGGAGCCATGGGGAGGTGACCGCCAACAGAAGACCGCCAACAGAAGACCGCCACACAGAAATGTGGGTCGTAATTCTGTGGGCGGTGTTCTGCTGGCGTGGCGGTGGAGGTTGACCAGTCTCCACTTTCCCGCCGACCGCCAGTGTGGCTGCTGGCGGTTTTCCGGCAGAACGCTCCCAGCGGTCAGAATGCGCACAGCGGCATACCGCCGCGGTCGGCGGTCTTCACCGCGGCGGTAACTCGGCGGTCTTGCGAAAAGACCGCCAAGGTCAGAATGACCCCCTATGTCAGGAAAGGGAAGGGCATGTCACCTCAGCATTGAGGAGTTAGGCGGGTTCATGTGGCTGGTACTCCATTACTCCAGACTTGTAAATCTGGGAATGCATCAGATTCCTTAGTGTCCTATGAGTGTTGTGTGGAAACACCCACAGCAACACCCATGGAACGCTCCTTTCATGCAGTTTTGTGCATGAAATGGGCCCATATTTACAAGGCATCATACGTTTAGAATAGGTAGGATAAGTTACTTCTAATAATGAGTTAGGCTAAGATAGTGTAGTATAGGTTAGTTTAGGTAGTTTAGTTAGTTCAGGGGTTTTTAGGCTTAGTTTTGTAGTTAAATAACTATTTTTCCCATTCCTACTATATGGCATCCATTCTGATTTACTGTATAGGTGGTGGCATGTATGAACAGGCCATGTTAGGCACATGCCTTTGCAAGTAGTAGTTGATTTACATGTGTGACTACGAATATCCCCTATGGTTAAGATCCTGTCAGGTGACAATGGTGTCACATCAGCAACTCCAGACATCTTTCAGCTATGTATGTGACACTCTGGATGTGCATGGATGCACATCCCACAACAGGTATTGATACTGCATTTCTCTGTATTGTTAAGTGATGTGACTTGCATTGTCATTATGTTGTTGTATTTGCACTGCTACATCTAGATTTTGTGACTGAGACTCTCATGACTGTCCCTCACACTCTTACAAATGCATCATTTATCTGTCACATCAATGGTTTACCTGTAACTACCATCCTTGTTAGGCCCAGTCACTTGTGTAATGATTGTTGTCAGCTATCACCATACATGAATGCTGACTCTCAGATGCCATGCGTGGGGTGCTCAGGTACAACTTGCTAGTTCGCATAGGTATCAGAAACCTCAATCATGTTGCTGTCAGTGTACGTGACTTTGTGTATGTCACAAATCCAGACATATCCCTTAGGCAGGTACTCAGGGGCATATTGACACAACCCTAGCGCCACCAGAGCTTCTTTTTTTGTGACACTCCAGTGACACTGTATCATTTCATTAATTTTAAGTTGCCATAAAGCCACTTTGGGTGGCTTGACAGTGCATTGTATACCTGTCTCCCCACCAATGCAGATTTCTGTGGCAGAGGGACATGCAATGTGCGTTGCTGTGGGCTCACCCATGCAACACCGATTGGCACTGCCCCAGATGTACAGTAGAATGTAGACCTGAGGCAGTGCTAAAACAATGATGTCAGCCCAGAGATGTGGTTTGCATGGCACAACAGGGAGACAGACAAATCTCTAGGCTGCTTTTTGCTTATTGTTTTGTGCTGCATTTTGCCACTTACATAGTAGTAGCAAGGAGCTTTTAATGTTTGTACATGTGCAGGGACGAAAACTCCCTGCACATAAACATTAAATCCCTGCAGTGCAGACACCCTTGCAAGATGGTGCAAGTGTGTCTGCATTAGCACTAGACAGCTGCATCAGCACTAGCGCTAGTGAAAGAACGTGGTTGCACAGTATATTATTGCATTCTGTACTTACCTGGTTTTTAGTGATGGCACTGTTGACTTTCTCAACTATTTAGAGGTGATGAAGAGCTGGTGTTGGAGCTCCATCACCTTTGTAATCAGGATCTGATTCTCCTCCTCACTGAACCTACTTTTTCTCTTCCTTTTCCCCTTCTCCTGGGAGTCTGTCTGGACATCGTGGCTTGTACTGGGCTGATTGGGGTCTCTCCTGGGTCTCTCCTGACTTCTCCATTTTGTTCACCTTGTGGCTTCTTTTTGTCATTTTTGTGTGGGGGTGGGTTGACGCTTTTAAGCCAAAAAGTGATGCTAGCACAATTAGTGTCAACAAAGGAGCCGTAAATCATGCTAGCTCCACTTTTGCAGCACTAGCCTTTTTTTTGTGGGACATGTCACAAAGTTTAGCATAATTTTCTTGACGCTAGGCTTTTTTCACTGCCATTTTTTCACTGTAAATATGGTGCAATTTTTCAAGAGGAAATTACGTTAGCCAGTGTTACATTTTTTGACACACTACTGCGCCAGCACAATTGTGCGTCATTTCTTGTAAATATGTCCCTTAGTGTGTTGGTTGACTGGTACAGACCAACCTGATACCCCAGATGTGTTTCTGACCCCCACATAACACTGGTCCAGCATATCTCAACAATCACAACTGTTTTCACAAATCTTCATGACACCCCAGCTCATCCGGACTCCTATTTGCACACATCCCACACATTCAGGAAACCAGATCCGGTGGTCAAATCTTCTCCGAAATCACTCTTGAAGCACAGAACAACCCCCAACTACACATAAGAGCCTCCTCCTCACTTCCTAAATTCCCCATGAAGCTGAAGACCTAGGCCCTGATATATACTTTTTGACGCAAACCTGCGTTAGCGCAGTTTTGCGGCAAAAGGTATCGCGCCGGGTAGGGCCATTCCAGAGCACCAGCCGGGCGCCATATTTAAGGAATGGCGCAAGCGGGCGCAAAGGTCCGGTTAGCATCAATATAAATGACGCTAACCGGGAGGGGGAGGGGGAGGCGTAGGGAAAACTGAAGGTTGTGCATGAAAGAATGGCGCTAGTCAGGTTAGAGTCAAAATAATGACTCTAACCTGACTTCCACCGTTGTTAGATGCACAACGCCCATGGACATAACTCCTGTCTAAGAAAAGACAGGAGTCATGCACCCCAGCTCAATGGCCATGCCTAGGGGACTAAAGTCACCTGGACATGGCCATTGGCACAGTGCCATGTAGGGGGGCCCAAGTTAGGTCCCCCTATGGCACTTAAAAAAAAAGGTAAATACTTACCTCTACTTAACTGGGATGGGGATCCCCATCCTCTGCTGTCCCTTTGGTGTGTGTTAGAGTGTCCCTGCTGCCTGGGGAGGGCACCTGTGGACTTATTCCATGGTTTTCCAGCATGGAAATAGGCCCACAGGTCCCCTAACGCCTGCCCTGACCCACGTGTTAAATAATGGCGCTAAGCAAGCTTTGCGCCATTATTTAGGCCCGCCTCCCTCCTGTGCACCATTTTTGCACGGGGATAAATAATTGGCTAGGGCCTTGGAGTCATTTTTTACCCAGGAACGCCTACCTTGCATCTCATTGGCGCAAGGTAGTTTTCCGCAGGCAAAAAATGACTTTAACTCCAATATTTTGGCGCTAGACATGTCTAGCGCCAAAATATAAATATGGAGTTTAGTTTGTGCTGATTAGCGTGAAAAAATATTGACGCTAATTCAGCGTAAACGAAGTATAAATATGTCCCTAGGTTTGGCTAGACACATGTGTGCTCAGCACCAGGACACTCTATGGGGTGATAGTGCAGACTAAAGATCTGCATGGCATAACAACATTACATAGGTTAGTATCTGATGGGTTTTCAATGGATTATTTAGACAATGTATGATCAACCTTAATCATTGGGGCAGGGGTGCTATACCACTATTTCTGGTCATTAGTGTATGGGATTGAAGTAATTATTGTATTATATGTTGTCTGTATGGTCCATCCTACTATAGATGAATAGCTATCATAGGTGTGTGCCTGGCATTTTACCATTATTCGCAACAGTTCCGTTTCCACAACTGAACAGCAAACAACTAGGAAAAATGCTTGGAGGGCAGCCAGGACAGTATTAAACATTGGAACAGAATAGTTTCTATTTTTCTGTGGTGAGTTATATGTTGTCTATAAAACCAGAGTAGGTTCTCAAGTAGCAGGAGATGATGTCAACGGTTGCTGCGCCTATATTTATTACATTTATAAAAAAGTTTGATTCAGCCCGAAGGCCATAAAAGACAAATATAATTTATCAATAAAAGAACAATTTGTGATGCAAAGATTTGGCTGGGGGGTGCCTGGGACTACCTATCCCAGCAGTACCATGCGGCAGGAGGTGCAAAAAGCTGCTCACCTGGCCTGTCTCAAGGACCGCTTAGCACCACCTGGACTCTTTTCTGACAAGGGCGGTTGCGGTGGTTACTAAAGAAATTGACTTGGGTGAGTGACCTTTATCTCTTGACCTGTGCGAGTGCCAAACTAGTCCTGTGCCTTTTGAGCAGTCTTTGGGTGGTACTGAGCCGATGGGCGTACGAAGGGGGATATTGGCCTAGAGCTCGTGGAATTGAAGGACCAGCTAGTCAGCCAAAGCCCGGAGCTACACTCCTCCAGCAATCTTCTTATTCCAATACAACGGCTAAATCCCCAGTTAAAAGAAGGCAGCAATTTAGGAGACTAAGCACGAAGAAGGCCTCCTGTCGTGATAGTGTCAGACAAACTGATCCCCAAGTTGGAATCAATATCATTAACCTGGAACTCAATGAACTCATGAAAGCTGCCATGTCTGATTTTGTGCTGCAAGTTAAGGAGACCGGTGAAGAGTTTTTGACTTCCTTAAAGGATAAGTTGTAGGCGATCGAGATGAAGGTAGCAGATCTGGCCAGCCTGCGAACTTCGGCTACATTAACTGGTTGTGCTGCTGCTTTAAGCTTTGATGATAGGGATACAGGTGTCGGGGGAAAGATAAGTCATTCTTAGAGCCTTCTCGAGCAGCATTAGGCTGTTCCAGTGATGCAGGCAGTGTCACTCACCGGGATTCCAGGCAACCCACTGCTGAATTTAGGAATCAAATAGTATGTCCTTGCTCAGCCTTGACAGCAAGCCCCAGAATCAAGTAAGGAAGGAGGGCTTTAGCCTTTTAAATCTTACCCCAGAGTGTTGCCCATATGTTTAATTCTTTCTAATGTTCCCTGTTCGGCATGGAGGAATCCACAACTCAATTAAAGAACAACGTGTGTCACCGGTTAACTTACAAAATATAATTGTGATTTGTAAGTTTGCGCCTCTTTTGCGTCAATAAATTACGCAAATGCGACACTAAAAAGTATAAATATGGACCTAAGTGCATTAAATCCCAAAGCCACTGTTATTGTGAGGAGTGACTTTAGTTGGAAATATGAGCCGATTATGGGGCTAGAAGCTATAATGGTGGAGGAGGATGGGGCTAGAGGTATTCCTTCACTTGATGCACGTCCTGCTGTACCATATACCGTAGCCCCTGTGCAATCATTCCAGCTAGCAATAGGACACAATATCTGAGCGTGCAATGGTAGGACAGAGTCAGATTGCCCCAGCACATTTACATATGCAAAGAGAACTGTGCGCTCAAAGATGAGATAGACTATCTTTTGTTAAGCGTAAAGGATTGGGAATTGGTTAACGATTTTGTAGAAGAAAGTAGGCAAGATAGTGATCATAATCCACTTTGTCTGCTCCTGAGTGAGAACTTCCTTGATTCCTGTTATCGAGATGATGAAGCAATGCAAGTCTAGCCAGTGATTGGAAATAATCGGAGGTCATTAGCTGGCCTTCTACATTGGCAAAAACAGATACTCTGGCAAGTATTTATACAGTTTTTGCAGATATGCTATCTCCTTATATTGGCTGGCCACCTTCTAAAATTCCGATAATGGCTTTTCACTCTTTCCTAGGTGAGAAGATAAGGAATAATTTAACTAGAACTATTAGCCACTGGCCGACGCCCACACTACCTCCCTGGTGCGGGTCACAACCAGTGGCTGACACCAGAGAGGGGGTTAAAAATACCCTGGGAGACACAGAAGATCTTCCGTGTCTCCCCCAGCCCCCCTACCCGCCCCCTTGTGATGGCACGTTGACTTCTCTGTTTGTTCCCTACGCTTGGGAAGGCCTTGTTTGAAAGGGGAGACTCTCCCCGTTCAAACGAGGCCTTTCCGAACATGTTTCCTGGCCCTCACTAGAAATGAGGGATTTCACTTGGGGCGGTCGGCCCCCTCAGCAACCGGGCCGCCCCCCACCAGGGGCATACATTTTTTTAAAAGTAGGTTTACCCCTGGGGGGGAAGGGAGGGGGGCGATCTCACCCACCCAGGGGTGTAACGAATTAAAAATATTTTATAAAAAACAAAATGAAATGGACAGGGGATCGCCCGTGAGCAGGGCGACTCCATGTGGGGGCAATACTTTTTTTTAACAGCTGTATGGTTTCCCTGGGGGCCACTATGACCCCCAAGGAAACCATACAGCTGTTAAAAAAATATGTAGATCTATATATATATGTAGATCTATATATATATATATATAGATATATCTATGTAGATATATCTAACAATATATAGATATATCTATCTATATAGATATATATGTACTGTATATATATAGATATGTCTATTGATAGATCTCTTTCTCTCTCTCTCTCTCTCTATATATATATATATATATATATGTATATATATATATAGCAATCACTTTTGACAATGTGTGTGGTTTCATGAAAACCACACCCAAATATAAAAGTGATTTCTATCTATATATATATTTGCCACCAGTTCTCTTGCAGAAGCAGCTTGGGTCTTCAAAGCAATGCACATACTTCAACTGATGCATTTCAACTGTAGCTTTTAGGCAGCAATAAAAAAGTCAACTAACTCTTGTGATTATGTTTCTGCTAGAAAAGGACCTGACTTTTGTCTAGTGGCAGTTTTGATTGCTTAAGTTAGCGCAGAAGGTTTATAGGCTTACTGAAAGAATCAAAACTGTATCATATGTGAATAGCTGAGTGGATTAGTAAAGCCAGACATTACCTGCGCTATAATACAAATGAAATATATGTGCGAGGGGGCTATGGAGCGATGAAATGCACTTTTGCTGGGTGGTAGTGAGGGAATCGGAGGAGGAGGTAAAGTGAGTGGGAGAACCAATAATGATTGTTGGACTGGGTGCCAGAGCGCTAAAGACTGTGACGATTGGTATGTGACAAGGTTATGTGATAGTGCTCTCTTGGGAGCTCCCCAGTTTCGTTCAGCCCCAAATTCCACAACCCAAATTGTATTGTGGAGAAATCAAAATTATCTATCACAAAACCAACTGGTTTTGTAAGGCAGGCACCTGCGTTTTTGGTCTTGAGCTCGGTGGCCATATAGGGAAACATACCAAACCCAGACATTTCTGGAAACTAGACATCAGGGGGAGTCCACAGAGGTGTGACTTGTGTGGATTCCTCAAAGTTTTCCTACCCAGAATACACTGCAAAGCTGAAATGTTGAATAAAAACTCTATTTTTTCTTGCATTTCTGTCACACAAACTGCAGGAATATGCTGGGATCCACAAAATTCCTACCACCCAGTATTTACCCACCAGTCCTGATAAAAATGCTACCCCACTTGAGTGCTTGTACCTAGTGCCTGCGTCAGGATCGGATCATCCCAGTGTTAACAGTTACCCTCATGTAAGGGTCCACATTGACCGCTGTGTGATCTATTCCTGTCGCGGGTACTAGGCCTATCCACACAAGTGAGGTACAATTTTTGTTGGGAGACTTGCGGGAGTGCAAGGTGGAAGGAAATTTGTGGCTCCTGTCATATTCCAGAACTTTCTGTCACCGAAATGTGAGAAAAAAGTGTTTTTCTGCCAACTTTTGAGGTTTGCAAAGGATTCTGGGTAACATTACCTGGTGAGAGCCCCACAACCCCCCCATCTTGGATTCCCCTAGGTGTCTAGTTTTCAAAAATGCACAGGTTTGGTAGTTTTACTTAGGTGCTGGCTGAGCTAGAAGCCAAAATCCACAGCTAGGCACTTTCCAAAAAACACGTGAGTTTTCAATGTAAAAATGTTATGTGTCCATGTTGCATTTCCTGTCACGGGCATTAAGCCTAGCCAAGCATGTGAGGTACCATTTTTATCGGGAGACTTTGAGGAACACAGAATAGCAGAACAAGTGTCTTGCTCTACTTTTTTTTCTTTCAAATGTAAAACAGTGTGTAAAAAAGAGATCTATTTGAGAAATGCCCTGTAATTCACAGGCTAGTATTGGAACCCCGGAATTTAGAGATCTGGAAATAATAACTGCTTCTCAACACCTTATTTTGTGCCCATTTTGGAAATACAAAGGTTTTCTTGATACATATTTTTCACTCTTTATATTTCAGCAAATGAATTACTGTAAACCTGGTGTAGAAGGAAAACCCATTGCAAGGTGCAGCTCATTTATTGGCTCTGGGTACCTAGGGTTCTTGATGAACCTACAAGCCATATATATCCCTGCCCTGCAACCAGAAGAGTGCAGCAGATGCAACGGTATATTGCTTTAAAAAATATGATATTGCAGAAAAAAGTTACAGAGTAAAACATGGGGAAAAATGGTTGTTTTTAGGATCTACACAAATGACCCCTTGCTGAATTCAGAATTGTATCTACTTTTCAGAAATGTTTAGCTTTCCAGGATCCAGCATTGGTTCCACACCCATTTCTGTCACTAACTGGAAGGAGAGTGATAACACAAAAAATAGTAAAAATGTGGTATGTCCCAGTAAAATGCCAAAATTGTGTTGAAAAATGTGGTTTTCTGATTCATGTCTGCCTGTTCCTGAAAGCTGGGAAGATGGTGAGTTTAGCACCGCAAGCCTTTTGTTGATGCCATTTTCAGGGAAAAAAAACACAACCCTTCTTCTGCAGCCCTTTTTTACAATTTTTTTGCAAAAAACTAAGGTGGTCATTACAACCCTGGCGGAAAGGTGTTAAAGCGGCGGTAAGACCGCAAACAGGCCGGCGAAAAAAAAAAGGGAATTATGACGATGGCGGAAACCGCCAACATAGTCAGCCACTTTAACACTCCGACCGCCACGGCAGTACAGACAAACAGTGCGGTGGTCACCTCCAACAGACAGGCGGAAGACAAAGTACCGCCCACAGTATTACAACAGGCCAATCCGCCACCTTTTCCGGGGCGGATTCACCGTGGATAAAAACACGGCAGAAACAGCCATTTCAATGGGAAAACGCTCACCTTAACACACTCCACAAGGAAAGAGGGCACCATGGAGCCAGAACTCCAAATACTCCCTGCAATAGTGTTCCTGCTCCTCTACGAACATCAGCAACAGAGGCGCCGAAGACAACGGTGAGTACTGCACCTACAACATAGGGCAGGGGGGAGGCAAAAGTCAGGGACACACACACACAACAGCCCCACCCCGACTCTCGCACACTACAACACACACACCAATGCATTTCCAAACATCACAGTAACATCCCCTAACCCCCCCGGAAGAGTGCAAAGACAAAAGGAAATGAGTACAACCATTGTAATGTATCACAATACAGTAAGCTAATATATACAGAAATGTATATAAATGCCAAAAATATACATCCCGATCTGTAGTGCAGGTATGCACCATCCAATGTCCGTGGACCACTGGGCCCAAAATGCATGGGCGAGGCCCACACACGATACCTGTCCAGAAATGGAGAGAACACTGCAGGGGCATCAGATAGAAATACAACAGGCACCTCAGGGGGAATGGAAGGGGGGGCACCTCAGCCGGATGACAGCACCACGCCAGATCCACGACGGGGCTCCATGCCCATTGATGTATCCTGGGGAGTGCAAAGCCACAGTCTCTCAAGTCTCTACAGTGGGTGGTTTGCCCACTCGACCATCCTGGGGAGTGCAAAGCCACAGTCTCTCAAGTCGATAACAGTCTCCACTGGTTCTGGAGGGGGACTGGTGCCCAGAGTGCTTCATCCTGTTAAGGACTGAGGTAGTGGATGCCGTTCTCCACTGGTTCTGGAGGGGGACTGGTGCCCAGAGTGCTTCATCCTGTTAAAGACTGAGGTAGTGGATGCCGTTCTCCACTGGTTCTGGAGGGGGACTGGTGCCCAGAGTGCATCACTCTCCCCGTGACGGTCCCAGTTCCGTCACTGCCCCTGCCGCACATGGGCTGCGATGCTTGAGATGGCGGTGCTTGCCCTCTTCAGCGGTGCTTCCCCTGTTCAGCGGTGCTTGCCATGGCGGTCTTTGCCCTGTTCAGCGGTGCTTGCCCTGTTCAGCGGTGCTTGCCATGTCGGTCTTTGCCCTGTTCAGCGGTGTTTGCCGTGTTCAGCGGTGCTTGCCATGGGGGTTTCTGCCCTGTTCAACGGTGCTGTCTCTGACCTGTGCAGCGGTGTGTGCCATGGCGGTCCCTCATTGCCCAGCGGGGCTGTGGCTGCCGGGGCCCTCTTGGGCACTGACTCTGGCGGTGGTCTCCTGACCAGTGACGATTGTGCTGCCCTCCTGGGCACTGACTCTGGTGGTGGTCTCCTGACCAGTGATGATTGTGCTGCCCTCCAGGGCTGTGACTCTGGCGGTGGTCTCCTGACCAGTGACTATTGTGCTGCCCTCCTGGGCACTGACTCTGGCGGTGGTCTCCTGACCAGTGACGATCGGGCTGGAGGTGGCGTCCTGGGCAGCGGGGATGATGGCGGCCTTCTCTGCCGTGCTGCTCTTCCTAGACTTTGGTGCTTTCTTCTACCCCTTCCCCACCTTGGGAGGAGTCACAGCTGACTCGACACTCCCCCCGGGACCTTTGTGAGGGGCTTTGCCAGCAGGAGTCTTCACCCTCTCCTGTCGGGCACTGTCCAACTTCTGGTGCTTCACAGGGGGGGGGGCTGGCTGTGCTTTGGCTCCATGTCACACTAGCTGCCCGGGTGCCCGGTGCACTCCACATACCTCTAACAGACACCACTGGTACTGGACTTTTTTAGGCTGAGGTGGTACTACGGGACCTATGAATTGCAGGGGGGGTGGTGGGAAAGAGGTCAACGTTGCTCAGGAAAAGTTTCTGACAAACACTGGGACGGGTAGCTGGAGGGGGTGTGGGAGTGGAGGAGGTGGTTGTAGGTGGTGTAACATTAGGTGATTTGGGTGCAGGTGCATGTTCTGGAGGCTGTCGTGAGGTGGATGGATGTTGGGTGTGTGTGTGCCCGTGTTTGTGTACTTTGGGAGGGGGCGTCACAGACACACTGGGAGAGGACACAGGGGACGTGTAAATGGTAGTGGGGGTGGTGAGTGCAGGTAAGCGGGGTGTGGTGCTGGGTGTTCTGGTGCGCGTCCTAGTGGCTGTAGTGGTAGTGCATGCAGGTGAGAGTGTAGACGACACTGGGAGGGAGGAGGGAGACGACGAGGAGGGGGACACAGTGGAGCCAGTGGATGTTGCTGTGTCTGTATGTGGGTGATGCTTGTGTGAGTGCCTGTGGGATGTGTGGTGCCTATGTTTGCCTGAGCTGCCCTTGTGTGTTGAGGTGTGTGCAGGCTGGTCTGATGCTGTGCTTGGGATAGGCTGAGGTACAGGGGATTGTGTCTGGGTGGAGGAAGTTGAAGGGGGGAGGCTAGACACAGGGATAATGGCTGCCATCAGTGCTGAGGCCAGACATTGCAGGGTTCGATGATGGGCAGCCTGACCAGAATGAATGCCCTCCAGGAATGCATTAGTGTTTTGCAACTCCCTTTCTACACCCTGGATGGCATTCACAATGGTAGACTGCCCAACAGTGAATGACCTGAGGAGGTCAATGGCCTCCTCACTGAGGGCAGCATAGGTGACAGGGGCAGGGGCTGAGGTGCCTGGGGCGAAGGTGATGCCCACCCTCCTGGGTGAGCGGGCACGGGGCGAAGGCTGAGGGGCTGCTGGGAGGGCGGTGCTGGTAGGGGAGGTGGCGGCTGTACCTGCTGAAGTGGGGGGCACAGATGGTGCCGCCACCGCAAGGGAGCTCCCATCGGAGAACGAGTCTGTGTCGCTGTTTGCTGATCCGGTGACCGCCGTGAAGCTCCCCTTGCCCTCTGTCCCACTGGTGTACTCAGAGTCCGTGGTGTGGCCCTCTATGGCCATGTGGGATTCAGCCCCCTCGTGCTCCGGTGCCACTGTACCTCCGCCTGATGATGCTGATGCACAAAAGAACAGGGAGAGCACGAAAAGGGGGGGGGGGGCGACAGAAGAAAGACAGGTTGAATCCATGGCTTACCGCTACCGTTGGTGGACAATACAGACACAGCAGCCCCCTGCACTACGCCACGCTCTTGGCCTCTACAGATGCAGTTCCTGGGATATGGCCTACATGGCTATGGCCGACATCTGCACACATAGATGACACAGGGGCATGAATACCTGTACTTGGCACTCTACAGAGGTGGGGCGGGTGCCACATGGCCTGCATTTACGGAGGGGCCTAGCCTATGGAACTCGCCCTGGCCTAGGGAAACGCACAGCCCTCCTCCCCCACCCAGACCCCTCCACTGCGCGCAAAGTCAGCAGAATGAGAGTGTACTCACACCCTTGTGTCTGCTGTGATGCCCACATGCGCCCATCCAACTCAGGGTAGGCCACCGCCAGGATCCGGAACATCAGAGGGATCATGGTGTGACGGGCACCCCTCCCACGTTGGAAGGCCATCCCCAGCTGAGACTCCGCCATCTTCTTGCTCCAGCGGCGAATGTCCTCCCATCTTTTCCAGCAGTGGGTGCTCCGTCTCTGGTGGACCCCCAGGGTCCTTGCCGATAGCACGCCAAATATCCTTCTTCTGGTGGGGCTGACCTACATGACATGTACAGGGGAAGAAGAGAAGTCATTAACAACTGCACTGTCGAAGTGAGTGGCCCACATCCCTGCCCTTGCCATGTGGCACATGCATTCACACTCATTCATGCTCGCTGAACTGTGCCCCCTTCCTTCTTACATCCAGCCCTCTCCACCCAGGCATAGTCCATACAACTTGCACCCTATGTACTCACCTGTTGGTCTGGAGGACCGTAGAGTAGCGTTTACTGGGGGAGGACCCCGTCCACGAGCTTCTCCAACTCCTGTGCAGTGAAGGCAGGGGCCCTTTCCCCAGACGCACATGCCATTGTCTCTTCCAGACCGAGGTCACAGCAGCACTTGCAGTATAGGTCCTCTCCTGTCGAAGATCAGGTATCGAGTGATTGAACAGATAGAAAATGGCGGTCACGTCCGCGGCGGTGACGTCCGCGGCGGTGACGTCCGCGGCGGTGCATATCATCACCGCCGGCGCACTTCGTCATTGGCTCCTGGGACCCATAGGGTCCAATGTTAACCAATGCAGCATTGCACCGCGGTCTACAACCGCCTACCGCGACGGTTTACAATGCCAGCACAGTTACCTTACATCCCATTGTCTCAGTTTAGAGGTCAGGCATCCGCCATTTCAGGGGCAGACATGGCTTCATTTTCAACTGCGTCACACATACCCAGGCCTGGACTCAACACACATACAGACAACTCTTTTGGAATTTGTTTTGTGATCTGTGTAGCTGTGGGTACATACCTCTGAATTGGTTGACTCTGTGGTCGCTGTTGTCCTTCCTAGGCACCGCCAGCTGGGACATGTGAGGAGATGGCGGAATCTTCCGGTGTACCGATCGCTGGTGGACCTGTTGACAATGGAGGAGTGACGTTTAATCATCACCTACAGGTTTGACCGTGCCACAATCCAGGAACTGTGTACCCAGTTGGAGCAAGACCTTATGTCACTAATCCGCCATCCCACAGGAATCCCCCCTCAAGTGCAGGTGCTATCAGTGCTCCATTTCCTAGCAAGTGGGTCATTTCAAACAACAGTGGCCATGGCATCAGGGATGTCCCAGCCTATGTTTTCCAACGTGTTGTCCAGAGTGTTGTCTGCCCTGCTGAAACACATGAGGAGCTACATTGTTTTCCCTCAGGTGGAGGATTTGGCTACAGTTAAAGGTGACTTCTATGCCCTGGGACATATCCCTAACATCATAGGTGCCATTGATGGGACCCATGTAGCTCTGGTCCCCCCCCCCACAGGAGTGAACAGGTGTACAGGAACCGGAAGAGTTATCATTCGATGAATGTACAGATGGTATGTTTGGCAGAACAGTACATCTTGCAGGTAAATGCTATGTTCCCTGGCACAGTGCATGACGCCTACATCCTGTGGAATAGCAGCATCCCTTATGTGATGGGTCAACTCCAGAGGAACCGTGTGTGGCTATTAGGGGACTCTGGTTACCCCAACCTGTCATGGCTACTGACCCCAGTGAGGAATCCCAGGACCAGGGCAGAGGAACGCTACAATGAGGCCCATGGGCGGACTAGGAGGGTGATTGAACGCACCTTTGGCCTCCTGAAGGCCAGGTTCAGGTGCCTCCATATGACAGGTAGTTCCCTATTCTACTCACCAAGGAAGGTGTGCCAGATCATCATCGCCTGCTCTATGCTTCACAATCTTGCTTTGCAACGCCAGGTGCCTTTTCTGCAGGAGGATGGTCCAGATGACGGTGTTGAGGCAGCTGTGGAGCCTGTGGACAGTGATGAGGAGGAAGCAGAGGAAGAAGACATTGACAACAGGGCCTCAGTCATTCAACAATATTTCCAGTGACACACAGGTGAGAACACTTTCTTTACTAATACATTTACTTTCACACTTCTACCTCTATCCTGTCTGTCAATTTCAAGCAGTATTTGGTAACTGAGTTGTACATTTCCATTACGGTTTCACAGGTGTGGTTACCAACGTGTGTCATCTGCTTGTATCCTTCATGGACTTGTGATGTGTGACATAGGTATGTTGACATTACTATTGAGAACGGATTTTGTCATTGTTATAGCTAATACACATTTTCAATATAACAGACTGACTCCAGATTGTTTTGTGGTTCAAGGGTGTTTATTGAAGTGCTGATTATTGGAGGGGGTGGTAAAATGGTGATGGGTGATGGTGGAGGAATGTCCATGGCAGAGTCCAGTCTATTAGTCTCACAGGTGTACTGCCCATATGGGCATAGGAAGTGGAGCTGGGCCAGTTCCAATATGGACAGGGTTACAAATTGGGACAGTGGGATGACAATCAGGGTGGTCTCATTTCTTGGCGGGGGTCTTGCCATCGTGCTCTGTACTGTTCCTGGATCTCAGGGACCGCTTGCGGGGGTGGGGTGCTGGTGTGGTGGTCCTGTGGCGGTGCCTCCTGTCCACTAGCGCCGGTGGAGGTGGTGGGCAGTTCATTGTCCAGGCTAGTGTCAGGGGCCCCTTGGAGTACCACGGTGTCCCTCATGGTGTTCTGTATGTCCTTCAGCACCCCTACGATGGTGCCCAGGGCGGAGCTGATGGTTCTGAGTTCCTCCCTGATGCCCAAATACTGTTCCTCCTGCAGGCGCTGGGTCTCTTGAAACTTGGCCAGGACCGTAGCCATCGGCTCCTTGGAGTGGTGGTATGCTCCCATGATGCAGGAGAGGGCCTCGTGGAGAGTGGGTTCCCTTGGCCTGTCCGACCCCTGTCGCACAGCAGCCCTCCCAGTTCCCCTGTGTTCCTGTGCCTCCGTCCCCTGGACCGAGTGCCCACTACCACTGTCCCCAGGTCCCTGTTGTTGTTGGGGTGGTGGATTATCCTGGGTTCCCTGTAGTGGTGGACACACAGCTGATTGACATGTCCTGGGTATGGAGGTATGGGCCTGCTGGGTGGGTGCTGTACTGGTGTTTCAAGAGGGTGGAAGTTCATTGTTGGGCTGTGCCTGTGCGAGGGGAACCGACTGTCCCGAGGCCCACGATGGTCCGGGCTGGTCATCTGGATCCAGTTGGCCAGAGCTGCTGTCATCACTGTGGGCCTCTTCTGTGGGTGGGGTAGAGATGTCCGGACCCTCCTGTCTGGTGACGTTAGGTAGTGGTCCTGCAGGGGTATAAAAGCATGATTAATGCATCTGTGTGTGTCATGGTGTGCAATGGGTGGGTGAGCGTGTACCCCAGTGCTAGCATTCCTGTGTGGGGGCTTGTGTGATGATGGTTAGGGGTCGTTATGGGTATGTGCAGTGGGCATGCTTTAGTGATGGGTGTCCATGCTTTGTTGTGTCATGAAGGGCTTGGTGTTGGGATGGGTGGTTTGTGTTATTAGTACATTAGTGAGGAGTTGGAGTGATAGGGGATGGGGCGAGGGTGGGGTGTGTGATAGCATGCAGGTAGGGTGGGGGATATGATAGTTAAGATTTGACTTACCATTCCTCCACCGACTCCTCCGAGGCACTCAGGATGCATAATGGTCAAGACCTGCTCCTCCCATGTTGTTAGTTGTGGGAGAGGAGGTGGGGGTCCGCCGCCAGTCCGCTGAACCGCGATGTTGTGTCTGGAGACCACGGAACGCACCTTCCCCCGTAGGTCGTTCCACCTCTTCCTGATGTCCTCCCGATTTCTTGGGTGTTGTCCCACTGCGTTGATCCTGTCGACTATTCTTTGCCATAGCTCCATCTTCCTAGCTATAGAGGTGTGCTGCACCTGTGATCCAAATAGCTGTGGTTCTACCCGTACGATTTCCTCCACCATGACCCTGAGCTCCTCCTCCGAAAACCTGGGGTGTCTTTGGCGTGCCATTGGGTGGTGTAGGTGATGTGTGGGGTGGTGTATGTGGTGATGAGTGTGGTGATGTGTAGTGGTGTGTGGTGTTTTGTACGTGGATGTTGTGTGGGTGATGGTGTCGTGTGCCTCTGTGTGGTGGGGTTGTCTATTGCTGTGCTCACTCTCTGGCCTTCGTCTCAAATTTTTGGTCGTAGGGGTTTATGGGTGATGTGGGTGTGTGTTTTATATTGTGTTGGGTGTGTGGGAGTGGTGTTTGTATGTGTATCAGGTGTGTGTATTTCAAATAGTCCAATGTGGTGGTGTTTTGGAGATGTGTGTGTATTTTGAGCGCGGCGGTGTTTACCGCCAATGGAATACCGCGGTTGAAAGACCGCCGCATGGATTCATGGGTCGTAATAGCATGGGCGTGTTTCTGTTGGCGTGACGGTGGAGGTTTTGTTTTCGCCAATTTATCACTGACCTTTGGTGTGGCGGACTTGTGTGGGTGTCTGAATTTCGGCGGTTTCCGAGATGTGGGTCATAATAGCTGTGGCGGAATTACGCGGCCGCGGCAGTATGTTGGCGGTCTTCTGCGCGGCGGTAAGCGGCTTTTACCGCCAATGTTGTAATGACCTCCTAAATGTTTACTGTATTTTGGCTGATTTCTTGGTTTCCTCTAGGGGAACACACAAACTCTGGGTACCTTTTGAATTCCTAGGATGTTGGAACAAAAGATGCAAATTTGCAATGGATAGCTTATTTAGACAAAAAGTTATGAAGGCTTAAATGCAAACTGCCCAAATAGCCAAAAAAGGGCTCAGCACGGGGGCGGGGACAAGGCACAGCAGCTAAGGGCTTAAGAATAAAAATAAGGTGAACCTCAGAAGAAAGATTGGGACAATCCATTGTAATTGGAAAAGTGCAGGGAAGCAAAGAAACAGCTTTTATCAGCACTGAAGACCAAGAATAACATGGGGAAACGAGAGGAAAGGGTGGAGTATAAGAACACCAGCAAAAAGTGAAACATGGGGGCAAAAAGTTAGGGGGCCTCTGCAATCAGCCCTGTTTTCTCACAATGGACCTAGGCCAAATAGGAAAAATTCCTTCTTTGTTAACAGTGCCAAAACCATACCAGTTGGGAGTATAATTTTATAAGCACTGGTGAGGTAAAATAGCCAAATGTGTTTTTCCTCACTGTAGTGAATGGGCTCCATTTGTTAAATGGGGAGACTTTATTTTAATTAACAAAGTTCACACCAGTGGGTGGGCTCAGCCAAATCTAACCTCCAAAAATCAGTTTCAGCCATGTTGGATTTTTGAAGGATATTGCTCCCTGGGATCGAGTTTTGACACAGTTCCCAGGAAGAGGTCATCAAAGGGGGAAGGAACCTGCCTGTGATTGGACACTGTAGGAAAGTACCATCTTGCCTGGCATGTTACCCCCATCTTTCACTGTATATATGTTGTTTTAGTTGTATGTGTCACTGGGACCCTGGTAACCCAGGGCCCCAGTGCTCATAAGTGTGCCTGAATGTGTTACCTGTGTAGTGACTAACTGTCTCACTGAGGCTCTGCTAATCAGAACCTCAGTGGTTATGCTCTCTCATTTCTTTCCAAATTGTCACTAACAGGCTAGTGACCATTTTTACCAATTTATATTGGCTTACTGGAACACCCTTATAATTCCCTAGTATATGGTACTGAGGTACCCAGGGTATTGGGGTTCCAGGAGATCCCTATGGGCTGCAGCATTTCTTTTGCCACCCATAGGGAGCTCTGACAATTCTTACACAGGCCTGCCACTGCAGCCTGAGTGAAATAACGTCCACGTTATTTCACAGCCATTTTACACTGCACTTAAGTAACTTATAAGTCACCTATATGTCTAACCTTTACCTGGTAAAGGTTAGGTGCAAAGTTACTTAGTGTGAGGGCACCCTGGCACTAGCCAAGGTGCCCCCACATTGTTCAGAGCCAATTCCCTGAACTTTGTGAGTGCGGGGACACCATTACACGCGTGCACTACATATAGGTCACTACCTATATGTAGCTTCACAATGGTAACTCCGAATATGGCCATGTAACATGTCTATGATCATGGAATTGCCCCCTCTATGCCATCCTGGCATAGTTGGCACAATCCCATGATCCCAGTGGTCTGTAGCACAGACCCTGGTACTGCCAAACTGCCCTTCCTGGGGTTTCACTGCAGCTGCTGCTGCTGCCAACCCCTCAGACAGGCATCTGCCCTACTGGGGTCCAGCCAGGCCTGGCCCAGGATGGCAGAACAAAGAACTTCCTCTGAGAGAGGGTGTGACACCCTCTCCCTTTGGAAAATGGTGTGAAGGCAGGGGAGGAGTAGCCTCCCCCAGCCTCTGGAAATGCTTTGTTGGGCACAGATGTGCCCAATTCTGCATAAGCCAGTCTACACCGGTTCAGGGGACCCCTTAGCCCTGCTCTGGCGCGAAACTGGACAAAGGAAAGGGGAGTGACCACTCCCCTGACCTGCACCTCCCCTGGGAGGTGTCCAGAGCTCCTCCAGTGTGCTCCAGACCTCTGCCATCTTGGAAACAGAGGTGCTGCTGGCACACTGGACTGCTCTGAGTGGCCAGTGCCACCAGGTGACGTCAGAGACTCCTTGTGATAGGCTCCTTCAGGTGTTGCTAGCCTATCCTCTCTCCTAGGTAGCCAAACCCTCTTTTCTGGCTATTTAGGGTCTCTGTCTCTGGGGAAACTTTAGATAACGAATGCAAGAGCTCAGCCGAGTTCCTCTCCATCTCTCTCTTCACCTTCTGATAAGGAATCGACTGCTGACCGCGCTGGAAGCCTGCAAAACTGCAACAAAGTAGCTAAGACGACTACTGCAACTCTGTAACGCTGATCCTGCCGCCTTCTCGACTGTTTTCCTGTTTGTGCATGCTGTGGGGGTAGTCTGCCTCCTCTCTGCACCAGAAGCTCCGAAGAAATCTCCCGTGGGTCGACGGAATCTTCCCCCTGCAACCGCAGGCACCAAAAAGCTGCATTACCGGTCCCTTGGGTCTCCTCTCAGCACGACGAGCGACGTCCCTTGAATCCAGCAACTCTGTCCAAGTGGCCCCCACAGTCCAGTGACTCTTCAGTCCAAGTTTGGTGGAGGTAAGTCCTTGCCTCACCTCGCTAGACTGCATTGCTGGGAACTGCGACTTTTGCAGCTACTCCGGCCTCCGTGCACTTCCGGCGGAAATCCTTTGTGCACAGTCCAGCCTGGGTCCACGGCACTCTAACCTGCATTGCACGACCTCCCAAGTTGTTCTCCGGCGACGTAGGACTTCTTTGTGCGACTTCGGGTGAGCACTGTTTTTTGCATCCTTTTAGTGCCTGTTTCTGGCACTTCTCTGGGTGCTACCTGCTGCTGAGAGGGCTCCTTTTCTTGCTCGACGTCCCCTCTCTCTCCTGGTCCAATTTGCGACCTCCTGGTCCCTCCAGGGCCACAGCAGCATCCAAAAACACTAACCGCACGATTTGCAGCTAGCAAGGCTTGTTGGCGTTCTTTCAGTGGTAAAACACTTCTGCACAACTCTCCACGGCGAGAGGGATCCGTCCACCAAAGGGGAAGTCTCTAGCCCTTTTCGTTCCTGCAGAAGCCGCAGCTTCTTCTGTCCAGTAGAAGCTTCTTTGCACCCGCAGCTGGCATTTCCTGGGCATCTGCCCATCTCCGACTTGCTTGTGACTTTTGGACTTGGTCCCCTTGTTCCACAGGTACCCTAGATTGGAAATCCACAGTTGTTGCATTGTTGGTTTGTGTCTTTCCTGCATTATTCCTCTAACACGACTTCTTTGTCCTTAGGGGAACTTTAGTGCACTTTGCACTCACTTTTCAGGGTCTTGGGGAGGGTTATTTTTCTAACTCTCACTATTTTCTAATAGTCCCAGCGACCCTCTACAAGGTCACATAGGTTTGGGGTCCATTCGTGGTTCGCATTCCACTTTTGGAGTATATGGTTTGTGTTGCCCCTATCCCTATGTTTCCCCATTGCATCCTATTGTAACTATACATTGTTTGCACAGTTTTCCAAGACTATACTGCATATTTTTGCTATTGTGTATATATATCTTGTGTATATTTCCTATCCTCCCATTGAGGGTACACTCTAAGATACTTTGGCATATTGTCATAAAAATAAAGTACCTTTATTTTTAGTATAACTGTGTATTGTGTTTTCTTATGATATTGTGCATATGACACTAAGTGGTACTGTAGTAGCTTCACACTTCTCCTAGTTCAGCCTAAGCTGCTCTGCTAAGCTTCCATTATCTATCAGCCTAAGCTGATAGACACCCTATACACTAATAAGGGATAACTGGGCCTGGTGCAAGGTGCAAGTACCCCTTGGTACTCACTACAAGCCAGTCCAGCCTCCTACATTGGTTGTGCAGCGGTGGGATAAGTGCTTTGAGACTACTTACCACTCTTGTCATTGTACTTTTCATAAGAGAAAAATATACAAAACAAGGTCAGTGTATATACACATAGCCAAAAAAAATTGCATTTCCTCTTTTCACTCTTTTCTAAGTGCTGAAAAGTACTTCTAAACTTTCAAAAAGTTCTTAAAAGTTTAAAAAGTTTTTTTTCTGTCTTTCTAAAAAGTTCTGAAAACTTTTTTCTCTTTTTCTATCACTTTAACTCTCTCTAAAAATGTCTGGCACAGGCCAAAATGTTGATCTGTCCAAACTTGCATATGATCACCTTAGCTGGAAAGGAGCAAGGAGTCTCTGCATAGAGAGAGGTTTGAGTGTAGGGAAGAATCCTTCTTTGGAATTATTGCTTAACATGCTTAGAGAACAAGATAAGGCCATAGGGGCCACATCTGTTGAAAAAGTAGCAAATGGTTCCCAATCTGATCCAGGGACTCCCCCAGGAAAAGATTCAGGAAAGAAACTTCCTAGCCTGCCCATTACTAGACAGTCTAACATAGTTGGTAATGATGGAGAGCCTCACCATACAAATAGTGTTGTCTCACATCATAGCAAAAGCATTTATTCTCACCATACTGGTAGTGATGTTTCTGTTAGCCAAGCTGTTAGGGTGGCTTCTGTAAGGGACAGGTCTCCTTCTGTTCATTCTTCTGTGTCTAAGAATGTCCCTCCCACCAACCCTGATGACAGAATGTTAGAGAGGGAACTCAATAAGTTGAGAGTGGAACAAACCAGACTGAAGCTTAAGAATTAACAGCTGGATTTGGATAGACAGTCTTTTGAACTAGAGAAAGAAAGACAGAAGTTGGGTTTAGATACCCATGGTGGCAGCAGCAGTATTCCCCATAGTCATCCTGCAAAAGAGCATGATTCCAGGAATCTGCATAAGATAGTTCCCCCTTATAAGGAGGGGGATGACATTAACAAGTGGTTTGCTGCACTTGAGAGGGCCTGTGTTGTACAGGATGTCCCTCAAAGGCAGTGGGCTGCTATCCTATGGCTATCATTTAGTGGAAAAGGTAGGGATAGGCTCCTTACTGTAAAAGAAAATGATGCTAATAATTTCCAAGTTCTTAAGAATGCACTCCTGGATGGTTATGGCTTAACCACTGAACAGTAAAGGATAAAGTTCAGAGAGACCAAAAAGGAGTCTTCACAAGACTGGGTTGATTTCATTGACCATTCAGTGAAGGCCTTGGAGGGGTGGTTACATGGCAGTAAGGTTACTGATTATGACAGCCTGTATAACTTGATCCTGAGAGAGCATATTCTTAATAACTGTGTGTCTGATTTGTTGCACCAGTACTTGGTGGACTCTGATCTGACCTCTCCCCAAGAATTGGGAAAGAAGGCAGACAAATGGGTCAGAACAAGGGTGAACAGAAAAGTTCATACAGGGGGTGACAAAGATGGCAACAAAAAGAAGGATGGTAAGTCTTCTGACAAGGGTGGGGACACATCTAAAAATGAGTCTTCATCAGGCCCACAAAAACACTCTGGTGGGGGTGGTAGGCCCAAATCCTCTTTTAATCAGAACAAGGAAAAGAAACCATGGTGCTATTTATGTCAAATAAAAGGCCATTGGACAACAGATCCCAGTTGTCCAAAGAAAAGCACCAATGCTCCTACCTTACAACCCCTACTGCTACCCCTAGTGTCCCTACTAATAGCAGTGGTGGTGGGAGCAAACCTACTAATAGCCAATCCAAGGGAGTAGCTGGGCTCACTATTGGTAACTTAGTTGGGGTTGGCCTTGTTAGGGAGGCCACAGAGGCTGTGTTAGTCTCTGAGGGGGCTATTGATTTAGCCACCTTAGTTGCTTGTCCCCTTAATATGGATAAGTACAAGCAGCTACCCCTAATAAATGGTGTTGAGGTTCAGGCCTACAGGGACACTGGTGCCAGTGTGACTATGGTCATAGAGAAACTGGTCCACCCTGAACAACACCTACTTGGTTCACCAGTACCAAGTAACCGATGCTCACAACAACACACTTAGCCACCCCATGGCTGTTGTTAATCTCAACTGGGGGGGGGTTACTGGTCCAAAGAAAGTTGTGGTAGCTTCAGATTTACCTGTAGACTGTCTATTAGGGAATGATTTGGAGACATCAGCTTGGTCAGATGTGGAGTTGGAGGCCCATGCAGCAATGCTGGGCATCCCAGGGCATATTTTTGCTTTGACAAGGGCTCAGGCCAAAAAGCAAAAAGGACAGGGAAGCTTGGATCCTGGAACAATGGACCAAGTGCTCCCTAAAGCTAGGGCTAGTAGAAGCAAACCACTTCCTACTATCCCTCCCTCTACAGTGGATTCAACTTCTGAGGAAGAAGAATTCCCTCCCTGTGCAGAACCTACACCAGAGGAGCTGGAAGCAGACACTGCTGAGCTTTTGGGTGAAGGGGGGCCTGCCAGGGAGGAGCTGAGTGTGGCACAGCAAACCTGTCCCACATTAGAGGGTCTCAGACAGCAAGCTGTCAAACAGGCTAATGGGGATGTCAGTGACTCTCACAGAGTTTACTGGGAGGACAACCTCTTGTACACTGAGCATAGGGATCCTAAACCTGGAGCTGCCAGGAGATTAGTGATTCCTCAGGAGTACAGAAAGTTCCTCCTAACCCTGGCACATGACATTCCCCTAGCTGGGCATCTAGGACAAATGAAAACATGGGACAGGCTTGTTCCCCTGTTTCATTGGCCTAGAATGTCTGAGGACACAAAGGAATTTTGTAAGTCCTGTGAAACCTGTCAAGCCAGTGGCAAGACAGGTGGCACCCCAAAGGCACCCCTTATTCCACTGCTGTGGTTGGGGTTCCCTTTGAAAGGGTAGGGGTTGACATAGTTGGCCCCCTTGACCCTCCTACTGCTTCAGGCAATAGGTTTATCTTGGTGGTAGTGGACCATGCCACAAGATATCCTGAAGCTATTCCTTTAAGGACCACTACAGCACCTGCAATGGCAAAAGCCCTCCTGGGAATATTTTCCAGGTTGGGCTTCCCAAAGGAAGTGGTATCAGACAGGGGAAGCAATTTCATGTCTGCATACTTAAAGGCCATGTGGAAGGAGTGTGGTGTAACGTACAAGTTCACAACACCCTATCATCCACAAACAAATGGACTGGTGGAGAGATTTAATAAAACTCTCAAAGGCATGATTATGGGTCTCCCTGAAAAACTCCGCAGGAGATGGGATATCCTTCTACCATGCCTCCTTTTTGCCTACAGGGAGGTACCCCAGAAAGGAGTGGGCTTCAGCCCTTTTGAACTTCTTTTTGGACACCCTGTTAGGGGTCCACTCACACTTGTAAAGGAGGGTTGGGAACAACCTTTAAAAGCTCCTAAGCAGGATATTGTGGATTATGTACTTGGCCTCAGATCAAGAATGGCTGAGTACATGAAAAAGGCCAGTAAAAACCTTCAGGCCAGCCAAGAGCTCCAGAAGTAATGGCATGATCAGAAGGCTGTTTTGGTTCAGTACCAACCAGGGCAGAAAGTGTGGGTCTTGGAGCCTGTGGCCCCAAGAGCACTCCAAGATAAATGGAGTGGACCCCACACAATTGTTGAAAAGAAGGGAGAAGTCACCTATTTAGTTGACTTAGGCACTGCCAGGAGTCCCCTTAGGGTGCTCCATGTCAACGGCCTGAAACCCTACTATGACAGGGCTGATCTCACCCTGCTCATGGCAACTGATGAGGGACAGGAAGAAGACAGTGATCCTCTACCTGATCTCTTCTCTTCCACAGAACAAGATGCTCTTGTGGAAGGTGTAGTTTTGGCTGATTGTCTTACTGCTGAGCAAAAAGACAATTGCATAAATCTCCTAGATCAATTCTCTGAACTCTTCTCTACTGTGCCAGGTACCACTTCTTGGTGTGAGCACACTATAGATACTGGAGATAGCTTGCCTGTCAAAAGTAAAATCTATAGGCAGCCTGACCATGTCAGGGACTGCATAAAGCAAGAGGTCCAGAAAATGTTAGAACTAGGAGTGGTTGAGCACTCTGACAGTCCATGGGCTTCTCCTGTGGTACTGGTACCAAAACCCCATTCCAAAGATGGAAAGAAGGAAATGCGGTTTTGTGTAGACTATAGAGGTCTCAACTTGGTAACCAAAACTGATGCTCACCATATACCCAGGGCAGATGAGCTCATAGATACACTGGCATCTGCCAAGTATCTAAGCACTTTTGATTTGACTGCAGGGTATTGGCAGATCAAATTGTCAGAAGATGCTAAACCTAAGACTGCATTTTTAACCATTGGAGGACATTACCAGTTTACTGTAATGCCTTTTGGTTTGAAAAATGCACCTGCCACTTTTCAGAGGTTGGTGAACACAGTCCTGCAAGGGCTGGAAGCTTTCAGTGCAGCATATTTGGACGATATAGCTGTCTTTAGCTCCAGCTGGGATGATCACCTGGTCCACCTATGGAAAGTTTTGGAGGCCCTGCAAAAGGCAGGCCTCACTATCAAGGCTTCAAAGTGCCAGATAGGGCAGGGTAAAGTGGTTTATCTGGGACACCTTGTTGGTGGGGAACAGATTGCACCACTGCAGGGGAAAATCCAAACAATTATTGATTGGGTTCCCCCTACTACACAGACTCAGGTGAGAGCCTTCCTAGGCCTCACTGGGTATTACAGGAGGTTCATTAAGAACTATGGCTCCATTGCAGCCCCTCTTAATGACCTCACTTCCAAAAAGATGCCTAAAAAGGTATTATGGACAGCAAACTGTCAGAAAGCTTTTGAGGAGCTGAAGCAGGCCATGTGCTCTGCACCTGTCCTGAAAAGCCCTTGTTACTCTAAAAAATTCTATGTCCAGACTGATGCATCTGAATTAGGAGTAGGGGCAGTCCTATCACAACTTAATTCTGAGGGCCAGGATCAACCTGTTGCTTTTATTAGTAGGAGGTTGACCCCTAGAGAAAAGCGTTGGTCTGCCAATGAGAGGGAGGCCTTTGCTGTGGTCTGGGCTCTGAAGAAGTTGAGGCCATACCTGTTTGGCACTCACTTCATTGTTCAGACAGACCACAAACCTCTACTTTGGCTAAAACAAATGAAAGGTGAAAATCCTAAATTGTTGAGGTGGTCCATATCCCTACAGGGAATGGACTATACAGTGGAACATAGACCTGGGAGTAGCCACTCCAATGCAGATGGACTCTCCAGATATTTCCACTTAGACAATGAAGACTCATCAGGTCATGGCTAGTCTTATTGTCCTTCGTTTGGTGGGGGGGGTTGTGTAGGAAAGTACCATCTTGCCTGGCATGTTACCCCTATCTTTCACTGTATATATGTTGTTTTAGTTGTATGTGTCACTGGGACCCTGGTAACCCAGGGCCCCAGTGCTCATAAGTGTGCCTGAATGTGTTACCTGTGTAGTGACTAACTGTCTCACTGAGGCTCTGCTAATCAGAACCTCAGTGGTTATGCTCTCTCATTTCTTTCCAAATTGTCACTAACAGGCTAGTGACCATTTTTACCAATTTATATTGGCTTACTGGAACACCCTTATAATTCACTAGTATATGGTACTGAGGTACTCAGGGTATTGGGGTTCCAGGAGATCCCTATGGGCTGCAGCATTTCTTTTGCCACCCATAGGGAGCTCTGACAATTCTTACACAGGCCTGCCACTGCAGCCTGAGTGAAATAACGTCCACGTTATTTCACAGCCATTTTACACTGCACTTAAGTAACTTATAAGTCACCTATATGTCTAACCTTTACCTGGTAAAGGTTAGGTGCAAAGTTACTTAGTGTGAGGGCACCCTGGCACTAGCCAAGGTGCCCCCACATTGTTCAGAGCCAATTCCCTGAACTTTGTGAGTGCGGGGACACCATTACACGCGTGCACTACATATAGGTCACTACCTATATGTAGCTTCACAATGGTAACTCCGAATATGGCCATGTAACATGTCTATGATCATGGAATTGCCCCCTCTATGCCATCCTGGCATAGTTGGCACAATCCCATGATCCCAGTGGTCTGTAGCACAGACCCTGGTACTGCCAAACTGCCCTTCCTGGGGTTTCACTGCAGTTGCTGCTGCTGCCAACCCCTCAGACAGGCATCTGCCCTCCTGGGGTCCAGACAGGCCTGGCCCAGGATGGCAGAACAAAGAACTTCCTCTGAGAGAGGGTGTGACACCCTCTCCCTTTGGAAAATGGTGTGAAGGCAGGGGAGGAGTAGCCTCCCCCAGCCTCTGGAAATGCTTTGTTGGGCACAGATGTGCCCAATTCTGCATAAGCCAGTCTACACTGGTTCAGGGGACCCCTTAGCCCTGCTCTGGCGCGAAACTGGACAAAGGAAAGGGGAGTGACCACTCCCCTGACCTGCACCTCCTCTGGGAGGTGTCCAGAGCTCCTCCAGTGTGCTCCAGACCTCTGCCATCTTGGAAACAGAGGTGCTGCTGGCACACTGGACTGCTCTGAGTGGCCAGTGCCACCAGGTGACGTCAGAGACTCCTTGTGATAGGCTCCTTCAGGTGTTGCTAGCCTATCCTCTCTCCTAGGTAGCCAAACCCTCTTTTCTGGCTATTTAGGGTCTCTGTCTCTGGGGAAACTTTAGATAACGAATGCAAGAGCTCAGCCGAGTTCCTCTGCATCTCTCTCTTCACCTTCTGATAAGGAATCGACTGCTGACCGCGCTGGAAGCCTGCAAAACTGCAACAAAGTAGCTAAGACAACTACTGCAACTCTGTAACGCTGATCCTGCCGCCTTCTCGACTGTTTTCCTGTTTGTGCATGCTGTGGGGGTAGTCTGCCTCCTCTCTGCACCTGAAGCTCCGAAGAAATCTCCCGTGGGTCGACGGAATCTTCCCCCTGCAACCGCAGGCACCAAAAAGCTGCATTACCGGTCCCTTGGGTCTCCTCTCAGCACGACGAGCAACGTCCCTCGAATCCAGCAACTCTGTCCAAGTGGCCCCCACAGTCCAGTGACTCTTCAGTCCAAGTTTGGTGGAGGTAAGTCCTTGCCTCACCTCGCTAGACTGCATTGCTGGGAACCGCGACTTTTGCAGCTACTCCGGCCTCCGTGCATTTCCGGCAGAAATCCTTTGTGCACAGTCCAGCCTGGGTCCACGGCACTCTAACCTGCATTGCACGACCTCCAAGTTGTTCTCCGGCGACGTGGGACTTCTTTGTGCGACTTCGGGTGAGCACCGTTTCACGCATCCTTGTAGTGCCTGTTTCTGGCACTTCTCCGGGTGCTACCTGCTGCTGAGAGAGCTCCTTGTCTTGCTCGACATCCCTTCTCTCTCCTGGTCCAATTTGCGACCTCCTGGTCCCTCCAGGGCCACAGCAGCGTCCAAAAACACTAACCGCACGATTTGCAGCTAGCAAGGCTTGTTGGCATTCTTTCAGCGGTAAAACACTTCTGCACAACTCTCCACGGCGAGAGGGATCCGTCCACCAAAGGGGAAGTCTCTAGCCCTTTTCGTTCCTGCAGAAGCCGCAGCTTCTTCTGTCCAGTAGAAGCTTCTTTGCACCCACAGCTGGCATTTCCTGGGCATCTGCCCATCTCCGACTTGCTTGTGACTTTTGGACTTGGTCCCCTTGTTCCACAGGTACCCTAGATTGGAAATCCACAGTTGTTGCATTGTTGGTTTGTGTCTTTCCTGCATTATTCCTCTAACACGACTTCTTTGTCCTTAGGGGAACTTTAGTGCACTTTGCACTCACTTTTCAGGGTCTTGGGGAGGGTTATTTTTCTAACTCTCACTATTTTCTAATAGTCCCAGCGACCCTCTACAAGGTCACATAGGTTTGGGGTCCATTCGTGGTTCGCATTCCACTTTTGGAGTATATGGTTTGTGTTGCCCCTATCCCTATGTTTCCCCATTGCATCCCATTGTAACTATACATTGTTTGCACTGTTTTCCAAGACTATACTGCATATTTTTGCTATTGTGTATATATATCTTGTGTATATTTCTTATCCTCTCACTGAGGGTACACTCTAAGATACTTTGGCATATTGTCATAAAAATAAAGTACCTTTATTTTTAGTATAACTGTGTATTGTGTTTTCTTATGATATTGTGCATATGACACTAAGTGGTACTGTAGTAGCTTCACACGTCTCCTAGTTCAGCCTAAGCTGCTCTGCTAAGCTACCATTATCTATCAGCCTAAGCTGCTAGACACCCTATACACTAATAAGGGATAATTGGGCCTGGTGCAAGGTGCAAGTACCCCTTGGTACTCACTACAAGCCAGTCCAGCCTCCTACATTGGTTGTGCAGCGGTGGGATAAGTGCTTTGAGACTACTTACCACTCTTGTCATTGTACTTTTCATAAGAGAAAAATATACAAAACAAGGTCAGTGTATATACACATAGCCAAAAAGTTTTGCATTTCCTCTTTTCACTCTTTTCTAAGTGCTGAAAAGTACTTCTAACTTTCTAAAAAGTTCTAAAAAGTTTAAAAAGTTTTTTTTCTCTGTCTTTCTAAAAGCTCTGACAAACTTTTTATCTTTTACTATCACTTTAACTCTCTCAAAAAAATGTCTGGCACAGGCCAAAATGTTGATCTGTCCAAACTTGCATATGATCACCTTAGCTGGAAAGGAGCAAGGAATCTCTGCATAGAGAGAGGTTTGAGTGTAGGGAAGAATCCTTCCTTAGAACTGTTAATTAACATGCTTAGAGTACAGGATAAGGCCATAAGTGCCCCATCTGTTGAAAAAGTAGCTAATGTTCTCAATCTGATCCAGGGACTCCCCCAGGAAAAGATTCAGGAAAGAAACTTCCTAGCCTGCCCATTACTAGACAGTCTAGCATAGTTGGTAATGATGATGAGCCACACCATATAAATAGTGTTGTCTCACATCATAGCAAAAGCATTAATTCTCACCATACTGGTAGTGATGTTTCTGTTAACCAAGCTGTTAGGGTGGCTTCTGTAAGGGACAGGTCTCCTTCTGTCCATTCTCACCATACTTCTGTTTCAAGGCATGTCCCTCCCACCCACCCTGATGACAGATTGTTAGAAAGGGAGCTCAATAGATTGAGAGTGGAACAAACCAGACTGAAGCTCAAGAAGCAACAGCTGGATTTGGATAGACAGACTTTAGAAGTAGAGAAGGAGAGACAGAAACTGGGTTTAGAAACCCATGGTGGCAGCAGCAGTATTCCCCATAGTCATCCTGCAAAAGAGCATGATTCCAGGAATCTGCACAAGATAGTTCCCCCTTACAAGGAGGGGGATGACATTAACAAGTGGTTTGCTGCACTTGAGAGGGCCTGTGTTGTACAAGATGTCCCTCAAAGGCAGTGGGCTGCTATCCTATGGCTATCATTTAGTGGAAAAGGTAGGGATAGGCTCCTTACTGTGAAAGAAAATGATGCTAATAATTTCCAAGTTCTTAAGAATGCACTCCTGGATGGTTATGGCTTAACCACTGAACAATACAGGATAAAGTTCAGAGAGACCAAAAAGGAGTCTTCACAAGACTGGGTTGATTTCATTGACCATTCAGTGAAGGCCTTGGAGGGGTGGTTACATGGCAGTAAGGTTACTGATTATGACAGCCTGTATAACTTGATCCTGAGAGAGCATATTCTTAATAATTGTGTGTCTGATTTGTTGCACCAGTACTTGGTGGACTCTGATCTGACCTCTCCCCAAGAATTGGGAAAGAAGGCAGACAAATGGGTCAGAACAAGGGTGAACGGAAAAGTTCATACAGTGGGTGAGAAAGATGGCAACAAAAAGAAGGATGGTAAGTCTTCTGACAAGGGTGGGGACAAATCTAAAAATTAGTCTTCATCAGGCCCACAAAAACACTCTGGTGGGGGTGGTGGGCCCAAATCCTCTTTTAATCAGAACACGGAAAAGAAACCATGGTGCTATTTATGTAAAATAAAAGGCCATTGGACAACAGATCCCAGTTGTCCAAAGAAAGGCACCAAGCCTCCTACCACTACAACCCCTACTGCTACACCTAGTGTCCCTACTAATAGTAGTGGTGGTGGGAGCAAACCTACTAATAGCCAATCCAAGGGAGTAGCCTGGCTCACTATTGGTAACTTAGTTGGGGGTTGGCCTTGTTAGGGAGGCCACAGAGGCTGTGTTAGTCTCTGAGGGGGCTATTGATTTAGCCACCTTAGTTGCTTGTCCCCTTAATATGGATAAGTACAAGCAGCTACCCCTAATAAATGGTGTTGAGGTTCAGGCCTACAGGGACACTGGTGCCAGTGTGACTATGGTCATAGAGAAACTGGTCCACCCTGAACAACACCTACTTGGTCACCAGTACCAAGTAACCGATGCTCACAACAACACACTTAGCCACCCCATGGCTGTTGTAAATCTCAACTGGGGGGGGGTTACTGGTCCAAAGAAAGTTGTGGTAGCTTCAGATTTACCTGTAGACTGTCTATTAGGGAATGATTTGGAGACATCAGCTTGGTCAGATGTGGAGTTGGAGGCCCATGCAGCAATGCTGGGCATCCCAGGGCATATTTTTGCTTTGACAAGGGCTCAGGCCAAAAAGCAAAAAGGACAGGGAAGCTTGGATCCTGGAACAATGGACCAAGTGCTCCCTAAAGCTAGGGCTAGTAGAAGCAAACCACTTCCTACTATCCCTCCCTCTACAGTGGATTCTACTTCTGAGGAAGAAGAATTCCCTCCCTGTGCAGAACCTACACCAGAGGAGCTGGAAGCAGACACTGCTGAGCTTTTGGGTGAAGGGGGGCCTGCCAGAGAGGAGCTGAGTGTGGCACAGCAAACCTGTCCCACATTAGAGGGTCTCAGACAGCAAGCTGTCAAACAGACTAATGGGGATGTCAGTGACTCTCACAGAGTTTACTGGGAGGACAACCTCTTGTACACTGAGCATAGGGATCCTAAACCTGGAGCTGCCAGGAGATTAGTGATTCCTCAGGAGTACAGAAAGTTCCTCCTAACCCTGGCACATGACATTCCCCTAGCTGGACACCTGGGTCAAATGAAAACCTGGGACAGACTGGTTCCATTGTTTCATTGGCCTAGGATGTCTGAGGACACAAAGGAATTTTGTAAGTCCTGTGAAACCTGTCTAGCCAGTGGCAAGACAGGTGGCACCCCAAAGGCACCCCTTATTCCACTGCCTGTGGTTGGGGTTCCCTTTGAAAGGGTAGGGGTTGACATAGTTGGCCCCCTTGACCCTCCTACTGCTTCAGGCAATAGATTTATCTTGGTGGTAGTGGACAATGCCACAAGATATCCTGAAGCTATTCCTTTAAGGACCACTACAGCACCTGCAGTGGCAAAGGCCCTCCTGGGAATATTTTCCAGGGTGGGCTTCCCAAAGGAAGTAGTATCAGACAGGGGAAGCAATTTCATGTCTGCATACTTAAAGGCCATGTGGAAGGAGTGTGGTGTAACGTACAAGTTCACAACACCCTATCATCCACAAACAAATGGACTGGTGGAGAGATTTAATAAAACTCTCAAAGGCATGATTATGGGTCTCCCTGAAAAACTCCGCAGGAGATGGGATATCCTTCTACCATGCCTCCTTTTTGCCTACAGGGAGGTACCCCAGAAAGGAGTGGGCTTCAGCCCCTTTGAACTTCTTTTTGGACACCCTGTTAGGGGTCCACTCACACTTGTAAAGGAGGGTTGGGAACAACCTTTAAAAGCTCCTAAGCAGGATATTGTGGATTATGTACTTGGCCTCAGATCAAGAATGGCTGAGTACATGAAAAAGGCCAGTAAAAACCTTCAGGCCAGCCAAGAGCTCCAGAAGCAATGGCATGATCAGAAGGCTGTTTTGGTTCAGTACCAACCAGGGCAGAAAGTGTGGGTCTTGGAGCCTGTGGCCCCAAGAGCACTCCAAGATAAATGGAGTGGACCCCACACAATTGTTGAAAAGAAGGGAGAAGTCACCTATTTAGTTGACTTAGGCACTGCCAGGAGTCCCCTTAGGGTGGTCCATGTCAACCGCCTGAAACCCTACTATGACAGGGCTGATCTCACCCTGCTCATGGCAACAGATGAGGGACAGGAAGAAGACAGTGATCCTCTACCTGATCTCTTCTCTTCCACAGAACAAGATGCTCTGGTGGAAGGTGTAGTTTTGGCTGATTGTCTTACTGCTGAGCAGAAAGACAATTGCATAAATCTCCTAGATCAATTCTCTGAACTCTTCTCTACTGTGCCAGGTACCACTTCTTGGTGTGAGCACACTATAGATACTGGAGACAGTTTACCTGTCAAAAGTAAGATCTATAGGCAGCCTGACCATGTCAGGGACTGCATAAAGCAAGAGGTCCAGAAAATGTTAGAACTGGGAGTGGTTGAGCTCTCTGACAGTCCATGGGCTTCTCCTGTGGTACTGGTACCAAAACCCCATTCCAAAGATGGAAAGAAGGAAATGCGGTTTTGTGTAGACTATAGAGGTCTCAACTTGGTAACCAAAACTGATGCTCACCCTATACCCAGGGCAGATGAGCTCATAGATACACTGGCATCTGCCAAGTATCTAAGCACTTTTGATTTGACTGCAGGGTATTGGCAGATCAAATTGTCAGAAGATGCTAAACCTAAGACTGCATTTTCTACCATTGGAGGACATTACCAGTTTACTGTAATGCCTTTTGGTTTGAAAAATGCACCTGCCATTTTTCAGAGGTTGGTGAACACAGTCCTGCAAGGGCTGGAAGCTTTCAGTGCAGCATATTTGGACGATATAGCTGTCTTTAGCTCCAGCTGGGATGATCACCTGGTCCACCTATGGAAAGTTTTGGAGGCCCTGCAAAAGGCAGGCCTCACTATCAAGGCTTCAAAGTGCCAGATAGGGCAGGGTAAGGTGGTTTATCTGGGACACCTTGTTGGTGGGGAACAGATTGCACCACTTCAGGGGAAAATCCAAACAATTATTGATTGGGTTCCCCCTACCACTCAGACTCAGGTGAGAGCCTTCCTATGCCTCACTGGGTATTACAGGAGGTTCATTAAGAACTATGGCTCCATTGCAGCCCCTCTTAATGACCTCACTTCCAAAAAGATGCCTAAAAAGGTATTATGGACAGCAAACTGTCAGAAAGCTTTTGAGGAGCTGAAGCAGGCCATGTGCTCTGCACCTGTCCTGAAAAGCCCTTGTTACTCTAAAAAATTCTATGTCCAGACTGATGCATCTGAATTAGGAGTAGGGGCAGTCCTATCACAACTTAATTCTGAGGGCCAGGATCAACCTGTTGCTTTTATTAGTAGGAGGTTGACCCCTAGAGAAAAGCGTTGGTCTGCCATTGAGAGGGAGGCCTTTGCTGTGGTCTGGGCTCTGAAGAAGTTGAGGCCATACCTGTTTGGCACTCACTTCATTGTTCAGACAGACCACAAACCTCTACTTTGGCTAAAACAAATGAAAGGTGAAAATCCTAAATTGTTGAGGTGGTCCATATCCCTACAGGGAATGGACTATACAGTGAAACATAGACCTGGGAGTAGCCACTCCAATGCAGATGGACTCTCCAGATATTTCCACTTAGACAATGAAGACTCATCAGGTCATGGCTAGTCTTATTGTCCTTCGTTTGGGAGGGGGGGATGTGTAGGAAAGTACCATCTTGCCTGGCATGTTACCCCCATCTTTCACTGTATATATGTTGTTTTAGTTGTATGTGTCACTGGGACCCTGGTAACCCAGGGCCCCAGTGCTCATAAGTGTGCCTGAATGTGTTACCTGTGTAGTGACTAACTGTCTCACTGAGGCTCTGCTAATCAGAACCTCAGTGGTTATGCTCTCTCATTTCTTTCCAAATTGTCACTAACAGGCTAGTGACCATTTTTACCAATTTATATTGGCTTACTGGAACACCCTTATTATTCCCTAGTATATGGTACTGAGGTACCCAGGGTATTGGGGTTCCAGGAGATCCCTATGGGCTGCAGCATTTCTTTTGCCACCCATAGGGAGCTCTGACAATTCTTACACAGGCCTGCCACTGCAGCCTGAGTGAAATAACGTCCACGTTATTTCACAGCCATTTTACACTGCACTTAAGTAACTTATAAGTCACCTATATGTCTAACCTTTACCTGGTAAAGGTTAGGTGCAAAGTTACTTAGTGTGAGGGCACCCTGGCACTAGCCAAGGTGCCCCCACATTGTTCAGAGCCAATTCCCTGAACTTTGTGAGTGCGGGGACACCATTACACGCGTGCACTACATATAGGTGACTACCTATATGTAGCTTCACAATGGTAACTCCGAATATGGCCATGTAACATGTCTATGATCATGGAATTGCCCCCTCTATGCCATCCTGGCATAGTTGGCACAATCCCATGATCCCAGTGGTCTGTAGCACAGACCCTGGTACTGCCAAACTGCCCTTCCTGGGGTTTCACTGCAGCTGCTGCTGCTGCCAACCCCTCAGACAGGCATCTGCCCTCCTGGGGTCCAGACAGGCCTGGCCCAGGATGGCAGAACAAAGAACTTCCTCTGAGAGAGGGTGTGACACCCTCTCCCTTTGGAAAATGGTGTGAAGGCAGGGGAGGAGTAGCCTCCCCCAGCCTCTGGAAATGCTTTCTTGGGCACAGATGTGCCCAATTCTGCATAAGCCAGTCTACACCGGTTCAGGGGACCCCTTAGCCCTGCTCTGGCGCGAAACTGGACAAAGGAAAGGGGAGTGACCATTCCCCTGATCTGCACCTCCCCTGGGAGGTGTCCAGAGCTCCTCCAGTGTGCTCCAGACCTCTGCCATCTTGGAAACAGAGGTGCTGCTGGCACACTGGACTGCTCTGAGTGGCCAGTGCCACCAGGTGACGTCAGAGACTCCTTGTGATAGGCTCCTTCAGGTGTTGCTAGCCTATCCTCTCTCCTAGGTAGCCAAACCCTCTTTTCTGGCTATTTAGGATCTCTGTCTCTGGGGAAACTTTAGATAACGAATGCAAGAGCTCAGCCGAGTTCCTCTGCATCTCTCTCTTCACCTTCTGATAAGGAATCGACTGCTGACCGCGCTGGAAGCCTGCAAAACTGCAACAAAGTAGCTAAGACAACTACTGCAACTCTGTAACGCTGATCCTGCCGCCTTCTCGACTGTTTTCCTGTTTGTGCATGCTGTGGGGGTAGTCTGCCTCCTCTCTGCACCTGAAGCTCCGAAGAAATCTCCCGTGGGTCGACGGAATCTTCCCCCTGCAACCGCAGGCACCAAAAAGCTGCATTACCGGTCCCTTGGGTCTCCTCTCAGCACGACGAGCAACGTCCCTCGAATCCAGCAACTCTTTCCAAGTGGCCTCCACAGTCTAGTGACTCTTCAGTCCAAGTTTGGTGGAGGTAAGTCCTTGCCTCACCTCGCTAGACTGCATTGCTGGGAACCGCGACTTTTGCAGCTACTCCGGCCTCCGTGCACTTCCGGCGGAAATCCTTTGTGCACAGTCCAGCCTGGGTCCACGGCACTCTAACCTGCATTGCACGACCTCCAAGTTGTTCTCCGGCGACGTGGGACTTCTTTGTGCGACTTCGGGTGAGCACCGTTTCACGCATCCTTGTAGTGCCTGTTTCTGGCACTTCTCCGGGTGCTACCTGCTGCTGAGAGAGCTCCTTGTCTTGCACGACGTCCCTTCTCTCTCCTGGTCCAATTTGCGACCTCCTGGTCCCTCCAGGGCCACAGCAGCGTCCAAAAACACTAACCGCACGATTTGCAGCTAGCAAGGCTTGTTGGCGTTCTTTCAGCGGTAAAACACTTCTGCACAACTCTCCACGGCGAGAGGGATCCGTCCACCAAAGGGGAAGTCTCTAGCCCTTTTCGTTCCTGCAGAAGCCGCAGCTTCTTCTGTCCAGTAGAAGCTTCTTTGCACCCACAGCTGGCATTTCCTGGGCATCTGCCCATCTCCGACTTGCTTGTGACTTTTGGACTTGGTCCCCTTGTTCCACAGGTACCCTAGATTGGAAATCCACAGTTGTTGCATTGTTGGTTTGTGTCTTTCCTGCATTATTCCTCTAACACGACTTCTTTGTCCTTAGGGGAACTTTAGTGCACTTTGCACTCACTTTTCAGGGTCTTGGGGAGGGTTATTTTTCTAACTCTCACTATTTTCCAATAGTCCCAGCGACCCTCTACAAGGTCACATAGGTTTGGGGTCCATTCGTGGTTCGCATTCCACTTTTGGAGTATATGGTTTGTGTTGCCCCTATCCCTATGTTTCCCCATTGCATCCCATTGTAACTATACATTGTTTGCACTGTTTTCCAAGACTATACTGCATATTTTTGCTATTGTGTATATATATCTTGTGTATATTTCCTATCCTCTCACTGAGGGTACACTCTAAGATACTTTGGCATATTGTCATAAAAATAAAGTACCTTTATTTTTAGTATAACTGTGTATTGTGTTTTCTTATGATATTGTGCATATGACACTAAGTGGTACTGTAGTAGCTTCACACGTCTCCTAGTTCAGCCTAAGCTGCTCTGCTAAGCTACCATTATCTATCAGCCTAAGCTGCTAGACACCCTATACACTAATAAGGGATAACTGGGCCTGGTGCAAGGTGCAAGTACCCCTTGGTACTCACTACAAGCCAGTCCAGCCTCCTACATTGGTTGTGCAGCGGTGGGATAAGTGCTTTGAGACTACTTACCACTCTTGTCATTGTACTTTTCATAAGAGAAAAATATACAAAACAAGGTCAGTGTATATACACATAGCCAAAAAGATTTGCATTTCCTCTTTTCACTCTTTTCTAAGTGCTGAAAAGTACTTCTAACTTTCTAAAAAGTTCTAAAAAGTTTAAAAAGTTTTTTTTCTCTGTCTTTCTAAAAGCTCTGACAAACTTTTTATCTTTTACTATCACTTTAACTCTCTCAAAAAAATGTCTGGCACAGGCCAAAATGTTGATCTGTCCAAACTTGCATATGATCACCTTAGCTGGAAAGGAGCAAGGAATCTCTGCATAGAGGTAGGTTTGAGTGTAGGGAAGAATCCTTCCTTAGAACTGTCAATTAACATGCTTAGAGTACAGGATAAGGCCATAAGTGCCCCATCTGTTGAAAAAGTAGCTAATGGTTCTCAATCTGATCCAGGGACTCCCCCAGGAAAAGATTCAGGAAAGAAACTTCCTAGCCTGCCCATTACTAGACAGTCTAGCATAGTTGGTAATGATGATGAGCCACACCATATAAATAGTGTTGTCTCACATCATAGCAAAAGCATTAATTCTCACCATACTGGTAGTGATGTTTCTGTTAGCCAAGCTGTTAGGGTGGCTTCTGTAAGGGACAGGTCTCCTTCTGTCCATTCTCACCATACTTCTGTTTCAAGGCATGTCCCTCCCACCCACCCTGATGACAGATTGTTAGAAAGGGAGCTCAATAGATTGAGAGTGGAACAAACCAGACTGAAGCTCAAGAAGCAACAGCTGGATTTGGATAGACAGACTTTAGAAGTAGAGAAGGAGAGACAGAAACTGGGTTTAGAAACCCATGGTGGCAGCAGCAGTATTCCCCATAGTCATCCTGCAAAAGAGCATGATTCCAGGAATCTGCACAAGATAGTTCCCCCTTACAAGGAGGGGGATGACATTAACAAGTGGTTTGCTGCACTTGAGAGGGCCTGTGTTGTACAAGATGTCCCTCAAAGGCAGTGGGCTGCTATCCTATGGCTATCATTTAGTGGAAAAGGTAGGGATAGGCTCCTTACTGTGAAAGAAAATGATGCTAATAATTTCCAAGTTCTTAAGAATGCACTCCTGGATGGTTATGGCTTAACCACTGAACAATACAGGATAAAGTTCAGAGAGACCAAAAAGGAGTCTTCACAAGACTGGGTTGATTTCATTGACCATTCAGTGAAGGCCTTGGAGGGGTGGTTACATGGCAGTAAGGTTACTGATTATGACAGCCTGTATAACTTGATCCTGAGAGAGCATATTCTTAATAATTGTGTGTCTGATTTGTTGCACCAGTACTTGGTGGACTCTGATCTGACCTCTCCCCAAGAATTGGGAAAGAAGGCAGACAAATGGGTCAGAACAAGGGTGAAAGGAAAAGTTCATACAGTGGGTGAGAAAGATGGCAACAAAAAGAAGGATGGTAAGTCTTCTGACAAGGGTGGGGACAAATCTAAAAATGAGTCTTCATCAGGCCCACAAAAACACTCTGGTGGGGGTGGTGGGCCCAAATCCTCTTTTAATCAGAACACGGAAAAGAAACCATGGTGCTATTTATGTAAAATAAAAGGCCATTGGACAACAGATCCCAGTTGTCCAAAGAAAGGCACCAAGCCTCCTACCACTACAACCCCTACTGCTACACCTAGTGTCCCTACTAATAGCAGTGGTGGTGGGAGCAAACCTACTAATAGCCAATCCAAGGGAGTAGCTGGGCTCACTATTGGTAACTTAGTTGGGGGTTGGCCTTGTTAGGGAGGCCACATAGGCTGTGTTAGTCTCTGAGGGGGCTATTGATTTAGCCACCTTAGTTGCTTGTCCCCTTAATATGGATAAGTACAAGCAGCTACCCCTAATAAATGGTGTTGAGGTTCAGGCCTACAGGGACACTGGTGCCAGTGTGACTATGGTCATAGAGAAACTGGTCCACCCTGAACAACACCTACTTGGTCACCAGTACCAAGTAACCGATGCTCACAACAACACACTTAGCCACCCCATGGCTGTTGTAAATCTCAACTGGGGGGGGGTTACAGGTCCAAAGAAAGTTGTGGTAGCTTCAGATTTACCTGTAGACTGTCTATTAGGGAATGATTTGGAGACATCAGCTTGGTCAGATGTGGAGTTGGAGGCCCATGCAGCAATGCTGGGCATCCCAGGGCATATTTTTGCTTTGACAAGGGCTCAGGCCAAAAAGCAAAAAGGACAGGGAAGCTTGGATCCTGGAACAATGGACCAAGTGCTCCCTAAAGCTAGGGCTAGTAGAAGCAAACCACTTCCTACTATCCCTCCCTCTACAGTGGATTCTACTTCTGAGGAAGAAGAATTCCCTCCCTGTGCAGAACCTACACCAGAGGAGCTGGAAGCAGACACTGCTGAGCTTTTGGGTGAAGGGGGGCCTGCCAGAGAGGAGCTGAGTGTGGCACAGCAAACCTGTCCCACATTAGAGGGTCTCAGACAGCAAGCTGTCAAACAGGCTAATGGGGATGTCAGTGACTCTCACAGAGTTTACTGGGAGGACAACCTCTTGTACACTGAGCATAGGGATCCTAAACCTGGAGCTGCCAGGAGATTAGTGATTCCTCAGGAGTACAGAAAGTTCCTCCTAACCCTGGCACATGACATTCCCCTAGCTGGACACCTGGGTCAAATGAAAACCTGGGACAGACTGGTTCCATTGTTTCATTGGCCTAGGATGTCTGAGGACACAAAGGAATTTTGTAAGTCCTGTGAAACCTGTCAAGCCAGTGGCAAGACAGGTGGCACCCCAAAGGCACCCCTTATTCCACTGCCTGTGGTTGGGGTTCCCTTTGAAAGGGTAGGGGTTGACATAGTTGGCCCCCTTGACCCTCCTACTGCTTCAGGCAATAGATTTATCTTGGTGGTAGTGGACCATGCCACAAGATATCCTGAAGCTATTCCTTTAAGGACCACTACAGCACCTGCAGTGGCAAAGGCCCTCCTGGGAATATTTTCCAGGGTGGGCTTCCCAAAGGAAGTAGTATCAGACAGGGGAAGCAATTTCATGTCTGCATACTTAAAGGCCATGTGGAAGGAGTGTGGTGTAACGTACAAGTTCACAACACCCTATCATCCACAAACAAATGGACTGGTGGAGAGATTTAATAAAACTCTCAAAGGCATGATTATGGGTCTCCCTGAAAAACTCCGCTGGAGATGGGATATCCTTCTACCATGCCTCCTTTTTGCCTACAGGGAGGTACCCCAGAAAGGAGTGGGCTTCAGCCCCTTTGAACTTCTTTTTGGACACCCTGTTAGGGGTCCACTCACACTTGTAAAGGAGGGTTGGGAACAACCTTTAAAAGCTCCTAAGCAGGATATTGTGGATTATGTACTTGGCCTCAGATCAAGAATGGCTGAGTACATGAAAAAGGCCAGTAAAAACCTTCAGGCCAGCCAAGAGCTCCAGAAGCAATGGCATGATCAGAAGGCTGTTTTGGTTCAGTACCAACCAGGGCAGAAAGTGTGGGTCTTGGAGCCTGTGGCCCCAAGAGCACTCCAAGATAAATGGAGTGGACCCCACACAATTGTTGAAAAGAAGGGAGAAGTCACCTATTTAGTTGACTTAGGCACTGCCAGGAGTCCCCTTAGGGTGGTCCATGTCAACCGCCTGAAACCCTACTATGACAGGGCTGATCTCACCCTGCTCATGGCAACAGATGAGGGACAGGAAGAAGACAGCGATCCTCTACCTGATCTCTTCTCTTCCACAGAACAAGATGCTCTGGTGGAAGGTGTAGTTTTGGCTGATTGTCTTACTGCTGAGCAGAAAGACAATTGCATAAATCTCCTAGATCAATTCTCTGAACTCTTCTCTACTGTACCAGGTACCACTTCTTGGTGTGAGCACACTATAGATACTGGAGACAGTTTACCTGTCAAAAGTAAGATCTATAGGCAGCCTGACCATGTCAGGGACTGCATAAAGCAAGAGGTCCAGAAAATGTTAGAACTGGGAGTGGTTGAGCTCTCTGACAGTCCATGGGCTTCTCCTGTAGTACTGGTACCAAAACCCCATTCCAAAGATGGAAAGAAGGAAATGCGGTTTTGTGTAGACTATAGAGGTCTCAACTTGGTAACCAAAACTGATGCTCACCCTATACCCAGGGCAGATGAGCTCATAGATACACTGGCATCTGCCAAGTATCTAAGCACTTTTGATTTGACTGCAGGGTATTGGCAGATCAAATTGTCAGAAGATGCTAAACCTAAGACTGCATTTTCTACCATTGGAGGACATTACCAGTTTACTGTAATGCCTTTTGGTTTGAAAAATGCACCTGCCACTTTTCAGAGGTTGGTGAACACAGTCCTGCAAGGGCTGGAAGCTTTCAGTGCAGCATATTTGGACGATATAGCTGTCTTTAGCTCCAGCTGGGATGATCACCTGGTCCACCTATGGAAAGTTTTGGAGGCCCTGCAAAAGGCAGGCCTCACTATCAAGGCTTGAAAGTGCCAGATAGGGCAGGGTAAGGTGGTTTATCTGGGACACCTTGTTGGTGGGGAACAGATTGCACCACTTCAGGGGAAAATCCAAACAATTATTGATTGGGTTCCCCCTACCACTCAGACTCAGGTGAGAGCCTTCCTATGCCTCACTGGGTATTACAGGAGGTTCATTAAGAACTATGGCTCCATTGCAGCCCCTCTTAATGACCTCACTTCCAAAAAGATGCCTAAAAAGGTATTATGGACAGCAAACTGTCAGAAAGCTTTTGAGGAGCTGAAGCAGGCCATGTGCTCTGCACCTGTCCTGAAAAGCCCTTGTTACTCTAAAAAATTCTATGTCCAGACTGATGCATCTGAATTAGGAGTAGGGGCAGTCCTATCACAACTTAATTCTGAGGGCCAGGATCAACCTGTTGCTTTTATTAGTAGGAGGTTGACCCCTAGAGAAAAGCGTTGGTCTGCCATTGAGAGGGAGGCCTTTGCTGTGGTCTGGGCTCTGAAGAAGTTGAGGCCATACCTGTTTGGCACTCACTTCATTGTTCAGACAGACCACAAACCTCTACTTTGGCTAAAACAAATGAAAGGTGAAAATCCTAAATTGTTGAGGTGGTCCATATCCCTACAGGGAATGGACTATACAGTGGAACATAGACCTGGGAGTAGCCACTCCAATGCAGATGGACTCTCCAGATATTTCCACTTAGACAATGAAGACTCATCAGGTCATGGCCAGTCTTATTGTCCTTCGTTTGGGAGGGGGGGATGTGTAGGAAAGTACCATCTTGCCTGGCATGTTACCCCCATTTTTCACTGTATATATGTTGTTTTAGTTGTATGTGTCACTGGGACCCTGGTAACCCAGGGCCCCAGTGCTCATAAGTGTGCCTGAATGTGTTACCTGTGTAGTGACTAACTGTCTCACTGAGGCTCTGCTAATCAGAACCTCAGTGGTTATGCTCTCTCATTTCTTTCCAAATTGTCACTAACAGGCTAGTGACCATTTTTACCAATTTACATTGGCTTACTGGAACACCCTCATAATTCCCTAGTATAATGTACTGAGGTACCCAGGGTATTGGGGTTCCAGGAGATCCCTATGGGCTGCAGCATTTCTTTTGCCACCCATAGGGAGCTCTAACAATTCTTACACAGGCCTGCCACTGCAGCCTGAGTGAAATAACTTCCACGTTATTTCACAGCCATTTTACACTGCACTTAAGTAACTTATAAGTCACCTATATGTCTAACCTTTACCTGGTAAAGGTTAGGTGCAAAGTTACTTAGTGTGAGGGCACCCTGGCACTAGCCAAGGTGCCCCCACATTGTTCAGAGCCAATTCCCTGAACTTTGTGAGTGCGGGGACACCATTACACGCGTGCACTACATATAGGTCACTACCTATATGTAGCTTCACAATGGTAACTCCGAATATGGCCATGTAACATGTCTATGATCATGGAATTGCCCCCTCTATGCCATCCTGGCATAGTTGGCACAATCCCATGATCCCAGTGGTCTGTAGCGCAGACCCTGGTACTGCCAAACTGCCCTTCCTGGGGTTTCACTGCAGCTGCTGCTGCTGCCAACCCCTCAGACAGGCATCTGCCCTCCTGGGGTCCAGCCAGGCCTGGCCCAGGATGGCAGAACAAAGAACTTCCTCTGAGAGAGGGTGTGACACCCTCTCCCTTTGGAAAATGGTGTGAAGGCAGGGGAGGAGTAGCCTCCCCCAGCCTCTGGAAATGCTTTGTTGGGCACAGAGGTGCCCAATTCTGCATAAGCCAGTCTACACCGGTTCAGGGGACCCCCTTAGCCCTGCTCTGGCGCGAAACTGGACAAAGGAAAGGGGAGTGACCACTCCCTTGACCTGCACCTCCCCTGGGAGGTGTCCAGTGCTCCTCCAGTGTACTCCAGACCTCTGCCATCTTAGAAACAGAGGTGTTGCTGGCACACTGGACTGCTCTGAGTGGCCAGTGCCTCCAGGTGACGTCAGAGACTCCTTCTGATAGGCTCCTTCAGGTGTTAGTAGCCTATCCTCTCTCCTAAGTAGCCAAACCCTCTTTTCTGGCTATTTAGGGTCTCTGTCTCTGGGGAAACTTTAGATAACGAATGCAAGAGCTCATCCGAGTTCCTCTGCATCTCTCTCTTCACCTTCTGCCAAGGAATCGACTGCTGACCGCGCTGGAAGCCTGCAAACCTGCAACATAGTAGCAAAGATGACTACTGCAACTCTGTAACGCTGATCCTGCCGCCTTCTCGACTGTTTTCCTGCTTGTGCATGCTGTGGGGGTAGTCTGCCTCCTCTCTGCACCAGAAGCTCCGAAGAAATCTCCCGTGGGTCGACGGAATCTTCCCCCTGCAACCGCAGGCACCAAAAAGTTGCATTACCGGTCCCTTGGGTCTCCTCTCAGCACGACGAGCGAGGTCCCTCGAATCCAGCGACTCTGTCCAAGTGACCCACACAGTCCAGTGACTCTTCAGTCCAAGTTTGGTGGAGGTAAGTCCTTGCCTCACCTCGCTGGGCTGCATTGCTGGGAACTGCGACTTTTGCAGCTACTCCGGCCCCTGTGCACTTCCGGCGGAAATCCTTTGTGCACAGCCAAGCCTGGGTCCACGGCACTCTAACCTGCATTGCACGACTTTCTAAGTTGGTCTCCGGCGACGTGGGTCTCCTTTGGGCAACTTCGGCGAGCACCGTTTCACGCATCCTTGTAGTGCCTGTTTCTGGCACTTCTCCGGGTGCTACCTGCTTCAGAGAGGGCTCCTTGTCTTGCTCGACGTCCCCTCTCTCTGCTGGTCCAATTTGCGACCTCCTGGTCCCTCCTGGGCCTCAGCAGCGTCCAAAAACGCTAACCGCACGATTTGCAGCTAGCAAGGCTTGTTGGCGTTCTTTCGGCGGGAAAATACTTCTGCACGACTCTCCACGGCGAGAGGGATCCGTCCACCAAAGGGGAAGTCTCTAGCCCTTTTCGTTCCTGCAGAAACCTCAGCTTCTTCTGTCCAGTAGAAGCTTCTTTGCACCCGCAGCTGGCATTTCCTGGGCATTTGCCCATCTCCGACTTGCTTGTGACCCTTGTTCCACAGGTACCCTAGATTGGAAATCCACAGTTGTTGCATTGCTGGTTTGTGTCTTTCCTGCATTATTCCTCTAACACGACTTCTTTGTCCTTAGGGGAACTTTAGTTCACTTTGCACTCACTTTTCAGGGTCTTGGGGAGGGTTATTTTTCTAACTCTCACTATTTTCGAATAGTCCCAGCGACCCTCTACAAGGTCACATAGGTTTGGGGTCCATTCGTGGTTCGCATTCCACTTTTGGAGTATATGGTTTGTGTTGCCCCTATCCCTATGTTTCCCCATTGCATCCTATTGTAACTATACATTGTTTGCACTGTTTTCTAAGACTATACTGCATATTTTTGCTATTGTGTATATATATCTTGTGTATATTTCCTATCCTCTCACTGAGGGTACACTCTAAGATACTTTGGCATATTGTCATAAAAATAAAGTACCTTTATTTTTAGTATAACTGTGTATTGTGTTTTCTTATGATATTGTGCCTATGACACTAGGTGGTACTGTAGTAGCTTCACACGTCTCCTAGTTCAGCCTAAGCTGCTCTGCTAAGCTACCATTATCTATCAGCCTAAGCTGCTAGACACCCTATACACTAATAAGGGATAACTGGGCCTGGTGCAAGGTGCAAGTACCCCTTGGTACTCACTACAAGCCAGTCCAGCCTCCTACACCACCCTATAGGAGTGTCTACCTAAGCGCAACATGCCAATGGTAAAGCCCGTTTGGGGGAAAGTTTCCTCTCTCTGGCCCTATCTCTGAGCTGTCTACAGGATCAAAAAGCATCCTTCTCAGGGATGTTGCGCCAGGCAGCCCATAAAAGGCAGCTCCCCCTTTGAAGCACGCCTCTGGGATAAGCCCCTGTGTAGCTAACCTGTGTTCCCCAGCACTTTGTTGCTGGGGAATTGCCTTTGTTCCTGAGCCTGGGAGTCAATAACACATCTCCCCAGGTGGTCAGAAACCTTTCTGTGTACATATGCCTTTGTGAGGCTGCTAGACAAGCAGAGCGCAGAGTGAGACATTTCTAAAAGTTGTGTACCTTTAATAGTGACATTAATTTCTACCTGGTCTTCAGGTCACATTTAATGCCATGATTAATTTGATACCCTTCATGACCCAGTTTGGTGATCCCAGTCAAAAGTTTGCCGTGTTGGGATGCAACCCTGGTAACTCTGTGTTAGCAAATGGGATTACCAACATTACCCCCAGCAAAATGACAATTTGTAAGTGTTTCTGCTAAGACATGTCAAAATACATATGTCTTACTTCATAAAATACAGCTCACTGCCAAGGACTCAATAAGCCTTCCCTAGTGAAGACTTATATAAATGGTAAAACATAGGGTGCCTTTGTCATAGGTTGAAAGGGCAAAGTTGAACTGGCAGTGAAAACAGTGTCTTTCCAGGCTGCATTGGCATGCTGGGGACCAATTTCTATCTTTTCACACAAAGGGCCAGATTTGCAAGAATGTACTGATGCACCTCTTTTCTTGTGTCACCCTTGCCCCATCTAACGACACTATGGCCTTCATTTACTTAGCAATTACAGACCTATTGCTCTCCTCCCCATAGCATCTAAAATAATCAAAAAACACATCAATAGACAAGTGACAGCTTTTCTTGAAGACTATAAGCTTCTCCACCACACTCAAATTGGCTTCAGACCACAACATAGTACTGAAACTGCCCTCTTGGCCACTACAGAAGACATTCGACAACGACTAGATGCAGGTGGATATGCCGTTCTCATTTAAATAGACTTGAGCGCTGAATTCAATACAGTAGATCATAATAAATTACTTCAAAGAATATCATATGTAGGAATTGAGGGGACCACTTTTAATTGGCTCTCCTCTTTTTGAGCTATAGGACCTTTCAAGTTATTCACCATACATTCTTCTCCAACACTCTCCCCCTCACTTGTGGGGTTCCGCAGGGCTCTTCCCTGAGTCCCACCATTTTCAATATTTACATGGCCCCACTGGCCAAGATCATGGAATCCTACGGTCTATCCTTAGTATCCTATGCTGATGACACTCAGTTGAGCTTCTCTTTCTCTACCAATGCCAACTCTGAACAGGCTATTCTATCTTCCTAATAAAGCAATACACTGTTCCTAAGAGACCAGGGTGAGCTAAGGAAAGTACTCTGGGATCCTAATTAATAGGAGCAAGAGTCCTCACACACCCAAATGGGTGTCATGCTTCATCATCGGACAAGCTCCTCGTCAGACCGGCGCTGCAATGTCTGACGGGCACCACCCAATGGGGGGCTCTTTGCCGGAGATCTTTTTTCTCGATGATGCCTCACTGTCCCGCAAATGAGTAGGGAGGAAGAAAAGGGGAGAGTTCAAAAGGATGAAATAGAAATAAAATTGGCTCAGGACCCTTGATAAATGCTGACTTTATTCTGTTTTTGTAGGGTGAAGGCCAAGATTAAAATATCAATAGAAAAAGTGAGATAGAGACTTGTGTAAGTGACTGACGATTACTTTTTTTGACTATTAGCAACACTACATAACAGCTAATTCAGCTTTAAAATTGGAGAAGTTCTTTTACACTAGGTCCTGAAGAAGCGTCACTGGATCCATTCTGGACCACCTGGACGCGAAACATGTCGACCCAATTTTGAGGTGGGTCTCGCAGTTCCCTGACCCTCCCACCATTAGACATATAGTTTGAAAGTGGTTGAGCATTATCTCTATCTCACTTTTTCTATTGATATTTTAATCTTGGCCTTCACCCTACACAAACAGAATAAAGTCAGCATTTATCAAGGGTCCTGAGCCAATTTTATTTCTATTTCATCCTTTTGAACTCTCCCCTTTTCTTCCTCCCTACTCATTTGCAGGACAGTGAGGCATCATCGAGAAAAAGATCTCCGGCAAAGAGCCCCCCATTGGGTGGTGCCCGTCAGACATTGCAGCGCCGGTCTGACGAGGAGCTTGTCCGATGATGAAGCATGACACCCATTTGGGTGTGTGAGGACTCTTGCTCCTATTAATTAGGATCCCAGAGTACTTTCTTTAGCTCACCCTGGTCTCTTAGGAACAGTGTATTGCTTTATTAGTCACTTTCATTGGAGGGTATACACTGGACCTTTAATCCTCCCTATCCCCATTATTTTTGATATATTCTATCTGCCTGTCTTCTGGATGTTCCCAGAAGGAAGGCTGACTGTAAACTCAAACTTAATGATGAGAAAACAGAGGTAATAATGGTAGGGAATCTTTCTTTCCCTAAGTCCCCTGCCCCTGCTCTGGAAGGGTTAAAAGATCTCCCCTGCCAAAAGAGAATATAAGGAGCCTAGGTTTCTGGTTGGATTCTCGCTTCACGATGGAATGTCAGTCCAAAAAACTTGAAGCTACTTGCTTCAGTCTGTTAAGAATTATTAGGAAAATGTTTAAGGTTCTCCCATTTTCCGGCCAACTGACTTATTATCCATGCCCTTATATTGTCACGCTTCGACTATGGGAATGTTCTCTTCTTGAGCTCCCCTCGTTACGTATTAAAGAGACTGCAGGTGGTGCAGAATGCAGCTGCCCGCTTACTCATGAACATCCCCGGACATCTCTCTGCCAAATCAGCTTTAGTCTCTCTTCACTGGCTCCCCATTGAACAATGTATTAGTTTCAAAGCCATGTGTACTGTGCACAGATGCCTTCATAATAAGGGCCTTTCTTAGGCGAATCGTGACGTTCTATACTCCTCAGAGGTCGCTTAGATCATCTTCTGCCTCTTTAATTAACACCCCTCGTGTTAAGAAAGCAAGATGGGGAGGCAGATCCTTTGCTTTCAAAGGAGCCAATCTCTGGAATTCTCTCCCTCTGGAACTCCGCCAGGATAACTCAGAACTTTCTTTTCGTAGGAAATTGAAGACTTTAATACTCTCAGTATAGGTCTAACCTAGTTTATTGGTCCTCCATTAGCAATGGGAAGCCTTCGGGTAGCCATGCGCTCTACAAATCCAGTAAACTAAACTAAACTAATTTTGCCACTGGTGGTCCGAAGAGCGCCAGGGCCTGGATCTCACCGGCGACGGGCCAGCGGTGAAGATTGAGGCATCATGAATGTGGCGGTTTGGACTCTGCCAACAGGCCACATCCCCACTTGTACCGCCAGGGCAGTCGGACAGCCGGGCCTGAGATTAGCATCTCTGACCCAGCAGTCCACTGAAGACTGCCGGCGGTATAACGAGTTGGCTTTCTGCCAGGGTTTCTGCTGTGGCAGAACCGCCACGAAAACCCTGGCAGAAAGGCTTCCGGTGACAGGAAATGTATTTCCTGTCAGAGGCAGATGACTCACCCAGCCCCCCCTCAAACCCAATCCCCCCTTACCTCCCCCTTCCATACCAGCACCACCCTCCCCCACCCCCCTTCCAGAACAGCATCCCCCTCCACTCACCCCCTGCATACACCCACACACACTCCGCATACACTCATTCACCTACATACCTGTAGTACCTGTGTACCTCCATACTCGCATTCACTCACACGCATCCATACACGCATTCACACAGACATTTTAAAACGCACTTACTTCAACAATCATACACGCATTCAAGCACCCATACACACACCCATACACACACACATTCAAACATGCATTCAAATACCCATACAAACACACATACACACACTCATACACACTTACGTTCACATACGTAGACAACACCCATTCACGCACACACAACACCACCCACCCTCCTACCCCCTCTCCTGTCGGGCGATCGACTTACCTTGTCCGGTGAGGAGGTCGTCCGGCATGGAACGGGACCCGACCCTTCCACCGCGGCAGCGGCCCACCATCAGGTCCTAATACGGTTGGCAGAGTCCTTTTGGCGTGGTAGTGATGGCGGTTGAACCGCCTCTGCGCCACCGGCCACCAGCACGACCACCGGAGGATTTCCGCACTTATTGTGGCGGAAATCCTTCAGCACTCATAATATGGTGGTGGGAAGACCGCCAACATTGGTGGTCTTCTGGTGCCAGTGGCTTTGGCTGTGTTCTGAAAAGACAGCCAAAGTCATAATGAGGGCCTATGTGTGCGTCATATTTATGAAATGGTACAACATGGCGGTCAACATTTTTGACACTATTGTGGCGCTTTGCTACACTTGCTTCAAGCATGTTAACACTAGTTTAGCAAAATGCAAGGAGACCTATTGATTTTAATGGGTGCATCATTTTGACACCTGCTCTGAACAGGCATTAGAAATGATGCCAAAAATGGCACAGTGAATACTTGTAGATTTCACTGCACCATATTTGTAGACCTCCTATTGCCGGAACGCCCCCTTGCATACGTTATGCCTGACACAGGCATAATGTAGTGCAAGGGGTCTCCAAGTGGTGCAATGCATGCATTGCGCCCCTTTGTAAATATGGCGTGGCAAAACTTGCTTCCTTGAGCCACATTAGCATAAAAGAATTACACTATTATGGTGCAACGAGGCACTAGGGGCTTGTAAATTTGGCCCAAAGGGTGATACAAACAATTCTGCAGCCCTGATTGGGCACTCCGTCTTATATACCCTGGGTACCATAAACTAGAGACTTGCAGGTAATTCAGGTCTTGTCAATTGGGCGTATCCAATTCAACATGGAATTTGTATGGAGTTAAAGCACTGGGAGTGGGATTTGGTTAGCAGATCTCAGTGCACTCTCAGAGTTGAAAACCAGCAGCATCATTCTAAAAATGTGGGAGTGAACATGCAAAAACAGGCATTTCCTTACAAGAAAGGATATCATCTCCATTAAATTGCTACCACCACGCAAGAATTACCGAAGAGAAACCCCTCTGGTTGCGTGGACCACTTGGGAAATGGAGGCAAGAGCATTAAAAGAAAAGCTCAACTTTGTCAATGGGGAATGAAGATCTCCCCCTTTGCTTGCAAGTGATATCTCCATTTACTGGAAATGGTACCAATTGTAAGCACATCACAAGCTAAACCTCAGGTTTACTCAGAGGAGCACTCAGCAAAACGCTAATAAACTTTGACTGCAAACAAACTGAAACCGCAAAAACAAAAGGCAGAGGGAAATCTAAGAAAACCTATGATGAATGTGGGTGGCTTGCCTCCTCTCTGTTCTATTGCACAAATTCATGAACGTTACCATCTAAAATCCAAACCAACCAATCTGCAGGAACCAGAAAAAAGTGTCTGCGGGACATTGCATGGCTCAATTTGAAAATTACAGAAGGTTAACCACCTCTGCTGTGGACAAATTATGGAATATGTTACACTTCAGGATACCTGGGCAATGTCCATCCCAATTTCAGACTACGTTCTTTTTTTGCCCCAGCAACCAAGCCACAAACATTTGGAATACCGAAAGGTTGCCTGGCAGTGTATGTTTCTCTTTCACTCAGAACCAAAGTCAAACACCATCTAGGAATAGATCACAGGATTAAAATATTAGGTTTCAAGAAGTGGAGCCACCAGGATTATTCATCTCTAGTTTTGTTCAATGCATACATCAAACTGAATCTATCGAAAAAAGAAAAAAAAATTACAAAAAATAGTAACATTAGTGCTACACGAAACAGAAACACATGCCTTGGATCCTCAACAAGAACGTAATGTGCACACTGGAGGGGTATGAGATCATCAGCACCCAAAATGTGAATGGGAATTCCCTCTCAAACACAGAAGTGCCCAAGCAAACAAGGTGAGCATCTACTCAATGAGCTGGAATTTGTAGGTATGAGGGCCTTGCATGACTCAACAACTGGTGATACTCCTCTGTGCATAACATACGTAGAACCAAATTCACAATCCATCCTTGACTATTCTTTTATTCCAATCAACTGATTTACCCTGTGGTGGACCTGGCCCTTTTTGAAGGGTCATCCCCAAACTTTTTGCCTCTTTCCTCCTGTTTTTTCTGACCTGTTTACATTGGCTTTTGAACTCTGAGCACTTTACCACTGCTGACCAGTGCTAAAGTGCATATGCTCTCTGTGTAAATTGTACTGTTGATTGGTTTATCCATGATTGGCATATTTGAATTACTAGTATGTCCCTAGTAAAGTGCACTAGAGGTGCCAAGGGCCTGTAAATCAAATGCTACTAGTGGGCCTGCAGCACTGGTTGTGCCACCCACATAAGTAGCCCTGTAATCATGTCTCAGACCTGCCACTGCAGTGTCTGTGTGGGCAGTTTTAAACTGCCAATTTGACATGGCAAGTGTACCCACTTGCCAGGGCTAAACCTTCCCTTTTCTTACATGTAAGACACCCCTATGGTAGGCCCTAGGTAACCCCATGGGCAGGGTGCAGTGTATGTTTATGGTAGGACATATACTAATGTGTTTTATATGTCTTGACAGTGAAATACCGCTAAATTCGTTTTTCACTGTTGCAAGGCCCATCTCTCTCATAGGTTAACATGGGGGCTGCCTTTAAATATGATTAAAGTGTAGATTCCGTTTTGGAGTAGATGGATATGTGGAGTTTGGGGTCTCTGAACTCCCATTTTAAAAAATACATACTTTAGTAAAGTTGGTTTTAAGATTGTGTATTTGAAAATACCACTTTTAGAAAGTGGGCATTTTCTTGCTTAAACCATTCTGTGACTCTGCCTGTTTGTGGATTCCCTGTCTGGGTTAATTTGACAGTTGGGCTGTTTGCACCTCTCTCTAGACAGTGACACAAAGGGGGCTGGGGTGTAGCCTGCATATCCTGATGATCCATCTGTGCTAGGAGGGAGGGGAGGAGTGGTCACTTACACCTGAAAGGGCTACGCCTGCCCTCATACAATGCAGTCTCCCACCCCCTGATGTATGTCTGAGGCCTTGCCTGGGCAAGGCAGGATTTCACAAACCAGTGAGACTTTCCTTTGAAGTAAGCCTACTTCGAAGGTCAAAATGGGTATAAGAAGAAGAGGGGTGATGGGTGTCAGGGTGAGGGGTCGTGGTGGCATTCAGGTATGGGGGGTGATAGGTAGTAAATGTTGGCTCACCAGTGTCCAGTCCTCTAGCTACTCCAGTGAGTCACTCAGGATGCAGGATTGCCAAGACTTGCTCCTCCCATCCTGTCAGCTGGAGGGGAGGAGGTGGGGGTCCACTGCTAGTACTCCTGATGGTGAGCTGGTGCCTTGCTGCAATGGAACACACCTTCCCCCGTAGGTCGTTCCACCTCTTCCTTATGTCGTTCCTTGTGCGTTGATGAAGTCCCCACGGCGTTCACCCTGTCCACGATCCACCCCCATAGCTCCATCTACTTGGCATTGGATATCTGCTGGACCTGTGCTCCAAACAGCTGTGGCTCTACCCTGACTATTTCCTCAACCATTACCCGCAACTCCTCATTGGTGAAACAGGGGTGCCTTTGTGGGTACATGGGTGTTGTGTGGTGTGTATACATTGTGCAGAGGGTGATGTGTGATGTGGTGGGGCATGTGGTGCGTGTCGGATCAATTGGTAGTTGTGATATGTATGTGCAGTACTCTTTTGGATAAGCGTCGCAAAGTGCTGCTGTCTTCGCGTGTTAGCAAAGGATTGTGGGTGATGTGGGTGTGTGTTTTATAGTGCTGTTGGTGGGTATGTGGGGTGTGTGTATTTGTGTCAGGTGTGGTTTTTTTGTTCTGGCCAATGTTGTCTTGTTTTGTATTTGGGTGGCCATTCCCGCCGTGGCGGTGTTCACCGCCAGTGGTTTACCGCCGCTGAATGTCCGCTATGGTGATTCGTGGGTCATTATTTGGAGGGCGTAGTATTGGTGGTGTAAAGGTATGTGTGGCAGTACCAACCATTTATCATGTTCAGTAGGTCTAGCGGACTTGTGGTTGTGGCTGTTTTCTATAGGTTTAGTATGTATGTGTCATAATCTGGTGGACGGATATCTGCCTCCGCGGCGGTATGCTGGTGGCAGTCTGCACGGCGGTATTCAGTATTTACCACCAAGGTCACAATGAGGGCCTGAGTGTTTTCTTTCATGTGTGTAAGTACTAAGTGTGACTACAGTGGTATTGAATGAGCTTTGAATGTCTCCTAGATAGACCTTGGCTGCTCATCCACAGCTACCTCTAGAGAGTCTGGCTTCTAGACACTAACTACACTACACTAATAAGGGATACCTGGACCTGGTGTAAGGTGTAAGTACCATAGGTACCCACCGCACACCAGGCCAGCCTCCTACATGCATCTACCTCATCATCAAAGAGTAGCGCATACAAACATGAGCACCACAAGACACACCACAAACACACACAGAGACAACATCCAACTGCAGACACAGCAACAGTCACGACCTGCCCTAACACCCCCACAACCCCCAGCATCATAGACACAACACCTGACACACCTGTAGACACCCCACCAACATTCACAGATCCAGTGACCACACTTATCCTATCCACAGACAGCACCCCAGTAGACCCTCATACATCCACCCCAGTCACCACACTCACAGACACTGTATGAGGCTGGCCTGGTGTGTAGTGGATACCTAGGGTACTTACACCTTATACCGGGTCCAGTTATCCCTTATTAGTGTATTGTAGGCAGTGTCTAGAAGCCAGGCTTATCCAGGGGACATGCAAAGCTCATGCAATACCATTGTAGACACACCTAGTACTTGCACACATGAAGTACACACTCAGTGTTATAAAAATAAAGATACTTCATTTTGGTGACACAAATACAAAAAATAGCATAGAGACTATACTCCTTTGGCAGGTAAGTGATACACAACTTATGTACTCTAGTATGCAGAAATAGGCATAGAAACAGTTAGAAAACAATGCAATTAGTGAAAATCACAATAGTTAGAAATGGGCCTGGGGTAGCACAAACCATATACTAAGAAAGTGGAATGCAAAAGTCAGTCCCCCAACTAGGCACGTTTACTGTGTAGAGGGGAGCTGGGAGTACTAGAAAAGCTCAAACGTAAGTATCACAACCAACCCCAGCAACCAGGAAAAAAGGAGTAAATCACAGTAAGTTCCTTATGCAAAACCCAGAAGAGACTGCAAGACACCAACAGAGGATACCTGTATGAGTCGAACTGTGGAAAAAGGGGACCAAGTCCAAGAAGCACAGAAGAGTCCAGAAATAGCAGGAGTACCTGCTCACCTGGATGAAGGTGCAAAAGGAGAACCACTGGTGAAAAAGAAAAGTCAGTACTGCACCCCAGAAGGCAAAGTCGGTTTCCTCGAGGATGCAAGTGATGTCCTATGCCAGATGGAAGACTGCAGTTGGGTTTGCTTTGTCGGAGTCTGCCAACAAGCCTTGGCACACGCAAAGCTCACGGTTAGCAGAAAATGGCACTGCCCGGGACCAGGAAGGACCCAGGAGAGGGAATCAAAGGGGGCCCTCAGCAAGGCAGAGAGCCCAGAGAGCACCAGGCAGCACACACGGGAGTCCCACAGGACGGGGACAAGAAGGTTGCAGGAGAGGCCCATGACGAACTACAATAAAGGCTCCCACGCCGCTGGAGGACTACTCAGGAAGCTGTGCATCGTAGAACAGAGTACTGTGGGCTGGACCTACAAGATGCATGAAGGACTTGGAGAAAGGATGCCAACAAGCCTTGGCAGCTGCAAAAGATACGGAGCAAAGGGGTACTGTCTTGCATGAGGAGGCAAACTCTTAACTCCACCATAGTGGGACAGCTGGAAGAGAGGATGTAGGAGGCTGGCCTGGCTTATAGTGGGTACCTAATGGCACTTACACCTTGTGCCAGGTCCAGTTATCCCTTATTAGTAGATTAGTAGTGTTCTAGCAGCTTAGGCTGATAGAGGTAGCTATAGCAGAGCAGCTTAGGTTGAAGTAGGAGACATGCAAAACTCCTACCATACCACTTATATCATATAGGTATTATATCAAAAGAAAGACAATACTCAGAGTTACTAAAAATAAAGGTACTTTATTTTAGGGACAGTGTCCCAAAAATATCTCAGAGGATATTCTCCCTTAGGAGGTAAGTAAAGTACACAAAATATACACACCAACCATAATCAGGTAAGTAAAACAGTCAGAAAGTAGTGCAAACACTGTAGAATACAATAGGATGCAATAGGCCTAGGGGTAACACAAGCCGTATACTAAGAAAGTGGAATGCGAACCACTTAGGGACCCCAGGCCTAGTGCAGTGTGTAGAGGGTCACTGGGAGTGTAAGAAAACACTAAGGGTGTCCAAGATACCCCAACCTAAGTCCCTGAAAAGTAGGAGTAAAGTTACCCTAATTCCCCAGAAACACACTAAAGTTGTGATAACAGACTGCAAAGCACTGAGGATGGATTCCTGGACCTGAGGACATGCAAAAGAAGGGGACTAAGTCCAAGAGTCACAAAAGTGTCCAGGGGGGGGGCAGGAGCCCACTAAACCCCAGATGAAGGTGCAAAATGGCTGCCTCCGGGTGAAAGAAGCTGAAGATTCTGCAACAACAGAAGATGCCAAGAACTTCTCCTTTGCACAGAAGAAGTCCCAGAGCGTGCTGGGGGATGGAGAGTTGTTTCCACACAGAAATACCGCAAACAAGCCTTGCTAGCTGCAAAGGTTGCATTTGAAGAAAACGGGTGCTGCCCGGGCCCAGGAAGGACCAGGAGGTCGCCCCTTGGAGGAGGAGACATAGGGAACACTCAGCAACACAGTGAGCCCATGCAGAAGCAGGCAGCACCCACAGAAGAATTTGAGCACAGGTTCAAGAAAACTGAGCACAGTGGTCGTCTCAACACTACAAAGGAGGTTCCCACGAAGCCGTTGGTCAACTCAGGGAGTTGAGCAATGTAGGGCAGAGTGCTGGGGACCTGGGCTGTGCTATGCACAAAGGATTCCTTGCAAAAGTGCACAGAAGCCCTAGCAGCTGCAGTTCATGCAGTACACATGATTACTTTCTGGCGTGGGTAGGCAAGGACTTACCTCCGCCAAATTTGGACAACTGGACCACTGGACTGTTGGGGTCACTTGGATCCAGCTCCTGTGTTCCAGGGACCAAGCAGGTCAAGAGGAGAGGGGATCCAGAGGACTGATAAAGCAGAAGTTTGGTGCCTGCGTTAGCAGGAGGAAGATTCCGTCGACCCACAGGAGATTTCTTCTTGGCTTCCAGTGCAGGGTGAAGGCAGACAGCCCCCAGAGCATGCACCACCAGGAAACAGTTGAGAAAGCCAGCAGGATTAGGTGCTACAATGTTGCTGGTAGTCTTCTTGCTACTTTGTTTCAGTTTTGCAGGTGTCCTGGAGCAGTCAGTAGTCGGTCCTTGGCAGAAGTCGAAGAGGGAGATGCAGAGGAACTCTGGTGAGCTCTTGCATTCGTTATCTGATGAGAAGCTGTAGGAGGCTGGACTGGCTTGTAGTGAGTACCAAGGGGTACTTGCACCTTGCACCAGGCCCAGTTATCCCTTATTAGTGTATAGGGTGTCTAGCAGCTTAGGCTGATAGATAATGGTAGCTTAGCAGAGCAGCTTAGGCTGAACTAGGAGACGTGTGAAGCTACTACAGTACCACTTAGTGTCATATGCACAATATCATAAGAAAACACAATACACAGTTATACTAAAAATAAAGGTACTTTATTTTTATGACAATATGCCAAAGTATCTTAGAGTGTACCCTCAGTGAGAGGATAGGAAATATACACAAGATATATATACACAATAGCAAAAATATGCAGTATAGTCTTAGAAAACAGTGCAAACAATGTATAGTTACAATAGGATGCAATGGGGAAACATAGGGATAGGGGCAACACAAACCATATACTCCAAAAGTGGAATGCGAACCACGAATGGACCCCAAACCTATGTGACCTTGTAGAGGGTCGCTGGGACTATTAGAAAATAGTGAGAGTTAGAAAAATAACCCTCCCCAAGACCCTGAAAAGTGAGTGCAAAGTGCACTAAAGTTCCCCTAAGGACAAAGAAGTCGTGTTAGAGGAATAATGCAGGAAAGACACAAACCAGCAATGCAACAACTGTGGATTTCCAATCTAGGGTACCTGTGGAACAAGGGGACCAAGTCCAAAAGTCACAAGCAAGTCGGAGATGGGCAGATGCCCCGGAAATGCCAGCTGCGGGTGCAAAGAAGCTTTGACTGGACAGAAGAAGCTGAAGTTTCTGCAGGAACGAAAAGGGCTAGAGACTTCCCCTTTGGTGGACGGATCCCACTTGCCTTGGAGAGTCGTGCAGAAGTGTTTTCTTGCCGAAAGGACGCCAACAAGCCTTGCTAGTTGCAAATCGTGCGTTTGGCGTTTTTGGACGCTGCTGGGGCCCAGGAGGGACCAGGAGGTCGCAAATTGGACCTGAAAAGAGAGGGGACGTCGAGCAAGACAAAGAGCCCTCACTAAAGCAGGTAGCACCCAGAGAAGTGCCAGAAAGAGGCACTACTAGGATGCGTGAAACGGTGCTCGCCGAAGTTGCACAAAGGAGTCCCACGTCGCCGGAGACCAACTTAGAAAGTCGTGCAATGCAGGTTAGAGTGCTGTGGACCCAGGCTTGGCTGTGCACAAAGTATTTCTGCCGGAAGTGCACAGGGGCCGGAGTAGCTGCAAAGTCGCGGTTCCCAGCAATGCAGCCCAGCGAGGGGAGGCAAGGACTTATCTCCACCAAACTTGGGCTGAAGAGTCACTGGACTGTGGGGGTCACTTGGACAGAGTCGCTGGATTCGAGGGACCTCGCTCGTCGTGCTGAGAGGAGACCCAAGGGACCGGTAATGCAGCTTTTTGGTGCCTGCGGTTGCAGGGGGAAGATTCCGTCGACCCACGGGAGATTTCTTCAGAGCTTCTGGTGCAGAGAGGAGGCAGGCTACCCCCACAGCATGCACAAGCAGGAAAACAGTCGAGAAGGCGGCAGGATCAGCGTTACAGAGTTGCAGTAGTCGTCTTTGCTACTATGTTGCAGGTTTGCAGGCTTCCAGCGCGGTCAGCAGTCGTTTCCTTATCAGAAGGTGAAGAGAGAGATGCAGAGGAACTCGGCTGAGCTCTTGCATTCGTTATCTGAAGTTTCCCCAGAGACAGAGACCCTAAATAGCCAGAAAAGAGGGTTTGGCTACCTAGGAGAGAGGATAAGCTAGCAACACCTGAAGGAGCCTATCACAAGGAGTCTCTGACGTCACCTGGTGGCACTGGCCACTCAGAGCAGTCCAGTGTGCCAGCAGCACCTCTGTTTCCAAGATGGCAGAGGTCTGGAGCACACTGGAGGAGCTCTGGACACCTCCCAGGGGAGGTGCAGGTCAGGGGAGTGGTCACTCCCCTTTCCTTTGTCCAGTTTCGCGCCAGAGCAGGGGCTAAGGGGTCCCTGAACCGGTGTAGACTGGCTTATGCAGAATTGGGCACATCTGTGCCCAACAAAGCATTTCCAGAGGCTGGGGGAGGCTACTCCTCCCCTGCCTTCACACCATTTTCCAAAGGGAGAGGGTGTCACACCCTCTCTCAGAGGAAGTTCTTTGTTCTGCCATCCTGGGCCAGGCCTGGCTGGACCCCAGGAGGGCAGCTGCCTGTCTGAGGGGTTGGCAGCAGCAGCAGCTGCAGTGAAACCCCAGGAAGGGCAGTTTGGCAGTACCAGGGTCTGTGCTACAGACCACTGGGATCATGGGATTGTGCCAACTATGCCAGGATGGCATAGAGGGGGCAATTCCATGATCATAGACATGTTACATGGCCATATTCGGAGTTGCCATTGTGAAGCTACATATAGGTAGTGACCTATATGTAGTGCACGCGTGTAATGGTGTCCCCGCACTCACAAAGTTCAGGGAATTGGCTCTGAACAATGTGGGGGCACCTTGGCTAGTGCCAGGGTGCCCTCACACTAAGTAACTTTGCACCTAACCTTTACCAGGTAAAGGTTAGACATATAGGTGACTTATAAGTTACTTAAGTGCAGTGTAAAATGGCTGTGAAATAACGTGGACGTTATTTCACTCAGGCTGCAGTGGCAGGCCTGTGTAAGAATTGTCAGAGCTCCCTATGGGTGCAAAAGAAATGCTGCAGCCCATAGGGATCTCCTGGAACCCCAATACCCTGGGTACCTCAGTACCATATACTAGGGAATTATAAGGGTGTTCTAGTAAGCCAATGTAAAATGGTAAAAATGGTCACTAGCCTTTTAGTGACAATTTGGAAAGAAATGAGAGAGCATAACCACTGAGGTTCTGATTAGCAGAGCCTCAGTGAGACAGTTAGTCACTACACAGGTAACACATTCAGGCACACTTATGAGCACTGGGGCCCTGGGTTACCAGGGTCCCAGTGACACATACAACTAAAACAACATATATACAGTGAAAAATGGGGGTAACATGCCAGGCAAGATGGTACTTTCCTACACAACCCCCCCCCAAACGAAGGACAATAAGACTAGCCATGACCTGATGAGTCTTCATTGTCTAAGTGGAAATATCTGGAGAGTCCATCTGCATTGGAGTGGGTACTCCCAGGTCTATGTTCCACTGTATAGTCCATTCCCTGTAGGGATATGGACCACCTCAACAATTTAGGATTTTCACCTTTCATTTGTTTTAGCCAAAGTAGAGGTTTGTGGTCTGTCTGAACAATGAAGTGAGTGCCAAACAGGTATGGCCTCAACTTCTTCAGAGCCCAGACCACAGCAAAGGCCTCCCTCTCAATGGTAGACCAACGCTTTTCTCTAGGGGTCAACCTTCTACTAATAAAAGCAACAGGTTGATCCTGGCCTTCAGAATTAAGTTGTGATAGGACTGCCCCTACTCCTAATTCAGATGCATCAGTTTGGACATAGAATTTTTTAGAGTAACAAGGGCTTTTCAGGACAGGTGCAGAGCACATGGCCTGCTTCAGCTCCTCAAAAGCTTTCTGACAGTTTGCTGTCCATAATACCTTTTTAGGCATTTTCTTGGATGTGAGGTCATTAAGAGGGGCTGCAATGGAGCCATAGTTCTTAATGAACCTCCTGTAATACCCAGTGAGGCCTAGAAAGGCTCTCACCTGAGTCTGAGTGGTAGGGGGAACCCAATCAATAATAGTTTGGATTTTCCCCTGAAGTGGTGCAATCTGTTCCCCACCAACAAGGTGTCCCAGATAAACCACCTTACCCTGCCCTATCTGGCACTTTGAAGCCTTGATAGTGAGGCCTGCCTTTTGCAGGGCCTCCAAAACTTTCCATAGGTGGACCAGGTGATCATCCCAGCTGGAGCTAAAGACAGCTATATCGTCCAAATATGCTGCACTGAAGGCTTCCAGCCCTTGCAGGACTGTGTTCACCAACCTCTGAAAAGTGCCAGGTGCATTATTCAACCCAAAAGGCATTACAGTAAATGGTAATGTCCTCCAATGGTAGAAAATGCAGTCTTAGGTTTAGCATCTTCTGACAATTTGATCTGCCAATACCCTGCAGTCAAATCAAAAGTGCTCAGATACTTGGCAGATGCCAGTGTATCTATAAGCTCATCTGCCCTGGGTATAGGGTGAGCATCAGTTTTGGTTACCAAGTTGAGACCTCTATAGTCTACACAAAACCGCATTTCTTTCTTTCCATCTTTAGAATTGGGTTTTGGTACCAGTACCACAGGAGAAGCCCATGGACTGTCAGAGTGCTCAACCACTCCTAGTTCCAACATTTTCTGAACTTCTTGCTTTATGCAGTCCCTGACATGGTCAGGCTGCCTATAGATCTTACTTTTGACAGGTAAACTGTCTCCAGTATCTATAGTGTGCTCACACCAAGAAGTGGTGCCTGGCACAGTAGAGAAGAGTTCTGAAAATTGTCCTAGGAGATTTATGCAATTGTCTTTCTGCTCAGCAGTAAGACAATCAGCCAAAACTACACCTTCCTCAAGAGCATCTTGATCTGTGGAAGAGAAGAGATCAGGTAGAGGATCACTGTCTTCTTCCTGTCCCTCATCTGTTGCCATGAGCAGGGTGAGATCAGCCCTGTCATAGTAGGGTTTCAGGCGGTTGACATGGAGCACCCTAAGGGGACTCCTGGCAGTGCCTAAGTCAACCAAGTAGGTGACTTCACCCTTCTTTTCAACAATTGTGTGGGGTCCACTCCACTTATCTTGGAGTGCTCTTGGGGCCACAGGCTCCAAGACCCACACTTTCTGCCCTGGTTGGTACTGAACCAAAACAGCCTTCTGATCATGCCATTGCTTCTGGAGCTCTTGGCTGGCCTGAAGGTTTTTACTGGCCTTTTTCATGTACTCAGCCATCCTTGATCTGAGGCCAAGTACATAATCCACAATATCCTGCTTAGGAGCTTTTAAAGGTTGTTCCCAACCCTCCTTTACAAGTGTGAGTGGACCCCTAACAGGGTGTCCAAAAAGAAGTTCAAAGGGGCTGAAGCCCACTCCTTTCTGGGGTACCTCCCTGTAGGCAAAAAGGAGGCATGGTAGAAGGATATCCCATCTCCTGCGGAGTTTTTCAGGGAGACCCATAATCATGCCTTTGAGAAGTTTATTAAATCTCTCCACCAGTCCATTTGTTTGTGGATGATAGGGTGTTGTGAACTTGTACGTTACACCACACTCCTTCCACATGGCCTTTAAGTATGCAGACATGAAATTGCTTCCTCTGTCTGATACTACTTCCTTTGGGAAGCCCACCCTGGAAAATATTCCCAGGAGGGCCTTTGCCACTGCAGGTGCTGTAGTGGTCCTTAAAGGAATAGCTTCAGGATATCTTGTGGCATGGTCCACTACCACTAAGATAAACCTATTGCCTAAAGCAGTAGGAGGGTCAAGGGGGCCAACTATGTCAACCCCTACCCTTTCAAAGGGAACCCCAACCACAGGCAGTGGGATAAGGGGTGCCTTTGGGGTGCCACCTGTCTTGCCACTGGCTTGACAGGTTTCACAGGACTTACAAAATTCCTTTGTGTCCTCAGACATCCTAGGCCAATGAAACAATGGAACCAATCTGTCCCAAGTTTTCATTTGACCCAGGTGCCCAGCTAGGGGAATGTCATGTGCCAGTGTTAGGAGGAACTTTCTGTACTCCTGAGGAATCACTAATCTCCTGGCAGCTCCAGGTTTAGGATCCCTATGCTCAGTGTACAAGAGGTTGTCCTCCCAGTAAACTCTGTGAGAGTCACTGACATCCCCATTAGCCTGTTTGACAGCTTGCTGTCTGAGACCCTCTAATGTGGGACAGGTTTGCTGTGCCACACTCAGCTCCTCTCTGGCAGGCCCCCCTTCGCCCAAAAGCTCAGCAGTGTCTGCTTCCAGCTCCTCTGGTGTAGGTTCTGCACAGGGAGGGAATTCTTCTTCCTCAGAATTAGAATCCACTGTAGAGGGAGGGATAGTAGGAAGTGGTTTGCTTCTACTAGCCCTAGCTTTAGGGAGCACTTGGTCCATTGTTCCAGGATCCAAGCTTCCCTGTCCTTTTTGCTTTTTGGCCTGAGCCCTTGTCAAAGCAAAAATATGCCCTGGGATGCCCAGCATTGCTGCATGGGCCTCCAACTCCACATCTGACCAAGCTGATGTCTCCAAATCATTCCCTAATAGACAGTCTACAGGTAAATCTGAAGCTACCACAACTTTCTTTGGACCAGTTACCCCCCCCCCAGTTGAGATTTACAACAGCCATGGGGTGGCTTTGTGTTATGTTGTGAGCATCGGTTGCTTGGTACTGGTGTCCAATTATGTGTTGTTCAGGGTGCACCAGTTTCTCAATCACCATTGTGACACTGGCACCTGTGTCCCTGTAGGCCTGGACCTCAACACCATTTATTACGGTTAGTTGCTTGTACTTCTCCAAGTTATGGGGGCAAGCAACCAAAGTGGCTAAATCAATAGCCCCTTCAGAGACTAAAGTAGCCTCTGTGGTCTCCCTAATTAGACCAACCCAAACTAAATTACCAAAAGTGAGCCCAGCTACTCCCTTGGATTGGCTATTAGTAGGTTTGCTCCCACCACCACTGCTATTAGTAGGGACACTAGGTGTAGCAGTAGGGGTTGTAGTGGTAGGAGCTGTGGTGCCTTTCTTTGGACAACTGGGATCTGTTGTCCAATGGCCTTTTATTTTACATAAATAGCACCATGGTTTCTTTTCCTTGTTCTGATTAAAGGAGGATTTGGACCCACCACCCCCACCAGAGTGTTTTTGTGGGCCTGATGAAGACTCATTTTTAGATTTGTCCCCACCCTTGTCAGAAGACTTACCATCCTTCTTTTTGTTGCCATCTTTGTCACCCCCTGTATGAACTTTTCTGTTCACTCTTGTTCTGACCCATTTGTCTGCCTTCTTTCCCAAATCTTGGGGAGAGGTCAGATCAGAGTCCACCAAGTACTGGTGCAACAAATCAGACCCACAATTATTAAGAATATGCTCTCTCAGGATCAAGTTATACAGGCTGTCATAATCAGTAACCTTACTGCCATGTAACCACCCCTCCAAGGCCTTCACTGCCTGGTCAATGAAATCAACCCAGTCTTGTGAAGACTCCTTTTTGGTCTCTCTGAACTTTATCCTGTACTGTTCAGTGGTTAAGCCATAACCATCCAGGAGTGCATTCTTAAGAACTTGGAAATTATTAGCATCATTTTCTTTCACAGTAAGGAGCCTATCCCTACCTTTTCCACTAAATGATAGCCATAGGATAGCAGCCCACTGCCTTTGAGGGACATCCTGTACAACACAGGCCCTCTCAAGTGCAGCAAACCACTTGTTAATGTCATCCCCCTCCTTATAAGGGGGAACTATCTTGTGCAGATTCCTGGAATCATGCTCTTTTGCAGGATGACTATGGGGAATACTGCTGCTGCCACCATGGGTATCTAAACCCAACTTCTGTCTTTCCTTCTCTAATTCAAAAGACTGTCTATCCAAATCCAGCTGTTGCTTTTTAAGCTTCAGTCTGGTTTGTTCCCCCCTCAACTTATTGAGTTCCCTCTCTAACATTCTGTCATCAGGGTTGGTGGGAGGGACATTTCTAGAAACAGAGCTATGATGGGAATGAACAGAAGGAGACCTGTCCCTTACAGAAGCCAACCTAACAGCTTGGTTTACAGAAACATTACTACCAGTATGGTGAGAATAAATGCTTTTGCTATGATGTGAGACAACACTATTTATTTGGTGTGGCTCATCATCATTACCATCTATGCTAGATTGTCTAGTAATGGGCAGGCTAGGAAGTTTCTTTCCTGAATCTTTTCCTGGGGGAGTCCCTGAATCAGATTGGGAACTATTAGGTACTTTTTCAACAGATGGGGCACCTATGGCCTTATCCTGTTCTCTAAGCATGTTAAGTAACAGTTCCAAGGAAGGATTCTTCCCTACACTCAAACCTCTCTCTATACAGAGACTCCTTGCTCTTTTCCAGCTAAGGTTGTCATATGCAAGTTTGGACAGATCAACACTTTGGCCTGTGCCAGACATTTTTTTAGAGAGAGTTAAAGTGATAGAAAAAGAGAAAAAAGTTTTCAGAACTTTTTGGAAAGACAGAAAAAAACTTTTTAAACTTTTAAGAACTTTTTGAAAGTTTAGAAGTACTTTTCAGCACTTAGAAAAGAGTGAAAAGAGGAAATGCAAAACTTTTTGGCTATGTGTATATACACTGACCTTGTTTTGTATATTTTTCTCTTATCAAAAGTACAATGACAAGAGTGGTAAGTAGTCTCAAGCACTTATCCCACCACTGCACAACCAATGTAGGAGGCTGGACTGGCTTGTAGTGAGTACCAAGGGGTACTTGCACCTTGCACCAGGCCCAGTTATCCCTTATTAGTGTATAGGGTGTCTAGCAGCTTAGGCTGATAGATAATGGTAGCTTAGCAGAGCAGCTTAGGCTGAACTAGGAGACGTGTGAAGCTACTACAGTACCACTTAGTGTCATATGCACAATATCATAAGAAAACACAATACACAGTTATACTAAAAATAAAGGTACTTTATTTTTATGACAATATGCCAAAGTATCTTAGAGTGTACCCTCAGTGAGAGGATAGGAAATATACACAAGATATATATACACAATAGCAAAAATATGCAGTATAGTCTTAGAAAACAGTGCAAACAATGTATAGTTACAATAGGATGCAATGGGGAAACATAGGGATAGGGGCAACAAAAACCATATACTCCAAAAGTGGAATGCGAACCACGAATGGAACCCAAACCTATGTGACCTTGTAGAGGGTCGCTGGGACTATTAGAAAATAGTGAGAGTTAGAAAAATAACCCTCCCCAAGACCCTGAAAAGTTAGTGCAAAGTGCACTAAAGTTCCCCTAAGGACAAAGAAGTCGTGTTAGAGGAATAATGCAGGAAAGACACAAACCAGCAATGCAACAACTGTGGATTTCCAATCTAGGGTACCAGTGGAACAAGGGGACCAAGTCCAAAAGTCACAAGCAAGTCGGAGATGGGCAGATGCCCCGGAAATGCCAGCTGCGGGTGCAAAGAAGTTTCGACTGGACAGAAGAAGCTGAGGTTTCTGCAGGAACGAAAAGGGCTAGAGACTTCCCCTTTGGTGGAAGGATCCCTCTCGCCTTGGAGAGTTGTGCAGAAGTGTTTTCTCGCCGAAAGGACGCCAACAAACCTTGCTAGTCGCAAATTGGGCGTTTGGCGTTTTTGGACGCTGCTGGGGCCCAGGAGGGACCAGGAGGTCGCAAATTGGACCTGAAAAGAGAGGGGACGTCGAGCAAGACAAAGAGCCCTCACTGAAGCAGGTAGCACCCAGAGAAGTGCCAGAAACAGGCACTACTAGGATGCGTGAAAAGGTGCTCGCCGAAGTTGCACAAAGGAGTCCCACGTCGCCGGAGACCAACTTAGAAAGTCGTGCAAAGCAGGTTAGAGTGCTGTGGACCCAGGCTTGGCTGTGCACAAAGGATTTCCACCGGAAGTGCACAGGGGCCGGAGTAGCTGCAAAGTCGCGGTTCCCAGCAATGCAGCCCAGCGAGGGGAGGCAAGGACTTACCTCCACCAAACTTGGGCTGAAGAGTCACTGGACTGTGGGGGTCACTTGGACAGAGTCGCTGGATTCGAGGGACCTCGCTCGTCGTGCTGACAGGAGACCCAAGGGACCGGTAATGCAGCTTTTTGGTGCCTGCGGTTGCAGGGGGAAGATTCCGTCGACCCACGGGAGATTTCTTCGGAGCTTCTGGTGCAAAGAGGAGGCAGGCTACCCCCACAGCATGCACAAGCAGGAAAACAGTCGAGAAGGCGGCAGGATCAGCGTTACAGAGTTGCAGTAGTCGTCTTTGCTACTATGTTGCAGGTTTGCAGGCTTCCAGCGCGGTCAGCAGTCGTTTCCTTATCAGAAGGTGAAGAGAGAGATGCAGAGGAACTCGGCTGAGCTCTTGCATTCGTTATCTGAAGTTTCCCCAGAGACAGAGACCCTAAATAGCCAGAAAAGAGGGTTTGGCTACCTAGGAGAGAGGATAAGCTAGCAACACCTGAAGGAGCCTATCACAAGGAGTCTCTGACGTCACCTGGTGGCACTGGCCACTCAGAGCAGTCCAGTGTGCCAGCAGCACCTCTGTTTCCAAGATGGCAGAGGTCTGGAGCACACTGGAGGAGCTCTGGACACCTCCCAGGGGAGGTGCAGGTCAGGGGAGTGGTCACTCCCCTTTCCTTTGTCCAGTTTCGCGCCAGAGCAGGGGCTAAGGGGTCCCTGAACTGGTGTAGACTGGCTTATGCAGAATTGGGCACATCTGTGCCCAACAAAGCATTTCCAGAGGCTGGGGGAGGCTACTCCTCCCCTGCCTTCACACCATTTTCCAAAGTGAGAGGGTGTCACACCCTCTCTCAGAGGAAGTTCTTTGTTCTGCCATCCTGGGCCAGGCCTGGCTGGACCCCAGGAGGGCAGCTGCCTGTCTGAGGGCTTGGCAGCAGCAGCAGCTGCAGTGAAACCCCAGGAAGGGCAGTTTGGCAGTTCCAGGGTCTGTGCTACAGACCACTGGGATCATGGGATTGTGCCAACTATGCCAGGATGGCATAGAGGGGGCAATTCCATGATCATAGACATGTCACATGGCCATATTCGGAGTTACCATTGTGAAGCTACATATAGGTAGTGACCTATATGTAGTGCACGCGTATAATGGTGTCCCCGCACTCACAAAGTTCAGGGAATTGGCTCTGAACAATGTGGGGGCACCTTGGCTAGTGCCAGGGTGCCCTCACACTAAGTAACTTTGCACCTAACCTTTACCAGGTAAAGGTTAGACATATAGGTGACTTATAAGTTACTTAAGTGCAGTGTAAAATGGCTGTGAAATAACGTGGACGTTATTTCACTCAGGCTGCAGTGGCAGGCCTGTGTAAGAATTGTCAGAGCTCCCTATGGGTGGCAAAAGAAATGCTGCAGCCCATAGGGATCTCCTGGAACCCCAATACCCTGGGTACCTCAGTACCATATACTAGGGAATTATAAGGGTGTTCCAGTAAGCCATTGTAAATTGGTAAAAATGGTCACTAGCCTGTTAGTGACAATTTGGAAAGAAATGAGAGAGCATAACCACTGAGGTTCTGATTAGCAGAGCCTCAGTGAGACAGTTAGTCACTACACAGGTAACACATTCAGGCACACTTATGAGCACTGGGGCCCTGGGTTACCAGGGTCCCAGTGACACATACAACTAAAACAACATATATACAGTGAAAAATGGGGGTAACATGCCAGGCAAGATGGTACTTTCCTACAGAAGCCCACAGGAGAGACCCTAAATAGCCCTCAGAGGAGGATTGCCCACCTAGTCAGGTAAGCACCTATCAGGAGGGGTCTCTGACATCACCTGCTGGCACTGGCCACTCAGAGGCCTCCATTGTGCCCTCACACATCTGCATTCAAGATGGCAGAGGTCTGGGACACACTGGAGGAGCTCAGGGCACCACCCTTAGGGTGGTGATGGTCAGGGGAGTGGTCACTCCCCTTTCCCTTGTCCAGTTTCACACCAGAGCAGGGGCTGGAGGATCCCTGAACCGGTGTAGACTGGTTTATGCAAGGATGGCACCATCTGTGCCCTTCAAAGCATTTCCAGAGGCCAGGAGAGGCTCTTAGGCCCTTAACACCTATGTCCAAAGGGTGAGGGTGTAACACCCTCTCTTAGAGGAAATCTTTGTTCTGCCTTCGTGGGACTGGGCTGCCCAGACCCCAAGAGGGCAGAAGCCTGTCTGTGGGTTGGCAGCAGCGGTAGCTGCAGTGAAAACCCCACAGAGCTGGTTTGCTGGAGCCCCAGGGATGCATGGGATTGGCACCCCAATACCACATTTGGCATGGGGGGACAATTCTATGATCTTAGACATGTTACATGGCCATATTCGGAGCTACCATTGTGAAGCTACCTATAGGTATTGACCTATATGTAGTGCATGCGTGTAATGGTGTCCCCGCACTCACAAAGTCTGGGGAAATTGCCCTGAACAATGTGGGGGCATCTTGGCTAGTGCCAGGGTGCCCTCACACTTAGTAACTTTGCACCTAACCTTCACTAAGTGAGGGTTAGACTATAGGTGACTTATAAGTTACTTAAGTGCAGTGTAAAATGGCTGTGAAATAACGTGGACGTTATTTCACTCAGGCTGCAGTGGCAGTCCTGTGTAAGAATTGTCTGAGCTTCCTATGGGTGGCAAAAGAAATGCTGCAGCCCATAGGGATCTCCCGGAAACCCAATACCCTGGGTTCCTAGGTACCATATACTAGGGAATTATAAGGGTGATCCAGTGTGCCAATTAGAATTGGTGAAAATGGTCACTAGCCTATAGTGACAATTGTAAAGGCAGAGAGAGCATAAGCACTGAGGTTCTGGTTAGCAGAGCCACAGTGACCCAGTTAGGCACTACACAGGGATACATACAGGCCACAAACCATGAGCACTGGGGTCCTGGTTAGCAGGGTCCCAGTGAGACATATAAAACACACTGACAAATAGGGTTTTCACTATGAGCACTGGGATCCTGGCTAGCAGGATCCCAGTGAGACGGTAAAAACACCCTGAGATAAACTCATGAACAGGCCAAAAGTGGGGGTAACAATGCTAGAAAGAGGCTACCTTCCTACAGAGGACCATCAGGAAAACGCCAGTCTACCACCCCTGATGCAGGATCCAAGCAACTCAGCAGGAGAGGGGACCCACACAGCCGGTCATCATCACAGTTGGTGCCTGCAGAAGCAGGGGAGTGACTCCTTCACCCCAAGGGAGATTCCTTTGTCCTTTTGATGCCGGCTGAAGACGGGCTGTCAACAATTTAGGATTTTCACCTTTCATTTGTTTTAGCCAAAGTAGAGGTTTGTGGTCTGTCTGAACAATGAAGTGAGTGCCAAACAGGTATGGCCTCAACTTCTTCAGAGCCCAGACCACAGCAAAGGCCTCCCTCTCAATGGTAGACCAACGCTTTTCTCTAGGGGTCAACCTTCTACTAATAAAAGCAACAGGTTGATCCTGGCCTTCAGAATTAAGTTGTGATAGGACTGCCCCTACTCCTAATTCAGATGCATCAGTTTGGACATAGAATTTTTTAGAGTAACAAGGGCTTTTCAGGACAGGTGCAGAGCACATGGCCTGCTTCAGCTCCTCAAAAGCTTTCTGACAGTTTGCTGTCCATAATACCTTTTTAGGCATTTTCTTGGATGTGAGGTCATTAAGAGGGGCTGCAATGGAGCCATAGTTCTTAATGAACCTCCTGTAATACCCAGTGAGGCCTAGAAAGGCTCTCACCTGAGTCTGAGTGGTAGGGGGAACCCAATCAATAATAGTTTGGATTTTCCCCTGAAGTGGTGCAATCTGTTCCCCACCAACAAGGTGTCCCAGATAAACCACCTTACCCTGCCCTATCTGGCACTTTGAAGCCTTGATAGTGAGGCCTGCCTTTTGCAGGGCCTCCAAAACTTTCCATAGGTGGACCAGGTGATCATCCCAGCTGGAGCTAAAGACAGCTATATCGTCCAAATATGCTGCACTGAAGGCTTCCAGCCCTTGCAGGACTGTGTTCACCAACCTCTGAAAAGTGCCAGGTGCATTATTCAACCCAAAAGGCATTACAGTAAATGGTAATGTCCTCCAATGGTAGAAAATGCAGTCTTAGGTTTAGCATCTTCTGACAATTTGATCTGCCAATACCCTGCAGTCAAATCAAAAGTGCTCAGATACTTGGCAGATGCCAGTGTATCTATAAGCTCATCTGCCCTGGGTATAGGGTGAGCATCAGTTTTGGTTACCAAGTTGAGACCTCTATAGTCTACACAAAACCGCATTTCTTTCTTTCCATCTTTAGAATTGGGTTTTGGTACCAGTACCACAGGAGAAGCCCATGGACTGTCAGAGTGCTCAACCACTCCTAGTTCCAACATTTTCTGAACTTCTTGCTTTATGCAGTCCCTGACATGGTCAGGCTGCCTATAGATCTTACTTTTGACAGGTAAACTGTCTCCAGTATCTATAGTGTGCTCACACCAAGAAGTGGTGCCTGGCACAGTAGAGAAGAGTTCTGAAAATTGTCCTAGGAGATTTATGCAATTGTCTTTCTGCTCAGCAGTAAGACAATCAGCCAAAACTACACCTTCCTCAAGAGCATCTTGATCTGTGGAAGAGAAGAGATCAGGTAGAGGATCACTGTCTTCTTCCTGTCCCTCATCTGTTGCCATGAGCAGGGTGAGATCAGCCCTGTCATAGTAGGGTTTCAGGCGGTTGACATGGAGCACCCTAAGGGGACTCCTGGCAGTGCCTAAGTCAACCAAGTAGGTGACTTCACCCTTCTTTTCAACAATTGTGTGGGGTCCACTCCACTTATCTTGGAGTGCTCTTGGGGCCACAGGCTCCAAGACCCACACTTTCTGCCCTGGTTGGTACTGAACCAAAACAGCCTTCTGATCATGCCATTGCTTCTGGAGCTCTTGGCTGGCCTGAAGGTTTTTACTGGCCTTTTTCATGTACTCAGCCATCCTTGATCTGAGGCCAAGTACATAATCCACAATATCCTGCTTAGGAGCTTTTAAAGGTTGTTCCCAACCCTCCTTTACAAGTGTGAGTGGACCCCTAACAGGGTGTCCAAAAAGAAGTTCAAAGGGGCTGAAGCCCACTCCTTTCTGGGGTACCTCCCTGTAGGCAAAAAGGAGGCATGGTAGAAGGATATCCCATCTCCTGCGGAGTTTTTCAGGGAGACCCATAATCATGCCTTTGAGAAGTTTATTAAATCTCTCCACCAGTCCATTTGTTTGTGGATGATAGGGTGTTGTGAACTTGTACGTTACACCACACTCCTTCCACATGGCCTTTAAGTATGCAGACATGAAATTGCTTCCTCTGTCTGATACTACTTCCTTTGGGAAGCCCACCCTGGAAAATATTCCCAGGAGGGCCTTTGCCACTGCAGGTGCTGTAGTGGTCCTTAAAGGAATAGCTTCAGGATATCTTGTGGCATGGTCCACTACCACTAAGATAAACCTATTGCCTAAAGCAGTAGGAGGGTCAAGGGGGCCAACTATGTCAACCCCTACCCTTTCAAAGGGAACCCCAACCACAGGCAGTGGGATAAGGGGTGCCTTTGGGGTGCCACCTGTCTTGCCACTGGCTTGACAGGTTTCACAGGACTTACAAAATTCCTTTGTGTCCTCAGACATCCTAGGCCAATGAAACAATGGAACCAATCTGTCCCAAGTTTTCATTTGACCCAGGTGCCCAGCTAGGGGAATGTCATGTGCCAGTGTTAGGAGGAACTTTCTGTACTCCTGAGGAATCACTAATCTCCTGGCAGCTCCAGGTTTAGGATCCCTATGCTCAGTGTACAAGAGGTTGTCCTCCCAGTAAACTCTGTGAGAGTCACTGACATCCCCATTAGCCTGTTTGACAGCTTGCTGTCTGAGACCCTCTAATGTGGGACAGGTTTGCTGTGCCACACTCAGCTCCTCTCTGGCAGGCCCCCCTTCGCCCAAAAGCTCAGCAGTGTCTGCTTCCAGCTCCTCTGGTGTAGGTTCTGCACAGGGAGGGAATTCTTCTTCCTCAGAATTAGAATCCACTGTAGAGGGAGGGATAGTAGGAAGTGGTTTGCTTCTACTAGCCCTAGCTTTAGGGAGCACTTGGTCCATTGTTCCAGGATCCAAGCTTCCCTGTCCTTTTTGCTTTTTGGCCTGAGCCCTTGTCAAAGCAAAAATATGCCCTGGGATGCCCAGCATTGCTGCATGGGCCTCCAACTCCACATCTGACCAAGCTGATGTCTCCAAATCATTCCCTAATAGACAGTCTACAGGTAAATCTGAAGCTACCACAACTTTCTTTGGACCAGTTACCCCCCCCCCAGTTGAGATTTACAACAGCCATGGGGTGGCTTTGTGTTATGTTGTGAGCATCGGTTGCTTGGTACTGGTGTCCAATTATGTGTTGTTCAGGGTGCACCAGTTTCTCAATCACCATTGTGACACTGGCACCTGTGTCCCTGTAGGCCTGGACCTCAACACCATTTATTACGGTTAGTTGCTTGTACTTCTCCAAGTTATGGGGGCAAGCAACCAAAGTGGCTAAATCAATAGCCCCTTCAGAGACTAAAGTAGCCTCTGTGGTCTCCCTAATTAGACCAACCCAAACTAAATTACCAAAAGTGAGCCCAGCTACTCCCTTGGATTGGCTATTAGTAGGTTTGCTCCCACCACCACTGCTATTAGTAGGGACACTAGGTGTAGCAGTAGGGGTTGTAGTGGTAGGAGCTGTGGTGCCTTTCTTTGGACAACTGGGATCTGTTGTCCAATGGCCTTTTATTTTACATAAATAGCACCATGGTTTCTTTTCCTTGTTCTGATTAAAGGAGGATTTGGACCCACCACCCCCACCAGAGTGTTTTTGTGGGCCTGATGAAGACTCATTTTTAGATTTGTCCCCACCCTTGTCAGAAGACTTACCATCCTTCTTTTTGTTGCCATCTTTGTCACCCCCTGTATGAACTTTTCTGTTCACTCTTGTTCTGACCCATTTGTCTGCCTTCTTTCCCAAATCTTGGGGAGAGGTCAGATCAGAGTCCACCAAGTACTGGTGCAACAAATCAGACCCACAATTATTAAGAATATGCTCTCTCAGGATCAAGTTATACAGGCTGTCATAATCAGTAACCTTACTGCCATGTAACCACCCCTCCAAGGCCTTCACTGCCTGGTCAATGAAATCAACCCAGTCTTGTGAAGACTCCTTTTTGGTCTCTCTGAACTTTATCCTGTACTGTTCAGTGGTTAAGCCATAACCATCCAGGAGTGCATTCTTAAGAACTTGGAAATTATTAGCATCATTTTCTTTCACAGTAAGGAGCCTATCCCTACCTTTTCCACTAAATGATAGCCATAGGATAGCAGCCCACTGCCTTTGAGGGACATCCTGTACAACACAGGCCCTCTCAAGTGCAGCAAACCACTTGTTAATGTCATCCCCCTCCTTATAAGGGGGAACTATCTTGTGCAGATTCCTGGAATCATGCTCTTTTGCAGGATGACTATGGGGAATACTGCTGCTGCCACCATGGGTATCTAAACCCAACTTCTGTCTTTCCTTCTCTAATTCAAAAGACTGTCTATCCAAATCCAGCTGTTGCTTTTTAAGCTTCAGTCTGGTTTGTTCCCCCCTCAACTTATTGAGTTCCCTCTCTAACATTCTGTCATCAGGGTTGGTGGGAGGGACATTTCTAGAAACAGAGCTATGATGGGAATGAACAGAAGGAGACCTGTCCCTTACAGAAGCCAACCTAACAGCTTGGTTTACAGAAACATTACTACCAGTATGGTGAGAATAAATGCTTTTGCTATGATGTGAGACAACACTATTTATTTGGTGTGGCTCATCATCATTACCATCTATGCTAGATTGTCTAGTAATGGGCAGGCTAGGAAGTTTCTTTCCTGAATCTTTTCCTGGGGGAGTCCCTGAATCAGATTGGGAACTATTAGGTACTTTTTCAACAGATGGGGCACCTATGGCCTTATCCTGTTCTCTAAGCATGTTAAGTAACAGTTCCAAGGAAGGATTCTTCCCTACACTCAAACCTCTCTCTATACAGAGACTCCTTGCTCTTTTCCAGCTAAGGTTGTCATATGCAAGTTTGGACAGATCAACACTTTGGCCTGTGCCAGACATTTTTTTAGAGAGAGTTAAAGTGATAGAAAAAGAGAAAAAAGTTTTCAGAACTTTTTGGAAAGACAGAAAAAAACTTTTTAAACTTTTAAGAACTTTTTGAAAGTTTAGAAGTACTTTTCAGCACTTAGAAAAGAGTGAAAAGAGGAAATGCAAAACTTTTTGGCTATGTGTATATACACTGACCTTGTTTTGTATATTTTTCTCTTATCAAAAGTACAATGACAAGAGTGGTAAGTAGTCTCAAGCACTTATCCCACCACTGCACAACCAATGTAGGAGGCTGGACTGGCTTGTAGTGAGTACCAAGGGGTACTTGCACCTTGCACCAGGCCCAGTTATCCCTTATTAGTGTATAGGGTGTCTAGCAGCTTAGGCTGATAGATAATGGTAGCTTAGCAGAGCAGCTTAGGCTGAACTAGGAGACGTGTGAAGCTACTACAGTACCACTTAGTGTCATATGCACAATATCATAAGAAAACACAATACACAGTTATACTAAAAATAAAGGTACTTTATTTTTATGACAATATGCCAAAGTATCTTAGAGTGTACCCTCAGTGAGAGGATAGGAAATATACACAAGATATATATACACAATAGCAAAAATATGCAGTATAGTCTTAGAAAACAGTGCAAACAATGTATAGTTACAATAGGATGCAATGGGGAAACATAGGGATAGGGGCAACAAAAACCATATACTCCAAAAGTGGAATGCGAACCACGAATGGAACCCAAACCTATGTGACCTTGTAGAGGGTCGCTGGGACTATTAGAAAATAGTGAGAGTTAGAAAAATAACCCTCCCCAAGACCCTGAAAAGTTAGTGCAAAGTGCACTAAAGTTCCCCTAAGGACAAAGAAGTCGTGTTAGAGGAATAATGCAGGAAAGACACAAACCAGCAATGCAACAACTGTGGATTTCCAATCTAGGGTACCAGTGGAACAAGGGGACCAAGTCCAAAAGTCACAAGCAAGTCGGAGATGGGCAGATGCCCCGGAAATGCCAGCTGCGGGTGCAAAGAAGTTTCGACTGGACAGAAGAAGCTGAGGTTTCTGCAGGAACGAAAAGGGCTAGAGACTTCCCCTTTGGTGGAAGGATCCCTCTCGCCTTGGAGAGTTGTGCAGAAGTGTTTTCTCGCCGAAAGGACGCCAACAAACCTTGCTAGTCGCAAATTGGGCGTTTGGCGTTTTTGGACGCTGCTGGGGCCCAGGAGGGACCAGGAGGTCGCAAATTGGACCTGAAAAGAGAGGGGACGTCGAGCAAGACAAAGAGCCCTCACTGAAGCAGGTAGCACCCAGAGAAGTGCCAGAAACAGGCACTACTAGGATGCGTGAAAAGGTGCTCGCCGAAGTTGCACAAAGGAGTCCCACGTCGCCGGAGACCAACTTAGAAAGTCGTGCAAAGCAGGTTAGAGTGCTGTGGACCCAGGCTTGGCTGTGCACAAAGGATTTCCACCGGAAGTGCACAGGGGCCGGAGTAGCTGCAAAGTCGCGGTTCCCAGCAATGCAGCCCAGCGAGGGGAGGCAAGGACTTACCTCCACCAAACTTGGGCTGAAGAGTCACTGGACTGTGGGGGTCACTTGGACAGAGTCGCTGGATTCGAGGGACCTCGCTCGTCGTGCTGACAGGAGACCCAAGGGACCGGTAATGCAGCTTTTTGGTGCCTGCGGTTGCAGGGGGAAGATTCCGTCGACCCACGGGAGATTTCTTCGGAGCTTCTGGTGCAAAGAGGAGGCAGGCTACCCCCACAGCATGCACAAGCAGGAAAACAGTCGAGAAGGCGGCAGGATCAGCGTTACAGAGTTGCAGTAGTCGTCTTTGCTACTATGTTGCAGGTTTGCAGGCTTCCAGCGCGGTCAGCAGTCGTTTCCTTATCAGAAGGTGAAGAGAGAGATGCAGAGGAACTCGGCTGAGCTCTTGCATTCGTTATCTGAAGTTTCCCCAGAGACAGAGACCCTAAATAGCCAGAAAAGAGGGTTTGGCTACCTAGGAGAGAGGATAAGCTAGCAACACCTGAAGGAGCCTATCACAAGGAGTCTCTGACGTCACCTGGTGGCACTGGCCACTCAGAGCAGTCCAGTGTGCCAGCAGCACCTCTGTTTCCAAGATGGCAGAGGTCTGGAGCACACTGGAGGAGCTCTGGACACCTCCCAGGGGAGGTGCAGGTCAGGGGAGTGGTCACTCCCCTTTCCTTTGTCCAGTTTCGCGCCAGAGCAGGGGCTAAGGGGTCCCTGAACTGGTGTAGACTGGCTTATGCAGAATTGGGCACATCTGTGCCCAACAAAGCATTTCCAGAGGCTGGGGGAGGCTACTCCTCCCCTGCCTTCACACCATTTTCCAAAGTGAGAGGGTGTCACACCCTCTCTCAGAGGAAGTTCTTTGTTCTGCCATCCTGGGCCAGGCCTGGCTGGACCCCAGGAGGGCAGCTGCCTGTCTGAGGGCTTGGCAGCAGCAGCAGCTGCAGTGAAACCCCAGGAAGGGCAGTTTGGCAGTTCCAGGGTCTGTGCTACAGACCACTGGGATCATGGGATTGTGCCAACTATGCCAGGATGGCATAGAGGGGGCAATTCCATGATCATAGACATGTCACATGGCCATATTCGGAGTTACCATTGTGAAGCTACATATAGGTAGTGACCTATATGTAGTGCACGCGTATAATGGTGTCCCCGCACTCACAAAGTTCAGGGAATTGGCTCTGAACAATGTGGGGGCACCTTGGCTAGTGCCAGGGTGCCCTCACACTAAGTAACTTTGCACCTAACCTTTACCAGGTAAAGGTTAGACATATAGGTGACTTATAAGTTACTTAAGTGCAGTGTAAAATGGCTGTGAAATAACGTGGACGTTATTTCACTCAGGCTGCAGTGGCAGGCCTGTGTAAGAATTGTCAGAGCTCCCTATGGGTGGCAAAAGAAATGCTGCAGCCCATAGGGATCTCCTGGAACCCCAATACCCTGGGTACCTCAGTACCATATACTAGGGAATTATAAGGGTGTTCCAGTAAGCCATTGTAAATTGGTAAAAATGGTCACTAGCCTGTTAGTGACAATTTGGAAAGAAATGAGAGAGCATAACCACTGAGGTTCTGATTAGCAGAGCCTCAGTGAGACAGTTAGTCACTACACAGGTAACACATTCAGGCACACTTATGAGCACTGGGGCCCTGGGTTACCAGGGTCCCAGTGACACATACAACTAAAACAACATATATACAGTGAAAAATGGGGGTAACATGCCAGGCAAGATGGTACTTTCCTACAGAAGCCCACAGGAGAGACCCTAAATAGCCCTCAGAGGAGGATTGCCCACCTAGTCAGGTAAGCACCTATCAGGAGGGGTCTCTGACATCACCTGCTGGCACTGGCCACTCAGAGGCCTCCATTGTGCCCTCACACATCTGCATTCAAGATGGCAGAGGTCTGGGACACACTGGAGGAGCTCAGGGCACCACCCTTAGGGTGGTGATGGTCAGGGGAGTGGTCACTCCCCTTTCCCTTGTCCAGTTTCACACCAGAGCAGGGGCTGGAGGATCCCTGAACCGGTGTAGACTGGTTTATGCAAGGATGGCACCATCTGTGCCCTTCAAAGCATTTCCAGAGGCCAGGAGAGGCTCTTAGGCCCTTAACACCTATGTCCAAAGGGTGAGGGTGTAACACCCTCTCTTAGAGGAAATCTTTGTTCTGCCTTCGTGGGACTGGGCTGCCCAGACCCCAAGAGGGCAGAAGCCTGTCTGTGGGTTGGCAGCAGCGGTAGCTGCAGTGAAAACCCCACAGAGCTGGTTTGCTGGAGCCCCAGGGATGCATGGGATTGGCACCCCAATACCACATTTGGCATGGGGGGACAATTCTATGATCTTAGACATGTTACATGGCCATATTCGGAGCTACCATTGTGAAGCTACCTATAGGTATTGACCTATATGTAGTGCATGCGTGTAATGGTGTCCCCGCACTCACAAAGTCTGGGGAAATTGCCCTGAACAATGTGGGGGCATCTTGGCTAGTGCCAGGGTGCCCTCACACTTAGTAACTTTGCACCTAACCTTCACTAAGTGAGGGTTAGACTATAGGTGACTTATAAGTTACTTAAGTGCAGTGTAAAATGGCTGTGAAATAACGTGGACGTTATTTCACTCAGGCTGCAGTGGCAGTCCTGTGTAAGAATTGTCTGAGCTTCCTATGGGTGGCAAAAGAAATGCTGCAGCCCATAGGGATCTCCCGGAAACCCAATACCCTGGGTTCCTAGGTACCATATACTAGGGAATTATAAGGGTGATCCAGTGTGCCAATTAGAATTGGTGAAAATGGTCACTAGCCTATAGTGACAATTGTAAAGGCAGAGAGAGCATAAGCACTGAGGTTCTGGTTAGCAGAGCCACAGTGACCCAGTTAGGCACTACACAGGGATACATACAGGCCACAAACCATGAGCACTGGGGTCCTGGTTAGCAGGGTCCCAGTGAGACATATAAAACACACTGACAAATAGGGTTTTCACTATGAGCACTGGGATCCTGGCTAGCAGGATCCCAGTGAGACGGTAAAAACACCCTGAGATAAACTCATGAACAGGCCAAAAGTGGGGGTAACAATGCTAGAAAGAGGCTACCTTCCTACAGAGGACCATCAGGAAAACGCCAGTCTACCACCCCTGATGCAGGATCCAAGCAACTCAGCAGGAGAGGGGACCCACACAGCCGGTCATCATCACAGTTGGTGCCTGCAGAAGCAGGGGAGTGACTCCTTCACCCCAAGGGAGATTCCTTTGTCCTTTTGATGCCGGCTGAAGACGGGCTGTCTTCAGGGCATGCATGACCGGGAAACTATTGCAGTTGCTGGCAGGAACCAGAGATACAATTTTTCTGGAGGCGTCTTGCTTCTTTGTTGCAGCTTGTATGTTCCTTGAGGGTCCAGATGCAGTTTCTTCAGTGAGAAGTCAAAGTGGAGGATGGGGAGGATTCCTGCTGGAGTCTTGCAATCTGAATCTGTGGAATCACCCAAAAGAGAGACCCTAACTAGCTCTGAAAGGGGGATAAATCACCTAACCAGGTACGCACCTATCAGGGGGGAGAGCTCTGATGTCACCTGCTGGCACTGGCCACTCAGATGCTCCCAGAGTTCCCTGCCAACCTTGAATCCAAGATGGCAAAACCCAGGGACCCTCTGGAGGAGCTCTGAGCACCATCCCTGCGGTGGTGATAGACAGGGGAGTTATCAATCCCCTTTCCTTTGTCCAGTTTCACACCAGAGCATGGGACTGGGGGTCCCTGAACTGGTGTAGACTGGCTTATGCAAGGACGGCACCAAATGTGCCCTTCAAAGCATTCCCAGTGGCTTGGAGAGGTTACCCCTCCCAAGCCCGTAACACCTATTTCCAAAGGGAGAGGGTGTAACACTCCTCTCCGAAAGGAAATCCTTTGTTCTGCCTTCTGGGGCTCTAGCTTTTCAAGCAACAGGAGGGCAGAAACATGTCTGTGGGTTGGCAGCTTCTTGGGCTGCCTTGAAACCCTCAAAAGGCTGAAATGGCAATACTTGGGAGTCCTCTAAGGAGCCCCCAGAGTGAATGGAATTATACAACCAATGCTTGCAAAAGCCTTGGGATATGATTCCAACATGTTTGATACTAAACATGACTATGTTCGGAGTTACCATTATATAGCTGGATATAGGGAGTGAACTATGTCCAGTACACATATAAAATGGCATCCCTGCACTCACGAAGTCTGGGAAAATGGGCCTGGAGTTAGGGGGCACCTTTGCTAGTGCAGGGGTGCCCTCACAAACAGGTACTTTGTACCCTGCACACTGGGCTGGAAGGCCTGCCATAGGGGTGACTTATAAGTGACCTGGTGCAGCTAAAATGGCAGTGAAAGGGTGCTTGCACCTTTCCACGTAGGCTGCAATTGCAGTCCTGCAGAACCTTTTGCATGGGCTCCCTATGGGGGGAAAAAGATCTGCTGCAGCCTATAGGGATCCCCTGGAACTCCAATGCCTTGGGTACCTAGGTACCGTGTACTAGGGACTTATAAGGGGGCACCAGTAGGCCAATTCTGGTTGAAATAGTGTGATAACAGTAACCAACAACCAATTTTAAGGGAGAGATCATAACTGCTGCTGTCCTGGTTAGCAGGATCCCAGTAGACACAGTCAAACACACTGACAATCAGGCCAAAAGTGGGGGTAACCAAGCTAGAAAAAGGCTACTTTGCTACACAACCCCCCCCCCCCCCACCAAACAAAGGACAATAAGACTTCCCTCAGCCATTTGAGACTTTATTGTCTAAGTGGTGATAAGTGGAGAGTAGATCTGCAATAGAGTGGTTACTCCCTTTATCATCCACTATGTGGTCTCTTCCCTGTGGGGAGGCGAACCACCCTGTTTGGTTATTTTACCTGAAGTACTTTGAAACTGTGAACCCTAAGATTCCCTATGTTTAAGGTGAGGAAAAAGTTTTAAAGTGGGGCAGGAATGGGACCCTATTTTAGGATAGGGTTGCTGTTCTAAGGGTTGTAGTGCTAGACAGGGGTGCTGTCTTAGCAAGGCCAGAGCAGGGCAAAACGTTTGTCCCAAAGTCTCTAAAGGAGGACAAGGCTGCTGTCCCAAGGGCTTTACATAAGGATAGGTTTGCTGTTATATGGTGTTAGAGGTAGTGCAGGGTTATTGCACTAAAGTTTCTTTGGGAGGGCAGGAGGGTTGATCCAGGTTTTGTAAGACAGGGCAGCATTGCTGTTCTATCTTACGTTTCCCACAGAGAGTTACTTTCACCTCTGGGAGTCCAGCTGTGGTAGCTTTTGACTCCTTTTGTATAGGCTCCACCCTGGGAGTGGTATCCTCCCTCAGAGGAATGGTATCCTTAGTGGGAGGGTGGGCAGGGGATACTTTGATATCCTGTATGTCTGCGTTTTTTGGAGTGTCCTGGGCTGTTATTTCAGGCTCCTGGGCTCCTTCCCTTTTTAGCTTTGTAATCTCTTTTGAGATTAAGGGAAACAATTGTTTGGGAATACCCAGCATTGATACATGGGTAAGAAACTCTACTTCACCCCAACCTGAGGCTTCTAGGTAATTTCTAAAGAGAAAGTCTACAGTAAGCTAGGAGATACTACCACCTGCTTAGGGCCAGTAACGCCATCCCAACTAAGTTGTACTACAGCAAAGGGGAGGGACTGAGTTGAGTTGTTAACATCAGTGTCTTGGTATTTCTGACCAAGTAGGTGTTGGTGCAGGTGACACTAAGGCCCATATTTATATGTTTTGCTGGACATTTGCGTCATTTTTTTTATGCAAAAGTGGCAGAAACCTACAAAATACAATTATATTTTGTAAGCTTGCGCTGCTTTTGCATAAAAAAATTACGCAAATGTGACGCAAAAAAGTGTAAATATCGGCCTAAGTTTTCAGTGACTATGGTGATACTGGTACCTGTGTCTCTGCAGGCCCGGGCCTCAACACCATTTATTTGTATTTGCTGCTTGTACTTATCCATATTAAGGGGACAAGCAGCAAGGGTAGCAAGGCCAGTGTGACCTGGTGAGACAGAAACTGTCTTGGGGGATTCTACCCCTCCCCCACTTTCTATTATGGACCCACATTTGAAGCCAACCACACCTTTGCATTGACTATTGCCAGTAGTCCCACCACTATCATTACTTCTACTAGGGGTACTAGGAGTGGATGTGGAGGTAGAAGTGGTGGAAGGTTCAGGGGATTTACCAGGACAGGATTTGTCCACTGGCCTATGGCCTTTATTTCTGCACACATAGCTCCAAGGCTTTTTACTGTGTGCAGAAGAAGAAGAGAAGGTTTTATTCCCAGCCCCAGAGGAGTTTTGTGAACCTGATGAGGAGTCTTTACTTTTGTCTTTGTCCCATCCCTTATCCTGAGGCTTACCACCTTCTTTCTTCTTTTCCTTGTCACCCCCTGTATGAGCGTTTCTGCTCACCCTTGTTCTGACCTGTTTGTCTGCCTGATTTGCAGTTGCAAAGGCTTGTGTACGACATTCTACAAAGTTCTTCATGCACAGCACAGCTCTGGCCCCCACTCCTTCCTGCATTGCACAGCTTCCTGAGTGGTTCTCCGGCGGCTTACTGTGATTTACTCCGGTTTTCCTGGGCTCTGGGGTGGGTTCTATTACTTACCTTTGGTGTTTTCTTACACTCCCAGCACTCCCCTACACACTACCCTTGCCTAGGTGGGAAACCGACTTTCGCATTCCACTATTTTAGTATATGGTTTGTGTTCCCCCTAGGCCCATTGCAACCTATTGTGATTTTCACTATTTGCACTGTTTTCTGACTGTTTTCACAGCTAATTTTGCATTCTAGTGTATATACTGTGTATATTACTTACCTCCTAAGCGAGTATAGTCTCTAAGGTATTTTTGGCATTGTGTCACTAAAAAGAAAGTACCTTTATTTTTATGACACTGAGGCCCTCATTACAACCCTGGCGGTCGGTGTTAAAGCGGCGGTAATAAATGTCCCAAAAATATCTCAGAGGATATACTCCCTTAGGAGGTAAGTAAAGTACACAAAATATACACACACCAACCATAATCAGGTAAGTAAAACAGTCAGAAAGTAGTGCAAACACTGTAGAATACAATAGGATGCAATAGGCCTAGGGGTAACACAAGCCATATACTAAGAAAGTGGAATGTGAACCACTTAGGGACCCCAGGCCTAGTGCAGTGTGTAGAGGATCGCTGGGAGTGTAAGAAAACACTAAGGGTGTCCAAGATACCCCAACCTAAGTCCCTGAAAAGTAGGAGTAAAGTTGCCCTAATTCCCCAGAAACACACTAAAGTTGTGATAACAGACTGCAAAGCACTGAGGATGGATTCCTGGACCTGAGGACATGCAAAAGAAGGGGACTAAGTCCAAGAGTCACAAAAGTGTCCAGGGGGGGGCAGGAGCCAACTAAACCCTAGATGAAGGTGCAAAATGGCTGCCTCTGGGTGAAAGAAGCTGAAGATTCTGCAACAACAGAAGATGCCAGGAACTTCTCCTTTGCACAGAAGAAGTCCCAGAGCGTGCTGGAGGATGGAGAGTTGTTTCCACACAGAAATACCGCAAACAAGCCTTGCTAGCTGCAAAGGTTGCATTTGAAGAAAATGGGTGCTGCCCGGGCCCAGGAAGGACCAGGAGGTGGCCCCTTGGAGGAGGAGACATAGGGAGCACTCAGCAACACAGTGAGCCCATGCAGAAGCAGGCGGCACCCACAGAAGAATTTGAGCATGGGTTCAAGAAAACTGAGCACAGTGGTCGTCTCAACACTACAAAGGAGGTTCCCACGAAGCCGTTGGTCAACTCAGGGAGTTGAGCAATGTAGGACAGAGTGCTGGGGACCTGGGCTGTGCTATGCACAAAGGATTCCTTGCAAAAGTGCACAGAAGCCCTAGCAGCTGCAGTTCATGCAGTACACATGATTACTGTCTGGCGTGGGTAGGCAAGGACTTACCTCCGCCAAATTTGGACAACTGGACCACTGGACTGTTGGGGTCACTTGGATCCAGCTCCTGTGTTCCAGGGACCAAGCAGGTCAAGAGGAGAGGGGATCCAGAGGACTGATAAAGCAGAAGTTTGGTGCCTGCGTTAGCAGGAGGAAGATTCCGTCGACCCACAGGAGATTTCTTCTTGGCTTCCAGTGCAGGGTGAAGGCAGACAGCCCCCAGAGCATGCACCACCAGGAAACAGTCGAGAAAGCCAGCAGGATTAGATGCTACAATGTTGCTGGTAGTCTTCTTGCTACTTTGTTTCAGTTTTGCAGGCGTCCTGGAGCAGTCAGTAGTCGGTCCTTGGCAGAAGTCGAAGAGGGAGATGCAGAGGAACTCTGGTGAGCTCTTGCATTCGTTATCTGATGAGAAGCCCACAGGAGAGACCCTAAATAGCCCTCAGAGGAGGATTGCCCACCTAGTCAGGTAAGCACCTATCAGGAGGGGTCTCTGACATCACCTGCTGGCACTGGCCACTCAGAGGCCTCCATTGTGCCCTCACACCTCTGCATTCAAGATGGCAGAGGTCTGGGACACACTGGAGGAGCTCAGGGCACCACCCTTAGGGTGGTGATGGTCAGGGGAGTGGTCACTCCCCTTTCCCTTGTCCAGTTTCACACCAGAGCAGGGGCTGGAGGATCCCTGAACCGGTGTAGACTGGTTTATGCAAGGATGGCACCATCTGTGCCCTTCAAAGCATTTCCAGAGGCCAGGAGAGGCTCTTAGGCCCTTAACACCTATTTCCAAAGGGTGAGGGTGTAACACCCTCTCTTAGAGGAAATCCTTTGTTCTGCCTTCCTGGGACTGGGCTGCCCAGACCCCAAGATGGCACAAGCCTGTCTGTGGGTTGGCAGCAGCGGTAGCTGCAGTGAAAACCCCACAGAGCTGGTTTGCTGGAGCCCCAGGAATGCATGGGATTGGCACCCCAATACCACATTTGGCATGGGGGGACAATTCTATGATCTTAGACATGTTACATGGCCATATTCGGAGCTACCATTGTGAAGCTACCTATAGGTATTGACCTATATGTAGTGCATGCGTGTAATGGTGTCCCCGCACTCACAAAGTCTGGGGAAATTGCCCTGAACAATGTGGGGGCATCTTGGCTAGTGCCAGGGTGCCCTCACACTTAGTAACTTTGCACCTAACCTTCACTAAGTGAGGGTTAGTCTATAGGTGACTTATAAGTTACTTAAGTGCAGTGTAAAATGGCTGTGAAATAACGTGGACGTTATTGCACTCAGGCTGCAGTGGCAGTCCTGTGTAAGAATTGTCTGAGCTTCCTATGGGTGGCAAAAGAAATGCTGCAGCCCATAGGGATCTCCCGGAAACCCAATACCCTGGGTTCCTAGGTACCATATACTAGGGAATTATAAGGGTGATCCAGTGTGCCAATTAGAATTGGTGAAAATGGTCACTAGCCTATAGTGACAATTGTAAAGGCAGAGAGAGCATAAGCACTGAGGTTCTGGTTAGCAGAGCCACAGTGACACAGTTAGGCACTACACAGGGATACATACAGGCCACAAACCATGAGCACTGGGGTCCTGGTTAGCAGGGTCCCAGTGAGACATATAAAACACACTGACAAATAGGGTTTTCACTATGAGCACTGGGATCCTGGCTAGCAGGATCCCAGTGAGACGGTGAAAACACCCTGAGATAAACTCATAAATAGGCCAAAAGTGGGGGTAACAATGCTAGAAAGAGGCTACCTTCCTACAGAGGACCATCAGGAACACTTCAGTCTCCACCCCTGATGCAGGATCCAAGCAACTCAGCAGAAGAGGGGACCCACACAGCCGGTCATCATCACAGTTGGTGCCTGCAGAAGCAGGGGAGTGACTCTTTCACCCCAAGGGAGATTCCTTTGTCCTTTTGATGCAGGCTGAAGACGGGCTGTCTTCAGGGCATGCATGACCGGGAAACTATTGCAGTTACTGGCAGGAACCAGAGATACAATTTTTCTGGAGGCGTCTTGCTTCTTTGTTGCAGCTTGTATGTTCCTTGAGGGTCCAGATGCAGTTTCTTCAGTGAGAAGTCAAAGTGGAGGATGGGGAGGATTCCTGCTGGAGTCTTGCAATCTGAATCTGTGGAATCACCCAAAGGAGAGACCCTAACTAGCCCTGAAAGGGGGATAAATCACCTAACCAGGTACGCACCTATCAGGGGGGAGAGCTCTGATGTCACCTGCTGGCACTGGCCACTCAGATGCTCCCAGAGTTCCCTGCCAACCTTGAATCCAAGATTTCAAAACCCAGGGACCCTCTGGAGGAGCTCTGAGCACCATCCCTGCGGTGGTGATGGACAGGGGAGTTATCAATCCCCTTTCCTTTGTCCAGTTTCACACCAGAGCATGGGACTGGGGGTCCCTGAACTGTTGTAGACTGGCTTATGCAAGGACGGCACCAAATGTGCCCTTCAAAGCATTCCCAGTGGCTTGGAGAGGTTACCTCTCCCAAGCCCGTAACACCTATTTCCAAAGGGAGAGGGTGTAACACTCCTCTCCGAAAGGAAATCCTTTGTTCTGCCTTCTTGGGCTCTAGCTTTTCAAGCAACAGGAGGGCAGAAACATGTCTGTGGGTTGGCAGCTTCTTGGGCTGCCTTGAAACCCTCAAAAGGCTGAAATGGCAATACTTGGGAGTCCTCTAAGGAGCCCCCAGAGTGAATGGAATTATACAACCAATGCTTGCAAAAGCCTTGGGATATGATTCCAACATGTTTGATACTAAACATGACTATGTTCGGAGTTACCATTATGTAGCTGGATATAGGGAGTGAACTATGTCCAGTACACATATAAAATGGCATCCCTGCACTCAAGAAGTCTGGGAAAATGGGCCTGGAGCTAGGGGGCACCTTTGCTAGTGCAGGGGTGCCCTCACAAACAGGTACTTTGTACCCTGCACACTGGGCTGGAAGGCCTGCCATAGGGGTGACTTATAAGGGACCTGGTGCAGCTAAAATGGCAGTGAAAGGGTGCTTGCACCTTTCCACGCAGGCTGCAATTGCAGTCCTGCAGAACCTTTTGCATGGGCTCCCTATGGGGGGCAAAAGATCTGCTGCAGCCTATAGGGATCCCCTGGAACTCCAATGCCTTGGGTACCTAGGTACCGTGTACTAGGGACTTATAAGGGGGCACCAGTAGGCCAATTCTGGTTGAAATAGTGTGATAACAGTAACCAACAACCAATTTTAAGGGAGAGATCATAACTGCTGCTGTCCTGGTTAGCAGGATCCCAGTAGACACAGTCAAACACAATGACAATCAGGCCAAAAGTGGGGGTAACCAAGCTAGAAAAAGGCTACTTTGCTACACAACCCCCCCACCCCCCCACCAAATGAAGGACAATAAGACTTCCCTCGGCCATTTGAGACTTTATTGTCTAAGTGGTGATAAGTGGAGAGTAGATCTGCAATAGAGTGGTTACTCCCTTTATCATCCACTATGTGGTCTCTTCCCTGTGGGGAGGCGAACCACCCTGTTTGGTTATTTTACCTGAAGTACTTTGAAACTGTGAACCCTGAGATTCCCTATGTTTAAGGTGAGGAAAAAGTTTTAAAGTGGGGCAGGAATGGGACCCTTTTTTAGGATAGGGTTGCTGTTCTAAGGGTTGTAGTGCTAGACAGGGGTGCTGTCTTAGCAAGGCCAGAGCAGGGCAAAACGTTTGTCCCAAAGTCTCTAAAGGAGGACAAGGCTGCTGTCCCAAGGGCTTTACATAAGGATAGGTTTGCTGTTATATGGTGTTAGAGGTAGTGCAGGGTTATTGCACTAAAGTTTCTTTGGGAGGGCAGGAGGGTTGATCCAGGTTTTGTAAGACAGGGCAGCATTGCTGTTCTATCTTACGTTTCTCACAGAGAGTTACTTTCACCTCTGGGAGTCCAGCTGTGGTAGCTTTTGACTCCTTTTGTATAGGCTCCACCCTGGGAGTGGTATCCTCCCTCAGAGGAATGGTATCCTTAGTGGGAGGGTGGGCAGGGGATACTTTGATATCCTGTATGTCTGCATTTTTTGGAGTGTCCTGGGCTGTTATTTCAGGCTCCAGGGCTCCTTCCCTTTTTAGCTTTGTAATCTCTTTTGAGATTAAGGGAAACAATTGTTTGGGAATACCCAGCATTGATACATGGGTAAGAAACTCTACTTCACCCCAACCTGAGGCTTCTAGGTAATTTCTAAAGAGAAAGTCTATAGTAAGCTAGGTGATACTACCACCTGCTTAGGGCCAGTAACGCCATCCCAACTAAGTTGTACTACAGCAAAGGGGAGGGACTGAGTTGAGTTGTTAACATCAGTGTCTTGGTATTTCTGACCAAGTAGGTGTTGGTGCAGGTGACACTAAGGCCCATATTTATATGTTTTGCTGGACATTTGCGTCATTTTTTTTATGCAAAAGTGGCACAAACCTACAAAATACAATTATATTTTGTAAGCTTGCGCCGCTTTTGCAAAAAAAAATTACGCAAAAAAGTATAAATATCGGCCTAAGTTTTCAGTGACTATGGTGATACTGGTACCTGTGTCTCTGCAGGCCCGGGCCTCAACACCATTTATTTGTATTTGCTGCTTGTACTTATCCATATTAAGGGGACAAGCAGCAGGGTAGCAAGGCCAGTGTGACCTGGTGAGACAGAAACTGTCTTGGGGGATTCTACCCCTCCCCCACTTTCTATTATGGACCCAAATTTGAAGCCAACTACACCTTTGCATTGACTATTGCCAGTAGTCCCACCACTATCATTACTTCTACTAGGGGTACTAGGAGTGGATGTGGAGGTAGAAGTGGTGGAAGGTTCAGGGGATTTACCAGGACAGGATTTGTCCACTGGCCTATGGCCTTTATTTCTGCACACATATATCCAAGGCTTTTTACTGTGTGCAGAAGAAGAAGAGAAGGTTTTATTCCCAGCCCCAGAGGAGTTTTGTGAACCCGATGAGGAGTCTTTACTTTTGTCTTTGTCCCCTCCCTTATCCTGAGGCTTACCACCTTCTTTCTTCTTTTCCGTGTCACCCCCTGTATGAGCGTTTCTGCTCACCCTTGTTCTGACCTGTTTGTCTGCCTGATTTGCAGTTGCAAAGGCTTGTGTACGACATTCTACAAAGTTCTTCATGCACAGCACAGCTCCGGCCCCCAGCACTCCTTCCTGCATTGCACAGCTTCCTGAGTGGTTCTCCAGCGGCTTACTGTGATTTACTCCGGTTTTCCTGGGCTCTGGGGTGGGTTCTATTACTTACCTTTGGTGTTTTCTTACACTTCCAGCATCCCCCTACACACTACCCTTGCCTAGGTGGGAACCGACTTTCGCATTCCACTATTTTAGTATATGGTTTGTGTTCCCCCTAGGCCCATTGCAACCTATTGTGATTTTCACTATTTGCACTGTTTTCTGACGGTTTTCACAGCTAATTTTTCATTCTAGTGTATATACTGTGTATATTACTTACCTCCTAAGGGAGTATAGTCTCTAAGGTATTTTTGACATTGTGTCACTAAAAAGAAAGTACCTTTATTTTTATGACACTGAGGCCCTCATTACAACCCTGGCGGTCGGTGTTAAAGCGGCGGTAATACCGCCAACAGGGTGGCAGGAAAGAAAATGGGATCACGATCACGGCGGAAACTGCCAACACAGACAGCCACTTTAACACTCCAACCGTCACGGCGGTAGATACAAACACCCGACGGTAACCGCCAACAGACAGGCAACAGACAGGCGGAACACAATGTACCGCCCACCCTATCACAACCCGCCAATCTGCCAGCTTTTCCGGGGCAGTACCAATGCCATCAAAAGCTCAGCGGAAACAGGACTTGGAAGGGAAACCACTCACCTCTCGACACTCAACGAAGAACCAGGACGCCATGGAGCCCGAGCTGCAGGTCCTGCCGATGCTGGTATATCTGCTAATACACCAGGAACACCAAAGACGGAGGTGGCGATGACCACGGTGAGTACTGCACCTAGCACACAGGGGAGGGGAAGGAAAAAGAGAATGACACATGCACGCAACACCCCCACCCTCACTCGCAACACCACACACACAAACACATGCAGCAACAGTACATTTACACCCCGTTACCCCCTGGAAGAAAGCAAGGACAAAAGGAATTGAGTGCAAACAGTGATATTCTGAAATATGCAGCTAAAGGTAAGGATTGGAAAAAACAGTACATACAAATATTACAATATGTACAGAAGGCCGTACACTGTCCTTTGCAAATGTCCATGGCCCAGTGGGCAAAAAAATCATGGGCGAAGCCCACACTTGACACCCGCCTCAAAACGGAGAGAACACAGAAGGGGCATCAGGTCGAAAACACACAGGCACCTCAGGGGGAAAGGGTGGGTGGGTCAGCTCAGCCGGAAGATGGTACTACACCACTGGTCCTGGAGGGGGCAACATGCCCACAGTGATGTCCTGGGGAGTGCAAAGCCACAGTCTCTCAAGTGGGTGGTTTGCCCACTGCTTGGTCCTGGGGAGTGCAACGCCATAGTCCCTCAAGTGAGTGGATTGCCCACTGCCTGGTCCTGGGGAATGCAAAGCCACAGTCTCTCAAGTGGGTGGGTTGCCCACTGCCTGGTGCTGGGGACTACAAAGCCACAGTCTCTCAAGTGGGTGGGTTGCCCACTGCTTGGTCCTGGGGAGTGCAAAGCCACAGTCTCTCAAGTGGGTGGTTTGCCCACTGCTTGTTCCTGGGGCGTGCAAAGCCACAGTCTCTCAAGTGGGTGGGTTGCCCACTGCTTGGTCCTGGGGAGAGCAAGGCCACAGACTCTCAAGTGGGTGGCTTCTTCTACTGGTTCTGGAGGGGGCCTTGTGCCCAGTATGCTTCATCCTGCCAAGGAAAGTGATAGTGGATGCATTTCTCCACTGGTTCTGGTGGGGGCCTTGTGCCCAGTGATGCTGCACCTGGGGTGTGGCAGTTCCCATTCCCTCAACTGGGTGTCTGAGGCACGAGATGTGCAGGGAACAGGTAGCATGATACTCCATGGAGGCAGAGCAAGACTCCATCCTGCGGCGACTAAGGCTGCAAACTGCTGGTAGTGCCTGTTCTGGTGGGGGTGCCTCAAGTGGTGGTGGGAGGGTCCAGGCCATCTCCTGCAGCCCCGGATGGCTGCCCACTGGGGATGCTGTTGCTGACAGTTGTAGTGGCACGGGCTGGGCATGTGGCGGTGCAGGCGGTGTTTGCGGCTGTGTCTGCGGCGGGGATGCTGCTGGTGCTGGCCGTGGTGCAGGTGCTGGTAGTGGTGGAGGGAGACACCAGGGCTTCTCCTGCAGCCTCGGATGGCTGCCCACTGGGGATTATGCTGCTGACAGTTGTTGTGGCAGCGGCGGTGCAGGTGGCGGTGCATGGGGAAGTGCAGGGGATGGTGCAGGTGGCAGGGCAGATGGCGTGCAGGTGGCAGTGCCTGGAGTGATGCTCTCTGCGGTACAGGTTACGGTGCTGTCGGTACTGATGGTGGGCACCAGTCCCTCACCTGGAGCCTCTGAGGCCTGAAGTGCCTTGGCTTGGGTTTTCTTCCCCTTCCCCACCTTGGCAGATGCTGCTGGGACCTTGGCACTGGCAGCTTGAGTTTTGGAGGAGGCCTTGCTGGGTGGGTCGTGCTTCTTGGCCGTGCTGCATGCTGGCATCTTCTTCACTTTGGCAGGTGGCGGAATGGGTTGGTCCTTTGCAGGGGTCGGTGGCACCCTGGCTGCCCTGACTGGTGCCCCCTTTGATCCTCTGGGACTTGCAGGTACCACAGCGGACGCCGACTTGGTGACTGAGGTGCTGGCCTGGGATCTTGACACCCAGGCCTGAGGGGAAGGACGAGTGGGGGAGACGTAGGGAAGAGGTCAATGTTTGCCAGGAAAAGTTTTTTAGACACACTGGGATGGGAAGATGGAGAGGGTTTGGGAGTGGAGGAAGAGGGAGTGGTTGCAGGAGGTGTACGTCTGCTGAGTTTGGGTGAAGGTGCATGGGCTGGATGCTGTTGTGAGGTGGATGGCTGTTGGGTGGATGGGTGCTTGCGTTTGTGTACTTTGGGAGGAGGTGTCACAGACACACTGGGAGAGGATGCAGGGGATGTGTGCATGGTTGTGGGGGTGGTGACTGCCAGTGAGGGGCGTGTAGTGATGGGCATGCTGGTGATGGAGGTAGTGGATGAAGATGTAGTTCTTGCAGGTGTGAGTGGAGACGCTACTGGGAGGGAGGTGGACGACGAGGAGGAGAGGGACACAGTGGAGGCAGTGGATGTTGGTGTGTTTGCATGGGCAATGGTGCTAGTTTGAATGCCTGTGAGATGAAGTGTGGTGCTTATGTTTGCCTGAGCCACTTTTGTGTGTTTATTTGGGTGCATGCTGGTCTGAAGATGTGCTTGGTATTGGCTGAGGTAGAGGGGATTGGGTCTGGGTTGTGGAAGTTGGAGGGGGGAGGGGGGAGGATGGACACAGGGACAATGGCTGCCATCAATGCTGAGGCCAGAGCCTGAAATGCTCTCTATTGGGCCGCCACTCCGGAGTGAATTCCCTCCAGGTATGCATTTGTTTGCTGTAAATGCCCTGCTACACCCTGGATGGCATTCAATATGGTTGACTGCCCAATAGAGAGGGATCTCAGGAGGTCAATAACCTCCTCACCGAGGGCAGCAGGGCTGACTGGGGCAGGGTCTGAGGTGCCTGGGGCAAAGAAGAGGCCCACCCTCCTGGGTGAGCGGGCACGGGAAACACGCTGAGGGGCTGCTGGGAGGGCAGTGCTGGTAGGGGGGGTGGCGGATGTACCTCTTGTTGGGGTGGGCACAGAGGTGTCCGCCACCACCTCAGAGCTTTCTTCAGAGGAGTTGCTGTCAGTGGTCTCTCCTCCTGTCCCCGTTGTGGAGCTCCCATCGCCCTCCGTCCCACTGGTGCCTTCACCCTCGGTGGATTCGGCATCCAGGCCCGTGTGAGATGCAGCTCCCTCCATCGCCGGTGCCTCTGCTCCTCTGCCAGATGATGCTAATGCACACAAGGACAGAATGACAAAGCAAAAAGGGGGGAGACGGAGGATACACTTGGTCAATGCCAGCAACAACACTACCGTTGGCGTACACAACACACAGTGAGCTGCCTATGCACTAGGCCATGCCCAACCAGTCACTAAGGTAGTCACCAGCCCATGGGGTACAATGCCTAACGCCAGCATCTGCACACCTGACACCCACAGGATCCTGCCCAATAGTAGATGGCCACTTGTACCATTGGGGTAGGAGTGCTTCAGAGCCTGCACACAAGGGACCTACCCTCCCATGATCGCCATTGGCCGAGGGGCACCCACAGCCCACATCCCACACCCAGTTAGCTCCTAAAGCGCGCAAAGTCAGCTTTCTGAATCTGTACTCACCCCCTTGTGGCTGCTGTGATGCCCTCAAGCGCCCATCCAGCTCCAGATAGGCCACCGCCAGGATGTGGAACATCAGGGGGCTGCTCAGATCTTCTGAATGCCTGTTCTGGTGCTTCTGTGGGTGCTGCCTGCTTCTGCATGGGCTCTCAGTGTTGCTGAGAGCCCCCTTTGTCTCCTCCTCCAAGGGGCACCGTCCTGGTCCTTCCTGAGCCCTGGCAGTACCCAAAATCGTCAAACGCGACTCTTGCAGCTAGCAAGGCTTGTTTGCGGTCTTTCTGCATGGAAACAACTCTGCATTCTCCAGCACGCCGTGGGATATGTTCTGACCAAAGGAGAAGTTCCTGGCTCTTCCATTGTTACAGAATCTTCGGCTTCTTCCACCCAGAGGCAGCCCTTTTGCACCTTCATTTGGGGTTTAGTGGGCTCCTGCCCCCCCTGGACACTTGCGTGACTCTTGGACTTGGTCCCCTTCCTTTACAGGTCCTCCGGTCCAGGAATCCATCTTCAGTGCTATGCAGTCAGCTGTTGTCTTTGCAGAATCCCCTATCTCTACTTTACTGTCTTTCTGGTGTAGTAGGGTAACTTTACTGTAACTTTTCAGGGTCTTGGTTGGGGTCTCTTGGACACCCTTAGTGTTTTCTTTCACACCCAGTGACCCTCTACACACTACACTAGGCCTGGGGTCCATTCGTGGTTCGCATTCCACTTTTGGAGTATATGGTTTGTGTTGCCCCTAGGCCTATTGTCTCCTATTGCATTATATTGTGTCCTAGAGTGTTTGCACTACTTTTCTAACTGTTTACTTACCTGATTTTGGTTTGTGTGTATATTGTGTGTATATTACTTACCTCCTAAGGGGGTATATCCTCTGAGATACTTTTGGCATATTGTCACTAAAATAAAGCACCTTTATTTTTAGTAACTCTGAGTATTGTGTTTTCTTATGATATAGTGCTAAGTGATATAAGTGGTATAGTAGGACCTTGGCATGTCTCCTAGTTCAGCCTAAGCTGCGCTGCTATAGCAACCTCTATCAGCCTAAGCTGCTAAAACACTTCTAATCTACTAATAAGGGATAACTGGACCTGGCACAAGGTTTAAGTACCACAAGGTACCCACCACAAGCCAGGCCAGCCTCCTACACAGAACCTCAGTGTTTATGCTCTCTCTGCTTTTAAAATTGTCACTGCAAGCTAGTGATTATTTTCACCAATTCTGATTGGCACACTAGAACACCCTTATATTTCCCTAGTATATGGTACCTAGGTACCCAGGGTATTGGGGTTCCAGGAGATCCCTATGGGCTGCAGCATTTCTTTTGCCACCCATAGGGCGCTCAGACAATTCTTACACAGGACTGCCACTGCAGCCTGAGTGAAATAACGTCCACGTTATTTCACAGCCATTTTACACTGCCCTTAAGTAACTTATAAGTCACCTATATGTCTAACCCTCAACTAGTGAAGGTTAGGTGCAAATTTACTAAGTGTGAGGGCACCCTGGCACTAGCCAAGGTGCCCCCACATTGTTCAGGGCAATTTACCCAGACTTTGTGAGTGCGGGGACACCATTACACGTGTGAACTACATATAGGTCAATACCTATGTGTAGCTTCACAATGGTAACTCCGAACATGGCCATGTAACATGTCTAAGATCATGGAATTGTCCCCCAAAGCCAAATCTGGTATTGGGGTGCCAATCCCATACATACCTGGGGCTCCAGCATGGACCCCGTGTACTGCCAAACAAACTCTCCTGGCAACCGCTGCTGCCAACCCTCAGACAGGTTTCTGCCCCCCTGGGGCCTGGGCCGGCCAATCCCAGGAAGGCAGAACAAAGGATTTCCTCTGAGAGAGGGTCTTACACCCTCTCCCTTTGGAAATAGGTGTTAAGGGCCTGAGAGGAGTAGCCTCTCCTGGCCTCTGGAAATGCTTTGAAGGGCACAGATGGTGCCCTCCTTGAATAAACCAGTCTACACCAGTTCAGGGATCCCCCCAGCCCTGCTGTGCCGCGAAACTGGACAAAGGAAAGGGGAGTGACCACTTCTCAGACCAGCACCTCCGAAGGGGAGGTGCCCAGAGCTCCTCCAGTGTGTCCCAGACCTCTGCCATCTTGAATGCAGAGGTGTGAGGGCACAATGGAGACCTCTGAGTGGCCAGTGCCAGCAGGTGATGTCAGAGACCCCTCCTGATAGGTGCTTACCTCTCTCTGTAGCCAATCCTCCTCTGAGGGCTATTCACTGAAAAAAAGAATGGTAACAGGGATGTTATAGTTAGGTTCTGAATTTACTTGTATGCAACCATAGAAATTCAGCAGTTATACAGTTCTTTCAAGTAACTATAACTTGTGCCCTAAGGTAACTGTAACTCTCGCCCTCACCATGCACTGCTAATTACTGCCTATATTATGACATCATGACAACTGCTATAACATCATTAAAGCATTATCACTCAAAATAATAAAGAACAAACTGTGAATGGCAGGGTGCAAGTGATAATTATTTAGAAGAACTCTAACTATAACTGCTGAATTTCTATGGTTTTGTATGAGTAAATTCTGAACCTAACTATAACGTCCCTGTAGTCTTTGTTTTTTAGTCAATATATATAGATTCTCTAGAGGCAGCAGGAAGTATGTCTTGCTTTTTTTTCAAAACAAGATGATAACACATAAAATGATTTGAAAACATTTCATTTACACATTAGATGTGCACGGAATGTACCAACAAGATGAATGTGTTTTTCACTGCTGCCTTCTATTTGTTTGTGTCACTTTCAGGCCTTCCTACCGCTTGCTTCAACATGCCATGGCTCTTATCTTTGCTGTAGAGGAGATCAACAGAAACCCTGAACTCTTACCAAACGTCACACTGGGTTACCACATTTATGACTCTTGTGCCAGTGAGAGAAAAGCACTTCATGGCACTATGAGTATATTCTCACATAAAACAGTAGCAGTTCCAAACTACAGCTGTCAGAAGAAGAACACACTGTGTGGGTTCATTGGAGACTTCTCTTCAGTGACAACCTTACTGATGGCTCAACTTGTGGGAGTCTACAGGTATCCACAGGTAGGAGATGCTGATGGCTTTATAAGTTTAGTAGTTAGAATAGTGTAGTGCTAAACTGAGGTGGGACCTCACAATACCACAAAGGTGTGTAGGAACAGATTGTAAATCTGCATGTTAAAGGTGTGAGGAATCAGATTATATTGTACCATTGGTCAGGATCCTGTTGTTACAACTTCCTCAAGTAAGGTGTGACAACAGGATCCTAAGCAATGGTACCTGTCTAAAGTTTAACATTTCACATACTGTTGCTTATGCTGATGTTAGAATAGCAGTCCTGACCCCTCCAAAATCCAATATACCCTACATTTTCTCATGTGTAAGTGGTAATAGTAAATGTGAAATCACTTACTATTGTTAAATTAAATTAAATTATTGAAAATTGTTTAAAATATAAACAAATATATTTAATGTTAATTTAAAAATACATTTGAATTAATATTTTATGATTAAAAACATGAACTGTCTTTTTTAAATGAATGTGACTTTTTTTATTAAACTATAACTAACTTAATTCTTATTCTATACATTGCTTTGAATAATCATAAACGCACACTAAAATATGTGCATATATTTAATGTAAATAAGCAAAATATGTATTTAAATTTAATATATTTAAATAAATACAGTTCAAAATAAAGTTTATAGTGTCATAGGATTTCTCCCTTTTTCTAAATTGAAAATAAATATATATGTAATTTAATTACCATAGTATTTAACAAATTAACATTTTAAATAATTGAATATGCAGTTTAGGCAACAGTTTAATTTTTCCTGTGGAGAGGTGGTAAAATGAGTAAAAAAAACACCTTTATGTTAACTATTATTGTAAATTTTTGCAAATGTGGAACAAAAGAATAAATGCTACATGTTTTGAATTACATTTTCAATTAACCTCAATCACCTAAATAAAGTACATTGAAATTATAATTTCAAAGTTTAATTTAAAAATGAATCATGTCCTTATTTGTAATGCATTATTATAAAAAGTGATTATAATTGTTTTAAATAATGTAATTGTATTTTGTTAACAATTAATTTTTAAATGCTAAGACGTTTGCTGATATATTGTGTAATTAATTAATACATGTTTTATTGTTTTGAATTTCTGAATATTTTGTGAAAATACATTTTATTTATTTATATTTTAGCTATTTAGAATAACAATAGCCATAGAGCCTGCTGTAGCAGGCTATATGGGCAATAAAAGCCTGCTCCAGCTTTAAAGGCCCAAGCGGATGGCTGTTAGAACATTCTGCCCCTTGATGGCATAATGCTTTAACTAGAGCAAAGACACCTTTGGTTATATGTGTGCTCAAGAAATTAATTTTACATAATACAACAAGAAACACAAAGGCCTGGTGGAGCCCGAGGAGGTTGAATCACCTTTGGGCTCTGAAGCCTTTGTGAATGTTCTAAAGCTACAGCTAACAATGTTTGCAGGGCCACAGATGAAAGATTTTGAATTTTCACAGCAAGAGCTATGAAATGGGGCAGAAGTCATCCCCTGGTTCTCCCATGGGTCAGCTAAACTGTTTTTCTCATTCAGCTGGGCCAGGGAGATCCAGGGGCTGGGCAGCATTCCCCCTCCCTCCTCCCAAGACTCAAGTGATTCTGTCAGCTATGGCAGGGGGGAGTGGGAAGGCTCTGTCTTTTACTTTCCCTTGTCCACTTCATATATTTGTTGAGGCAGAGGAAAGAGAAAGGCAGAGGCTGCAGATTAGGACGTTGAAACGTTGAGAGGCGCTGGCCTATACCGTTGTCTTCAATGATGCTCTTAACAGAGTTGGGACTGGGGGTTTCTGAACCGGTGTAGATTGGTTTATGCAAGGAGGGCACCAAATGAGCCCTTCAAAGTATGTCCAGTGGCTTGGGGATGCTGCACCTCCCAAGCCTGTAACACCTATTTCCAAAGAAAGAAGGTGTAGCATCCCTCTCCCAAAGGAAATCCTTTGTTCTGCCTTCCTGGGCTCAAGCTTCTCAAGCAACAGGAGAGCAGAAACCTGTCTTGGCAGCAGCTTGGGCTGCCTGGAAATCATCAGAAGACTGTAATGGCAATATTGGGGATCCTCTGAGGAGCCCCCAAAGTACATGGATTCACACAGCCAATACTTGCAAAAGTCTTGCGGTATGATTCCACCATGTTTGATACCAAACATGCCTATGTTTGGAGTTACCATCATGTAGCTGACATAGGTAGTGACCTATGTCCATTACACATGTTAAATGGTGTCCTTGCACTCACGAGGTCTGGGAAAATGGGCCTGGAGTTCGTGGGGGTACATCTGCTAGTGCAGGGGTGCCCTCACACACAGGTAGTTTGCACATTGCCCTCTGGGCTAGAGGGCATGCCATAGGGATGACTTATAAGTGACCTGCTGCAGTTAAAAGTGGCAGTGAAAGGGTGCTTGCACCTTTTCACGCAGACTGCAAAGGCAGTCCTGCAGAACCCTTTGCTTGAGCTCCCTATGTGTGGCAAAATATATGCTGCAGCCCATAGGGATCCCCTGGAGCCCCAATGCCCTGGGTACCTAGGTACCATATACTAGGGATTTACATAGGGGCACCAGTATGCCAGTTGTGGGATGAAATACAGAGTTTTGGGAGAAAGCACAATCACTGGGGTCCTGGTTAGCAGGATCCCAGTGAACACAATCAAACACACTGACATCAGGCAGAAAAAGGGGGTAACCATACCAAGAAAGAGGCTACTTTCCTACAACACCAAAATGGTAACTAAGGCCAAACAGCTACAGCTCACTGACAAATCCAAATGGCCACTGATCCATAAACCCAAGCCTGAAATGCACTGGCCATGGTTAAGCCACTGTCTGCATATGACAAAGAGATAACCAAACACTCTTTCTAAAGTGAACTCTATGTCCACACCATCCACGGGTAACCCTGCCAGTGCCATCATTGAGAGGATACCAGACACTGCCAGTCCTCCTCATCATGAAGGCCCCAGTGAGGACAACATGCCTGGATGTCTGGACGGTTACAACCTACCCGACCCATCTGGGACACCTGATCAGTCTACGACTCTCTGCCTCACCGTGCCCACATCAATACCCCCAACCCTGTTGCATTGACATCAGAGCCAACCATTCACTCCCAATCCAGTGTCCCAAGGACTGTTCAAACTATTGTGTGCCCCAAAGTACAGGGACCTGAGTCTAACCTTCACACCCAGACATTAATGGTCTTGCTAACACTGGGAGTGGATACACAGTCCAAAGGGCATAGGTACCTGGGGGCAAGGTACATGGGAGGGATGCTGTAGGCCAGAGGATGGGGCCCCCAAGGGACTCCACCTTCCAGGAAACCATCTCCCAAGTCCTGGGAGCATTCCAATCTTCCCAGGAGAGGCATGGGCTAGATTATCACCATGTTGGGGGAAAATCGAAGGCTGCAGATGCCATACCACCAGGAGGTTATGCAGCAGTGACAGGCCCACAATGTCACCATGGCATCCATTGCTGGGGTGCTAAGGGATATCAAAACCACCCTGCATGGTTTATCAACCCACCATCAGGCCTCTTCCTCTAGCAACGTAACATCTGCCCCATCTACATCAGCGGCAACTAGTGGAATGGAGGCCCTGCCAGGGGAAGAACATGCCTCAGACACCCCTCCCTCTATAGCTGAATAACCCTTCCCCCGCAAACATGGACATCCACCCAGACATCCGGCTGGAGCAGATGCCAAGATAAAACCCACTGCCAGGAATTGAACCTCTCCTGATTTGTCACCCTTGAGTGCCACTGAGACACCCTGTTGACATTTCTGAGATAGAACTCCATTTCCCCATGGTACAAGGACCCAGGACCTGTGTGACCAGCTGTTATAGCAACTACTCTGAGTAATCCATCTGCCATGTCACCACTCATAACCTTTTTGTTATTTTGTTCACATATATTTTGACTGTTAAAAATCTGAAGTGCACAATAAAGCACATTTGGGCACACATACTGTATATATATGCAACAACAAATGTACTGCTTCCCAACTGTGCACTGGTAATTCCCCCCTGACTCAAACTGGCAGTGTCATGGCCATCAGATGGAGCCTCCCTCAGCTTGGCACACGAGAACAGTAATGTTACCGGACAGATGTCAGAGAGTGAGGTAGAAATCCAGAGCAACACCAGGGCATAGTCCGCAGACCGATCTGCAATTAGAGCATTACAGAGAGTACCATCAGAATGGAAGGCATGGTCCTACACAAAGCACATATGCAGGCCATAGATGTTGTTGTAGAATACCACCAAAATAGGGACGCCCAAAATTGACTTATACATCACCAGTCACAGGTTCTTAACCAAATCCATTTGACCAGCTCTCTGTCATGTACACTTCTCATGTCTGTAATCAGTTACCATTGGCTACTGATAATCAGTACCTCAAGCCCTAGGTAGCAGAGACTCAGAATGAATACCACATTCAATGGGTGGAAGGAAATGAGGATAGGAGACTGTGGGAAACATAGTTCAATACTGCTCAGTCCATTTGAGGAGTGAATGTTGGAATCTGTCGTAATAGCACATGTTAGAGCTGAACCACTATTACTGGACACCTTACATTCTATCTGTCTGCTTCCACAACTCACACATAGGCATCGGACCTCATTACACCCCAACTGACGATTCAAGTCAGGAGGTGTCATGTCAGCAATCCCCTTCAGAATGTGTACATTTAAGTCTTGAAAAGGCCCACTGTATGTCACTGGAAGTACTGATTGCTATATCTGCATTTCCAGCCACTGGTCCAGCTGCCTCATCCTCATCATCTAGCAATGGTATCTGACATCTCAGGGCTAGATTGTGGAGCATGCAGCAGGCAAAGATGATTTGGCAAACCTTGTGGGACGAGTAGAGGAGGGCACCTCCAGATATGTCCAGGCAACTTAATCTTGCCTTCAGGAGTCCGAAAGTTTGCTCGATTAAACACCTTGTCCTCCAGTGGGCCTCATTGAAACAGATTTTACCTGGCGTGGCTGGGCACCTCACTGGTGTTAACAGCCAAGGAAGGCTTGGACCGCCAGAGTCACCTGTGAACACAATGATAGGTCAATTGAAATAATAGGTACAGTGACTGGCCAGATTGTGATGACAGGTGACATAGCATAGAAACATATAACTATGCATACCTACCAAGCAGCCAGGCCCTCTATGTGTTTAGTTGTGCCATCATGTGCAGGACATTTCTGTTCCACAATGTGTAGGGGTCATGTACTGATCCAGAAAACCTGGCTGTCACTTGTGAGATGTACTGGTCTGCCAGACACACCACCTGCATGTTGTTAGAGTGGCAGTTCTTCCTGTTCCTAAACACCTGTTCATTGACACTGGGAGGGACCAGGGCAGCATGTGTGCCATCAATGGCACCTACCACATGAGGAAAGCGTCCCATCTCCTAAAAGTCTGCCTTCGCATAGGCCAAATTCTCTCTTTTGGGGAACTTGATGTAGCCATCCAGGTGTTTCAACAAATCACAGAGTACATCCTTCAACAACTGACTGAACATGGGCTGAGGCATCCCTGCTGTTAAGGTGACAGTATTCTGAAATGAGCCTGTGGCCAGGTAGTGTAGCACTGACAATACTTGTACTATGGGAGGGATGCAAATGGGATTGAGAATGACTGGCATCAGATCTGCCTCCAACTGTCTATATAGATCTATGATGGTCTGACAATTCAGACTATGGAGGTCATTATGAACACGGCGGTATTCCCCGCTGTGTTCATGCTGGTGGTCTAAACACAGACCACCAGCCCATTGAAGAACCCGCTGGCCCAAAAATTAACATTCCACTGGGCTGGATGGCGTAAACAGCGTTTCCGCCATCCAGCCCAGCAGAATGCTGGGACTGAACATTGCCGACGCCTCCACATGGAGCCGTCATCAATGCCGCAGTGCGGCGGGTGCAGCAGCACCCATCACGCATATCACTGCCTGTAATCGGGCAGTGACCTGCATGACGGGGCTGTGCACGGGGGCCCTTGAGCACTTCTTCCACCAGCCTTTCCCTGGCGGGGGAAACCGCCAGGGAATGGCTGGAGGAACACGGGTTCTTTATCCAGAGGGCAGCGCTGCTTGCCCTGTTGGATAGAGTACTCCTCCATCGTCAGGCTGCCTGGTGGCAGTAGACTGGCGGTGGTGGAGGGCTGCCCGTGGCGGTCCCCCTGTGTTCAGAATATGGCGGAGGTGGTAATTTCTGCCACCGCCCGCATGGCGGTCTGGACCGCCATGTTCATAATGAGGGCCTATGTGTCTGGATGGCACGCCTGTGCTCCATGGTTGCCAGGTCAACTAGTTGACAGTACACTGGTGGTTGCCTCACTCTCCTCATGGCAGGATATCTATGTTAAGAGTAAATAATTTACAATGAGTCAGGCAGTAGGCACATGTCAGCAGCAAATGGTATATTAGCTCAGACCTAACATCTGTAGGGGATCCTGGATATGCACATGTTACACCCTCATTGCTGCACATTGGCTAACATGTAAGTCAGATAAAACACGTGTCTCATATGTAATTGAACATGTGTGGGTTGCTGAGCAGTCCTGCACTGAGCACTCGTATATATATGGAAACCACCTATATCTAGTCATCACCTATATAACTCCGAGTAGCTTAGTAGAGCTATCAACATGTATACAGTCTCACCATATCATTGTGTCAAGAAGGTCACATTATGTTGGAATACCACGATGTCACAACATAGGGTTACACAGATATTTAGGCGAGTAAGTGTCTGACTTACTTATGCACATCCATTGATTACATGTGCACAAAATAGTTGGCACCTGTCCTACTGTAGTGGACAGTTGGAAGTGACCTAAGTCTGCCGGCGGAAGTCGTCGTGGCAGTAGGCGGCCTCAACCGTCCTGCAACTTGTCATTGGTTAACATTGCTGCCTTTAGTGAACTGGGACTCATGGCTATTACCGCCGGCAGTGACGGTCCAGTATGTGGCAGCTGTGACTGCCATGTTCTGCAGCCTTGCTCACTTGACTCCTGACACTGTTGCTATCAAGACCTCTACGATGTGAGCTGATGTGTACTGCCTCTGAGAGCCATCATGCCACATCCTGCAGGTGATAGGGCTCCTGCCTTCACCCCAAAAGAGCAGGAGAAGCTGGTGGAGGAGGGTAGGAACTCCTGTGTTTACAGCTACATGGGGCACCGGAGGAGCAGGTGAGTCCAATGCCCCAGCCATGTGTGATATGGCTTGCGTGTGATGTTAAATCGGGCATGTGTACTGGTGAGGAAGTAGATGCATGCATATGGCATATACTGTAGTGAAGGTGTGTGAGCAGGGAGGATGGTTATATGTGGGAACTTGCTGTGACAGATGTGTAGTGACCACTTCTGTTGGTATGGTGCATGTGTACATGACTTTCTCCTTTTGTTTGTGTCATCCATGCAGGTGAACGCCCATCAAAAGAAGGGGATCTAGCATTCCATCGCCAAACAAGTGCGGACCTGGGTGTCCACAGTTGCTAGAGCACCCATTGCCGTTAGCGGTAGGAAGGCCTAAGACGCTAGGCCCAAAAGACCGCAGAGGCCCAGCTGGGGATGTCCTACCAATGAGGGAGGGGTGCCCATCGGACCCTGATCGCCCTAATAGCCTGCATTCTGGCGGTGGCCTACCCTGAAGTAGATGGGCATTTGAGGGCAGCACAGCAGCCACAAGGGGGTAAGTACTAACTGTATCCTAGTACTTGGCTCTGGTTGTAGGTCGTTTGCTGTCTCACTGCAGATTCTGTGACAGTGTAGTAGGTGCTTCATGTATGTAGACTAGTGGAAATCAGTAGATCCCACCTTGTCTGAGTATTAGATGTGGAATCATGGTTTGATATGTGTACGTTTAGATCTTCATTACCAGGTGCATTCTGGGAGTTGGAGTCCTAACCCTCAAGGAGCAACTCAGAGCTTCTGGAACCTTGGGGTGAGTTGTAGGATCCTAAAGGACCTTCAAAGTCCTTCTGGAAGAAAATCCAGAAGTTTGAAGAAGTTAGGAGAACTTTTGGAAAAAATCTCCATAACAGAATGGGCCTGATGTCGTGAGTCAAGCCGGCTTACCTCAACCGTGACCCGGCCTGACTTGCAGGTTATTCCAGCTGAAAAGCTCCAGAGCCCCAGACTTCCAGGATTTCACTGGATGATCCTGGAAAGGCAATCTGATGACGCTGGCTCGAGATCGGCTTGCTGTGGAGGGTCATCCGACATTGGAGAGAAAAAGCTCCAAACAAGTGACAAAGTCGAAACCTAAAATGTTGACTGGGACTTCCTGTGCAGCGTATTCAAGGAGGGTTCCAGGGACGTTGGATCAAGATTCAGCTTCGGCCCAGAGAAAGATTTCTGTCCTGAAAAATCATCTAATTCTCACCTAGATCTCCTGTGACGCGTTTCGGGCTCCAGGAGGTCGGATCGGATTTGTGACTTTGTCCCGCTGAAGAAAATCTTCAAGAAAAACACTAAGGGGGTCGTTATGAGTCTGGCTGTCACTAGGCCAATATGTCAGTCCGAGCGCCATATTACAACCCTGGCGGTCAGGCTGCCAGGCAATGGCCAGCTCCACCAGGATTGGAGAGCATGGTGGTCCGAGGGCAACTCTGGAAGCAGTGCTGCACTGGGGATTACGACCTCCTTCTCCGCCATGAAAATGCTGGAGGAGAATGGGGTAGGTGGCCCCGGGGGGGCCTGCAGTGCCCATGCACTTGGTATAAGCATTGGTGTGGGTCCCCTGGTCAGCACTATGGCAATGTTCACTGTCTGCTTTACAGTCAGTGAACATTGCAAGGGTGCTGGTGCACCGTGCAGGCTACAGCATTGTCACCAACTCGATTACGAACCTGAGACAATGCTGTAGCCTGTTTCCTGCTTGGCTAGCGGGAGGAAACCCAGGTTTCCGCCCGCTGACCAAGGGGAAATCTCTTAATGGGGCCATCGGGGAAGTAGCCTGTCTGGTGGCAACCTCCCCATTGGAAGCTGGGTGGACAGTTAAAACCATCTGCCAGACTCATAATGACCTTCTGTGTCTGTAGGAAAACTTTTGGCCGAGGCCTCCCGCTTGCTGTAGCCGAGCAGGGCTCCATCGCAGTCAGCCTCAAACTTGGACTTTGCCTTGGTCTAGAGCGACCAGATGACCATATTGGCATGGGCACTGCAGGGGCCCCCGTAAGAGGGCCCCACAAAGTATTTCAGTGTCTGCTTTGCAACTGCACCCGTCGCACCCCTGCAACTACGCCGGCTCAATTCTGAGCCGGCGTCCTCGTTGCAGGGGCATTTCCGCTGGGCCGGCGGGCGCTCTTTTGGAGAGCGCCCGCCGGCCCAGCGGAAATGTTTGAATGGCCGCCGCGGTCTTTTGACCGCGGTGCGGTCATTTGTCGGCGGTACCTTGGCGGACGGCCTCCGCCGTCCGCCAAGGTCTGAATGACCCCCTAATTCTTTAAAAATTCATATCTCTGGTCCGCATTTCGGGCAGTGAAATGCGCGACGGGTGCTACTGCACCCGCTGCACATCAGCATTGCCGCCGGCTCTATTACGAGCCGGCAGCAAGGTTGATGTGACATTTCCGCTGGCCCAGCGGAAATTTCATAATAGGGAGCCAGAAATACCGCCGGCAATGGCGGTATTCTGTCTCCCGTGGCCTCGGCGGTCTTTTTGCAAGACCGCCGAGGTCGTAATGACCCCCTTAGATCTTAGCGGATCTGGCCCCGCCATCACTTTTCCATTGGTTTGTCTGTCAGCCCGCTCAATTTAGATGCTAGCAGATCTATGGATGATAGTCTATCCAAGTTCTGCTGTCTCCACCAGAGTTTTCCACTCATTTCAACAGTGTCATAGGCAGAAATAGCTGTCAGAAGTAGTTCAGCCAATATTTTTGATGGGCCAATTACAATGTGCGTTCCTGTTAACATAACTGTTGTGGGTTAACTTCCTCAACTGCATTGGTGGTTTTGAAGGGATAGAATGTAGAAAGCTATGTTTTTGTGTTTTTCCCACTTCCTTTTCCATCATGAACCTGGCCATCCCAATCTTTCCTTTGCTGCTGCTACTTGGCCAGAAAAGGGAATCAACCCCATAGTCACCAGAATTGAAAGAGAGCTTACTTTTACTTTTATTAGTTTTCTTTTGATTTGTGTTTTTACACTTGTTCTGGACTCATGCATTGTTTTAATTTCTCTTACAAGCTTTTTTTTCAAATGTGTTATGCATGTGTAGAATGGTGTTGTTTAGTAATTTGAAGGAAACACACCTGTTTGAATTTTTTTCTCAAATTTGGTGCAAGCTTCCATCATGATAATGGACACTTACATATGTTCATACAGGTGTGGTTAAATATTTTTCATAAACTATCAAATTATAAACATATGCAAAACACATTTTTTTTTAACTAATTGTAATAAAATCTAACTCAGTAATGGTGCTAGACAATGCAAAGGGAGCTTGAAGCACATGCCACCACAGTGCAGTTCCAGATGCACCTCGAGCACACTATTGCCATGAACAATGTTGTGCTTGCCAAACAGTGTGCACCAACAGTGCAAGCATAGTGGGGCACAACATGTACCTGCAGCCACACTGCCCAATGGGCAAAATCATCATGGGGCCCTGTTTGGAGATACCATTGCAGGGGTTTTGAGGGACACCAATTCCACCCTGATTAGTTTCTCTACACAACATCTGGCCCCTTCTACTAGCGATGTAACATCGGCCCCTGTGTGGAAGAGCCACTGTAGTAGATATCAAACGGAGCCTCCATAGCAGGAGATTCATTAGAACAGAAATGCTAGTGGAAAGATGTAAAAGAGGTTTAAATCCAGGTCAACAAAAATTTGTAATCAGTTTTGCTATCAACACATAGAGCATGACTGAGAGTGCATTCAGGATGTATGCAATGGTTTCATAAGAGCAGTGACACAGGATACAGAAGTCAGGCTCATTGTAATCTCCCTACAAAGCAGGGGCACGCTGATAGGCCCTCTGTATCACCTGGCATAGGCTCTTCACATACCCATACCATAGCTTCTAAAGCACATATCCCTTTGGAACATACTAAGATTATAACAGTGAAACTCTGTATTGAAGCCATGCACTAACGTTGGTCCCATACCTGCAAGTTTGTTACTTACCTATGTCAGTCTACAGTGGCATGCACCTTGGACTGCAGAGTCAGAACAAATGACAGTTAGGTCCAATGCCAAAAACAATTTACTCCACCTTGAGTGAGTTGAGAGCCAGACTCTTCTCCAGACATATAATGCACCATTTGACATTCTTCTCTACCCCACAGGTGAAAGAAATGGATAAACCATTTACCACCCCTGTTTTATGATGGTTAAACTATCAAGGTTACACCCCACTTAACTAAACATATATTACCAGGTGCTTGTCATGTTCACCTTTCATGTCTATCAGCTATTGCCATCTGCGTCTGACACAGTACTCTTAATGCCAAGGTTACGGAGCCAAACAGGATCTAGGCACATCTGTGAGTGCAAGGGAAAGAGGATAGGAGATTGCACAAAACATACCTCACATCTGATGTCATTACCAGATGTGTAAGTTAGCATCTGCTGTAATGATACATGAGAATGTAGAACAATCTGTCCAAGACACAATACAGACTTTCAGTCTGCATTCACAACTCACTCATAGGCATTGGAACTTATGACACCCACAGAGATGAAGCAAGTAAGGAGGTGTGATGCCAACCATATTCATCTGGATGTACACTTACATCAGAACAATAGGTCTACTTCACACACCTGTCTGTCAGTTGAAGTACTGATTGATGAGATCTGCCCTAGAGTCACCTGCTTCAACATCCCATGGCTCTTAATCCCTTGGCAAATCAGCATTTCCAGCCACTAGTTCAGCTGCCTCCCTCTCATCTGCTATCAATAATATCAGACGTCTCAGGGCTACATTTGGAGCATGCAGCAGGCAACTTGTATCTGACATACCTTGTGGGGTGAGGAGGGGAAGGCTCTTCCAGACAAGTCCAAGCACCTAAATCTTGCCTTCAGTACCCAAAAGTCTGCTCAACTACACACCTTGTCTTCCCGTGGGCCTCCTTGAGTGGACTTCCCCTGGCTAGTTGGGTACCTCACTGGTGTCAACAGCCAAGGACGGTTTGGATAGCTAGAGACACCTGTGAACACTTTGTGAAAACAACACAAACATTTATGTGTAATATTCTATATTGTGATGACTGGAGACATAAATCGCAAACACACAGTTCAATGGTAACTTACCAACCAGCCAGGCCCTCTCTGTGTAGAGTTGTGTTATCAGCAGGGGGACATTGCTGTTTCTCATGATGAAGGAATCATGCACTGATCCGGTATACTTGGCGGTGACTTGTGAGATGTACTGGTCTGCCAGACACACCACCTGAACGTTGATTGAGTGATAGTTTTTCCTGTACCTATATACCTGTTCATTTGTACTGGTAGGGACCAAGGCTACATGGGTGCCATCAATGGCTCCCACCACATGTGGAATGTGTCCCAGCTCATAAAAGTCTGGCTTCACATAGGCCAAATCTGCTTGGTAGGGAAACCTAATGTAGCCGTCCATGTGTTTCAACAATGCACAGAGTACATCCTTCAAAACCAGACTGAACATGGGCTGAGACATCCCTGCTGTTAGAGCCACTATACTCTGAAAGGACTCTGTGGCCAGGAAGTGTAGCACTGACAATACTTGAACGATGGAAGGTATGCTATAGGGATTGGGGCATCGGATCTTGCTTCAACTGATCACAAAGATCCATGATGGTATGACGATTCAGATGATTGTCTGAATGACATGCCTTTCGTCCATGTTGTGCAGGTCTACCAGTGGATGGTACACAGGTAGTTGCCTTAATCTCCTCATGGCAGGATAATTATGTGAAAAAAATAAACATTGCTTGAGAAATGTAGATATAACACATAAAGTACAGCTATTTACACTCATCACACCTAACAGCTGTAGAGGACGGCTACAACATCTCACATATACCATACAGCACTTAGCTATGCATCAAATTGCATCCTCCTTGGTGCACATTGCCAACCATGACAATGGGATATAACTTTTGTAAATACAGTTACTGTCAATGTGTGTAAGACTTACCAGTTACACATATATCTCACATACTGTTGGACTGATTCGATTGTTCCCCAAAATAAGAACCTTCGAGTAGCTGCACAGAGCTACCACCACATGTCATCACACAGCACAGCTTTTACAGCACATATGCACAATACGTCTGCAAAATATGCGGGCAGTGCGTACAGATGTACAGCACAAAAGAGGGGTAAGGATATGACGCAGATTAGGAAACACTTCCATACATGAAATGTCCTCAAAATGGCAGGCGCCTGACCTACTGTACTGGATAGGTGGAAGTGACCTAAGTCCGCCAGAGGATGTCATCATGGCGGTAGGCGGTCACAACCACGGTGCAACTTTCCATTGGAAGACATTGCTGCCTTTGGCGGACTTGGGCCAATAGCGATGTCCGCCAGTGGATGACGATCATGTACGTGGTGGCCGTGACCGCCATCTTCTGCAGTATTGCTCACTTGACCCCTGACACTGCTACCAGCAGGGCACCTACCTGAGCTCTCTGAGATCTATCATGCCAAGTCCTGCAGGTAATAGGGTCCTTGCCTTCACCCCTGAAGAGCTGGAAAAGCTAATGGAGGAGGTCCTACCATGAATGGACAGCTACATGGAGCACCAGAGAAATAAGTGAGTCCAATGTCATAGCAATGTGTGATAGGTGTTGTGTTTGGTAGTGTACCATTGATGGAAACTTGTGAAGGTGTTGGTGCATGCACATGGTATATTGTGAAGGCGTGTGAGCGGAGAAGATGAGTATGTCTGGTATCTTGCTGTGACTGATGTATACTGTCCACTCCTATTGGTATGGTGCCTGTGAACATGACTTTTTCCTTTTGTCTGTGTCATCCATGCAGGTCAATGCCCACCAGAAGAAAGGGATTTGGTGTGCCATCGTCAAGCAAGTGAGGTCCCTTGGGCGTCCACAGCCTGCGAAGCACCCAATGTAGACCTTAGCTGAAAGATCGCTGATGCCCAGCTGGGGATATCCTCCCAATGAGGGAGGGGTGCTCGTCAGACCCTGACCCCTCTAATGGCCCACATTTTGGCAGTGGCCTACCCTGAGGTGGATGGGCGTTTGAGGGCAGCACAGCAGCCACAAGAGGGTAAGTACTGATTGAATTCATGTACTTACCTATGATAGTTTGGTGTATGCTGGCTCACTATAGCAGCTGTGATAATGTAGTAGGTGCTACAGGTATGTTGACTACTGGAATACATAGTACTCCAGGTGCCATTATAAAAATAGAATTCTAGCCTTTGGGTTGTGCATGGAAACATGTTGATCACCTGTGTCCAGCAATATGAAGGACTGCATGTGGAGATGCACATGTGCTAGAACCACATGTGTTACTCTACCCAGCCATACATATGTCTGTAAGCTGCTGTGTTGTTCTTCCCATCTAGTGTTCCCAGGTCCAATCATCTAATTAGTGTTAAAAGTAGCTCTAAAGTGTAATACCACTCCCATTTAAATGGGTATGCTCTATGTGCACATTGTGCCTGACATGTTACTTTCAGGGCCTAGTTATCCAGTGTCTTGAAACAGTTGTAGACTTCATGTGAGGCTGGCATCCCATTCAGGCAATTGGTATGGCTAATACAGTACTGTCCTTATGAGGTTTGAGGAGGAGTCCCCATTGTCCACTTATAATTATACAATGGGGTATGTGAAGTTTGTAATGGATGGACATCCAACAATAGGGTACTCATGTTGTGTATGAGTCCTTAACATTTCTTGGCATTGTAGGAAAGTAAAATCTTGCCTGGCATGTTACCCCCATTTTTCACTGTATATATGTTGTTTTAGTTGTATGTGTCACTGGGACCCTGCCAGCCAGGGCCCCAGTGCTCATAAATGTGCCTGAAAGAGTTACCTGTGTTATGACTAACTGTCTCACTGAGGCTCTGCTATCCAGAACCTCAGTGGTTATGCTCTCTCATTTCTTTCCAAATTGTCACTAACAGGCTAGTGACCAATTTCACCAATTCACATTGGCATACTGGAACACCCTTATAATTCCCTAGTATATGATACTGAGGTACCCAGGGTATTGGGGTTCCAGGAGATCCCTATGGGCTGCAGCATTTCTTTTGCCACCCATAGGGAGCTCTGACAATTCTTACACAGGCCTGCCACTGCAGCCTGAGTGAAATAACGTCCACGTTATTTCACAGCCATTTACCACTGCACTTAAGTAACTTATAAGTCACCTATATGTCTAACCTTTACCTAGTAAAGGTTAGGTGCAAAGTTACTTAGTGTGTGGGCACCCTGGCACTAGCCAAGGTGCCCCCACATTGTTCAGGGCAAATTCCCCGGACTTTGTGAGTGCGGGGACACCATTACACGCGTGCACTACACATAGGTCACTCCCTATGTGTAGCTTCACAATGGTAACTCCGAATATGGCCATGTAACATGTCTATGATCATGGAATTGCCCCCTCTATGCCATCCTGGCATAGTTGGCACAATCCCATGATCCTACTGGTCTCTAGCACAGACCCTGGTACTGCCAAACTGCCTTTTCAGGGGTTTCACTGCAGCTGCTGCTGCTGCCAACCCCTCAGACAGGTTTCTGCCCTCCTGGGGTCCAGCCAGGCCTGGCCTAGGATGGCAGAACAAAGGACTTCCTCAGAGAGAGGGTGTTACACCCTCTCCCTTTGGAAAAAGGTGTTAAGGCAGGGAAGGAGTAGCCTCCCCCAGCCTCTGGAAATGCTTTCATGGGCACAGATGGTGCCCATTTCTGTATAAGCCAGTCTACACCGGTTCAGGGACCCCTCAGCCCTGCTCTGGCGCAAAACTGGACAAAAGGAAAGGGGAGTGACCACTCCCCTGACCTGCCCCTCCCCTGGGAGGTGCCCAGAGCTCCTCCAGTGTGCTTCAGACCTCTGCCATCTTGGAAACAGAGGTGCTGCTGGCACACTGGACTGCTCTGAGTGGCCAGGGCCAGCAGGTGACATCAGAGACTCCTTCTGATAGGCTCCTTCAGGTGTTGCTAGCCTATCCTCTCTCCTAAGTAGCCAAACCCTCTTTTCTGGCTATTTCGGGTCTATGCTTTGGGGAATTCCTTAGATAACGAATGCAAGAGCTGATCAGAGTTCCTCTGCATCTCTCTCTTCACCTTCTGCCAAGGAATCGACTGCTGACCGCGCTGGAAGCCTGCAAAACTACAACAAAGTAGCAAAGATGACTACTGCAACTCTGTAACGCTGATCCTGCCGCCTTCTCGACTGTTTTCCTGGCGGTGCATGCTGTGGGGGTAGTCTGCCTCCTCTCTGCACTAGAAGCTCCGAAGAAATCTCCTGTGGGTCGACGGAATCTTCCCCCTGCTACCGCAGGCACCAAAGAACTGCATCACCGGTCCCCTGGGTCTCCTCTCAGCACGACGAGCGAGGTCCCTTGAATCCAGCAACTGTGTCCAAGTGACTCCCACAGTCCAGTGACTCTTCAGTCCAAGTTTGGTGGAGGTAAGTCCTTGCCTCCCCACGCCAGACTGCATTGCTGGGAACCGTGACTTTTGCAGCTACTCCGGCCTCTGTGCACTTCCGGCGGAAATCCTTTGTGCACAGCCAAGCCTGGGTCAACGGCACTGTAACCTGCATTGCACGACATTCTAAGTGGCCCTCCGGCGACGTGGGACTCCTTTGTGCAACTTCGGGTGAGAACTGTTTCACTCCTCTTCGTAGTGCCTGTTCCAGCACTTCTGCGGGTACTGTCTGCTTCTGAGAGGGCTCTTTGTCTTGTTTGACGCCCACTCTGTCCCCAGACGCAATTGGCGACATCCTGGTCCACCCGGGACCCCAGCAGCATCCAAAAACCCTAACCACACAATTTGCAGCTAACAAGGCTTTTTGACAGTCTTTCGGCGGGAAAATACTTTTACACGACTCTCCATGGCATGGGAGATCCATCCTCCAAAGGGGAAGTCTCTAGCCCTTGTCGTTCCTGCAGAATCCTCAGCTTCTACTGTCCAGTAGCAGCTTCTTTGCACCCACAGCTGGCATTTCCTGGGCATCTGCCCATCTCCGACTTGCTTGTGACTTTTGGACTTGGTCCCCTTGTTCCACAGGTACCCTCGACTGGAAATCCATTGTTGTTGCATTGCTGGTTTGTGTCTTTCCTGCAGAATTCTCCTATCACGACTTCTATGTCCTTTGGGGAACTTTAGTGCACTTTGCACTCACTTTTCAGGGTCTTGGGGTGGGCTATTTTTCTAACCCTTACTATTTTCTAATAGTCCCAGCGACCCTCTACAAGGTCACATAGGTTTGGGGTCCATTCGTGGTTCGCATTCCACTTTTGGAGTATATGGTTTTTGTTGCCCCTATCCCTATGTGTCCCCATTGCATCCTATTGTAACTATACATTGTTTGCACTGTTTTCTAAGACTATACTGCATATTTTTGGTATTGTGTATATATATCTTGTGTATATTTGCTATCCTCATACTGAGGGTACACTCTGAGATACTTTGGCATATTGTCATAAAAATAAAGTACCTTTATTTTTAGTATATCTGTGTATTGTGTTTTCCTATGATATTGTGCAAGTGACACTAGTGGTACTGTAGGAGCTTCACTCGTCTCCTAGTTCAGCCTAAGCTGCTCTGCTAAGCTACCATTATCTATCAGCATAAGCTGCTAGACACCCTATACACTAATAAGGGATACCTGGGCCTGGTGCAAGGTGTAAGTACCCCTTGGTACTCACTACAAGCCAGTCCAGCCTCCTACAGGCATTACATTGACATGTGGACACATAACTTGTATCCTAATGCCTTTATGTTAGAGGAGGTAAGTGGCTAGGCAGTCTTACTTTAAGACAATGTGCTTTGTCCATGCTAAATATGCCAGTGCCATACATATAAGAATGCTACATATGGTATTGCCTGCCTACATCATGTCTCAATGGAAACTTGGTGGCTGATCATGCATAGTGGGCTGTTCTTTGCTACACTTACTTTAGATGATGTGGGCTGTTTGGACAGGATTTGCTCTTGGTTCACCTCATTATAGCCAGATTTCTTGGTTTAGCTGTACTTCCATTTCACATACCCCTGTTGCTGTTGTGGGATGCGTTGTCAGTGAGATAGCAGTTGTGTAGGTGCATGTGTAAATCATGTGTACATTGGTTTACAATGGGGTAAGTGTTTTGTCAGGACTTAGCTCATGGGAATCACACCTCACGACAGCTGTAAGTGACATGTTTTCATGCCCTGGCTCTGAAACAGCATGTCAGGTGGAATGTTATGGCCCTCCTACTACATTTTAGGCTGTTCATGGTATTGTTGTTGTAACTATGCTCTATGTGATTGTCTGTGGTTGTATTATGTGAGCAATGTGTGCTAATCCACAAAGGAGATGGTTGCAACATAGTCACATCAAATAAATGCTATTGTCTATTTTTTTTTAGAGGATGTGTACCGAGGCCACTCCTCGTAGGTATTGTTTAACACTTTTGGCAACCACTCATACAAAGAAAAGGTCAATGCGTTTCCGCCCCTTATAATTATGGGCCTCTTCAGGACCATGGGAGAAAGAAGTACCTATTGAAGCCAGGATGTTCCTTAAATGCCGCATGCCGGAATGTAAAGTATTTCATTAGATATGTTCTAAAGTCTTTGCTCTGGTGACTTAATTCAGTCATGGAATAGAATGTCCTTCCAGGTATAATCCACTGGAGTGGCGCTCGTTTTTGCTCTAATATGGTTATAATAATTTTGGCTTCCCAAGCAGAGCATTTAAGAAGGTTTTGCATGACTCCATGAGTTGTGACAGGATTATATTTGGAAGGACATTTTGGCTGTCATTATGACATCGGTGGTCTTTTCCCAAGACCGCCGAATCCATGGGAGCGAAAAGACCGCCAGTGCTGGCAGTCTTCCGCAAGCCATAATATGGACACTGCTGGATTTCTGCTAGAATTAGAGCGGAAATCCTACAGAAGCCATGCTGGCAGACGAGGCGCCTGGGCAGTGCTACCACTTGCATCGCCCGACCAGAAGGACACCGCTAAATCTATTATGGCCATTCATATAGCCTGGTGGTATCCTGCTGGTGGGGCGCTGCCGGCGGTAGCAACGCCCCATCCTATTCCCTGCCAGATGACCTCCTCTAGGGAGGTAAGTCGGGTGCCCATCAGGGAAGGGGGTGGAGGGTGGGGGTGTTGTGTGTGAGTGTGTGGCGTCCGCATGTGTGTATGAATGTGTGTGTGCGTGTGCCTGTGTGTATGCATCTGTGAGTGTTGTGGCGTATGTGTGGTTATATGCATGTGAGTAAATGCTTGTATGAATGTTACAGTGAGTGCGTGTCTGCATGTCAGTGTGTATATGTGTGAGCATGTGTGAGTGAATGTATGTATGGATAAGTGTGAGTGAATGCATTTATGGAAGTGGTGGTGCATGGGTGCATGTGGGTGTGTATGATTGCAGGGGGTGGGGGGTTGGGGTTTGGGGGAGGTTCTGTGATTCCAGTGGGGGTGGTTAGGTGATTGCTAAGGAGGGTGGGGGAGCCTTTTATCTGCAACAGGGAAGGAATTCCCTGTCACAGGTAGCCCTAGCGCCATGGTTTTCGGGCAGTGGTACCACTGCGAAAACCATGATGGTAGACTGGCTCATTATACCGCTGGCGGTCATGTGTGGCCAGCCTGTTGGCGGTGATAGCACCACATTAACCCTGGTGGCAAAAAGACAGGCAGGGTTACAATTATTGCCTTTATTCCTTGACCGAATTAAATTGCGAGAGCAAAGACTTTAGAACTTATCTAATTGAATGCTGTACCTCCCAGCATACAACATAAGTACCGCCATGGACATAATTTGGTGATCTTCTCTGCCAGCCTGTTGGCAGTTTGACCGCCACCGCCAACGTGGTAGTCCTGAAACCGACAAACTTGTAACGAGGCCCAATGTGTTTACAAGGATTTTGTTTTATTTAAAAAAATAAAAATATGAATCAACGTATGTTAATATTTACTGTAATTCAGAACCAATATTTATATAAACTGAACACCTGTTTATGGGGTTTTTCACAATGGTAAAACTTACTTGAATTAACTTAAGTATTTTTTTAATGTTTACATTACCTTTTTGTATTTAGTTTCTAATTTGCCTTCTATGTATTTACTTATACTTTTGAAGAAATCCAAGTTTTTTTTAGTTTTTAATTACTTCTACAACATAAGTAAATGCATCATGCTTAATACATTTTTAATATAGTTATAAAACAATGTAAATGTTTTCTATAAAACATCCTTATTTTTAGTTTCTTTTACTATTGTAAAAATAAAAAAAGACATATATACTGCATTTCGATGTAGTCAAAAAGTGGTAAAACATTTCAGTAAATTTTTCAGCACATTGATTTATATGTTTTAAAAATTAAAAATCAAAATGCTATTTACAATTTAAAAAAAATTACTTTGATTCATTTCACATATTTCTCAATGAGCCATTTTTGTGCCTAATTTGCAATTTTGCAGATTGAAGACGTGGCGGAATTTCCCTCCATCAAACTCCTTGTGCATTTTAAAATATTGCCCTTAGAATAGGTTGGACAAAATATCTGTTTTGTTTGTGATGGAACATCCCATCTGCAAAAGTTTGTGACGTATTTTGGGGCAGATTTAAGACACAGTGCAGCGCCACTTTTCTTGTGCCCCTTAGCACACCTCCCCAACGCCACCATGGGGCTGCATGGCCCTTTTTTTGGTCATTATTGATTTTTCACCTGGAGATAACAAAGGACATAAAATCCCTTTTGTTATGTGTTACTCTGTCACTAGTGTGCTCACATTCCTGTCTGTTTGTTTTTAAAAATGCATGGCTATAGAATTCATTTTTCATTAAACATACTGGCTTACATACACATTTGTGAATGAGTAAGACATCAGACAAAAGTGAATTTTGTAGCACAAATGAAATTGTTGTTTTATTGAAAACATAATTTTAATATGTTTTTATTAAAAAATGTATCCATTTAATCTAATGTTTTTCTTCATTTTGACTCAAACGTGTAATATTGTTTTTTTATAACACTACCTCACAGATGCGAAGTTTGGAACATCCACTCTATCATAAGTGCATTTTATGCTATGTCACTTGTACTATGAGGAACAGTGAGTATCACACCTGACACAAATAACAATTTTGGCCTGTTTGGTACTACTGTCCTTTATAAAAATGTAACAAACTCAAGTTATTTTAGGCAGGCACGTGTCTGCTCAAAACAGTCCTTTGTAAGTGATCAAGAATATGATATATGTTGTGCAAAACGTACACCTTCAACAACCCTTCTTATGTGCTTGTCCTGGTCACCATTTATGTTGATGCCAAATTTTGTTGCTATAACAAAAAATAGTTATTTAAAATGAAAAACACATAACAACTTACACCCTTCATGCTACTATCTTACTTTCAGCGGCCCTTCATGCTGGGGATAGGCAACCACAAGTATGAGGACCATTAGGGGGATCAGGGTGTGGGGCAGATGCTTAGAATGTTGGTAGGACTGGTCGAGCTGGACATCTGCTGACTTCTTGGTGTTGGTTCAGTATTGTAGGTCCTCCGATCTTTTGTGGCTGTGGATGCTGCATCGATTGTAGACACCAGGGTCCGCACCTTCTCGGTGCCTTCTTGGCAATGGCCTTTAAATATCATTCTAATGGGTTCTAACCTGTATATCCACTCAAACGCTCATGCATCCATTCACAGATCCACTGACAGAGACAGATCCTGTGGCCAACCTGTGCTGCGTATGGCCAAAGGCTGTATGTGCCGTGGGGTTGGGTGGTTGTAATTAAAACAACAAAGGTTACAGGGACGTTATAGTTAGGTTCTGAATATTTATATATAAATGTATATATATATATACAACTATATATATAGTTATAGTTAGGACCTAGTTTCCATAGATGGAACTGTTTTTGTTTTGCTTATAAGAGGGGCGCGCTTGACAAATCTTCATGTAATATTCAAGACTGCTGTCTTGAAAGTTTTGGAGTGATCTGTCAAGCAGGAGCCGAGAAAAAAAAAAGGTCCAAAAACACATTTTCCCCAATCATTTTTCCATAGGACTTTTAGACATGCATACAGCCTAAACTGCTACACCAAATTTGTCAGGAAGGTAGATCCTGTTGCCCAGATCACAAGTTTTGGGGTTTGGTGCAAATCTGATCAGTAGTTTTGAATTCATTTAAGGCCAGAAAATATAGATATATCGGGATGCGGATCCTCCACGGATCCAGTCCCGTGGATCCGGTCCAGATTTTTGGATCTGGGGAAAAAACAAGGCCCTGATAGGCTGGCTGCAACCTGATTGAAAAGTAGCTATTCTCCTTTGTTGCATTGGCTCGGGGTGGGAAACTATTAGGGGTGCTGATAAAGGACACATAAAGGTATTCCTTAGGGACTCTCATGGACAAAAAATTGCCTTTCTTTTTTTTTGCCAGCTTCACAGATCCACAATTCTACAGCTAGATCTGTGGATTCTAAAAAAACGGAGAAAAAAAACTGCATCTAATCTCATGCTGCCCATGGCCCAAGGGTTAGATTTGGGTGCATGCAGGAAGGTTGGCCGTCTGGCTTGGCCATAGGCCAGGCCTGGTGCCCAACTGCACTGTGCACAGTCGAAGGCCATGCGCAGTGTGGGGATGGGTGGTTTTAGTGGTTGGCCGCAGGGCCTGGCCAAAGGTAAGGCCCTGCGGCCAACCACTGCCGTGCACGGCTGAAGGCTTTGTACGGTTGAGGTTGGATTAATGTATAGTAATATAAATTACTTCACGTTAAAAAAAAAACACATTGAAATTCACTGAAAAAAAAACAAAGGGTACAGGGAGGAAATAGAATTTAAAAAAAAGCTGGTATAACTGGTATAACTGGTGTAACACTCCCCTGGTTGTTTCCCTCTTGTATTCATTTTTTTTAATTCAAATGTTTAAGGCTCATACTGAATGGTTATCCTACTCTTTTTAATTGAAGAGCTATCTCATTCTAGGTATATCATACATCAAAGCCTAAAAAATCTCCATCTTTCTCCCTGTCACTTTTTCTCTCTCTCTCTTTTTCAATCTATTTCTCCCACTAACACACACACACATTTAGGCACCAACTCACAGACCCACTCAGACCCTTGCGCAGCCAACTCACAGTACCACTCAGAAGGTAACTATAGCTTGTGCCCTCCCCATGCACCTCTAATTACCCCAATTATTATAGCACTCATGACAACATCTATAATGTCATTAAAAATATAAATGATACATTAGCAGTCAAAATATTGAAATAAAAACTGTGCATGACGGGGGCACGAGTTATAGTTACCTTATGGCGTGAGTAATAGTTACTTGAAAAAATAAACAAAATAAAACAATCAATCAATGTGGTGAATGAAAATTGTTTGAAATCCAATGTACAAAATACAGCTGCCATCATAAAGGAAAATGTGCCCAGAAAATAGTTCACAGAGTGAATGCTAGTCACACACTGGAGGAAATTAGGTTCTATGTCCCAGATTTAAGAGACCTAGGGGGTTATTCTAACTTTGGAGGAGGTGTTAATCCGTCCCAAAAGTGACGGAAAAGTGACGGATTTACCACCAGCCGTATTACGAGTCCATTATATCCTATGGAACTCGTAATACGGCTGGTGGTATATCCGTCACTTTACCGTCACTTTTGGGACGGATTAACACTCCTCCAAAGTTAGAATAACCCCCCTAGTGCCTCCTTGAGAAATATTAGCATAATTTATTTTTAACACCAATGTGGCTCAACGAGGCCAAAATCATCATGCCAGATTTGCAAAGTGGCACATTGCATGCATTGTGCCACTTTGTAACTCCATGCGCCACATTATGCCTGTGCCAGGCATAATGTAAGCAAGGGGAATGTTCCCCCGTTACGGAAGGGGGTGAAAAAAGGGCACAAGTAAATCTAAAAGATTTCTTTGAGACATTTGTTTCAGGATTTTTGACAGCTGCTCAGAGCAGGTGTTAAAAGAGTGTACAGCATTGGTTACAATAGGGCACTATTGTCTGTTCAGGGTTAGCACCAAACTATTGGTGCTGACCCTGAACAGTAGATCAATAGCCTAAAAAATAATGACACTATTGACCCCTACCCTGTGCCATGGTGTGCCATATTTTAAATATGGTGCTTACATATTGGCTGTGTAGGCCCTAAGGGGTGCACGCAAAGTGGTGCATCATTAGGTGTAGGGCCACTTTTCTTAAATCTGCCCACATGTCTCTTGATGGTGGTGGTGAAGGTCTTGTCATCCTCTCCTGCTGGTCCGGTTGAATGTTCCCTCCTGAGGGGGACTGGTGGATCCACAGTTGGCAACGGACTTAGGTGGGTGCAGGTGTTTCCTTTTTGTGGCAGGGCCTCCCTTTCTGTGGCTGATGCAGATACAGTCTGCCCAGATGTGGTTGGAATAGAGAAAGGGGAAGAGCTTGCTGGAAAGGCTGTGCACATATAGGTCAAACAATCCAGCAGCACCCCAGTCAGAGAGCACAAAATGAAATTGAGATTTTCCATCTGAACACTGTGCTCCCTCTGCAAATGCTTCATCTCTCTGTAAGGACCCAGCCTATCATGTCCAGGGACTGATTGAAGGATCCCAAGGCTTGTTCGATGGTGGCATGTGTGACAATTAACCCAGTGACCTCATTGTGCTAGCCCACAGATTCTCTACCACAAATCCTACGCCAACTACCTGTGCACTTGACGCAGTGTGCTCCATGCCACTGGGAACTGGCTTAACTGGAGGTGGTGGTGGTGTTGATCAACAGCAGCCACGACTGGGAGGCACAATATTGGTGTGATGTTCCTTTGGACACAGGCAGTGGAGGTATCCAAAGCCTAGTTAGTTTGTCACTGGTGCAGTTGCTATGTTGTCTCTGCTCTCTAATGTCTTATTTGGATTTCAGATGTTCACCAGCTAGTGAAAGATAACCAGATTGTTTGTGGTACTTTTCACAACAAATATCCCGTACCGCATTTGCTATCCCCTCCACGTTTGCTATCCCTGAGGGTTTTGAATATTACTATGGGTACTGGAAGAAATAATCCCAACATTCCAACTCACCATATGACTTGACACGCTCTAATGCACAGGTGAGTCTCATTTGGAAACGGATATGAGGTACAAAGGAAAGCATAGCCACTTTGTTTGCCCTTAGCCCAATAAAAATGAAGCAAGAACGCAGACAAGCTACAGAAGGTGAGTGCAAACATAGAAACCTGCTGGAATATTAGGGGGTATTAGAATTTAGGGTTGCACTTAGTTGTAATATTCTAAAACATAGTCTCCCACACACTTGAGTATCTCAGGGTGGTTAAAATTTAATTCGAAAAAGCTGCCAGACCATTAAAGTTGCGTATTTGTTTTCCCTCAAGGCGGATGCCATTATCTGCTGCCTGCCGTGACAGTTGACATACAGGTACCCCTACTGACCTCAGGCATCATATACTGAGTATCTCAGGGTGGTAAAATAAAATCAGGTATGCGTATAACATAATTGCCGGAGCTTTCCTCTACATTTGAAGGTCATCCATTAAGATTGAGGCAGTTCTATTTTTCCTGCTCTCCAGATTTGCATCATGGAATGCTTGTGCTCACAATCTATAGTGGCCAAGCTCAATATGTAAAGCAGTGCATTGGAGTGAGTAGATGTTTTCCATCTGTGATTGGCAACCACATACACTCAGCCCTATATTATAAGGTGCAGCTACACAGTGAACCCGCTTGAGGGAAGTATTCTTCTAAACATTTTCATTTATTTTCCCTCAAGTCGGATGCCACTATCCGCTGCCTGCCATCACACGTGGGGGGTCTGACATGCAGTTACCCCTACTGACCGTGCCCTGCAGACACACTGGATTGTCGATCAACTCTGTGTCAATGACTATCTACTATGGGGAGGATGTCCACTCTGCCTAAGTCTATGACCACTAGGCAACATACCTTTATACCAATCAGGCTCAGCAGATAGATTTTGTAAACTCACCGAGAGTTTGGAGCTTTCTTCCTCATATTTCTGTTTGTGTTTTTCTTTTTAACCCTTCCCTATGAATCTGGAGAGGAGAGAGAATCCTGAGCTACTATTAAGGGCCCAAGGTGAGGTCCTGGATACAACTGTTACGTGCAAACTCTATTCAGATTTCCATACTTCTCCCTTTTTCTCTTCTTTTTTTCACAGTCTTGCTACACACAGCATCCTGGAGTGGCACACCATGAATTTACATTTTCTCCAGGTACTAGGAATAATTGCTGGTACCACGGGACATGGAATATGGGTGACTTGTGTGAAATAACCTATGTAGTCTACTGCATGGCCGAGCTGTGGTATATTTTTATTAAAACATTATGAATGTTTTCCACAGGTTTACACCAGTGGATCTCTCCCGTTTCTACTACCTCCTGGAAACACTGAGGACCACTGGACATTTAGATACACTGACTTTTGTTTCACTTTGTTTTTTGAACATTTTTCACAATAAGTCCTGAAAAATGCTGCAGGGTTAAAAGCAGAAACATGTCAACCTTTTCTTTGAACAGACAGGACTAAATTACTCCTAATCTGTATTGGTTTTTAATCCTATCCCAAGGAAGTACAAATCAAATCAGCAGCATACTCTGGAGTTAGTTTTATCTCATTTTACACATCTGTTTTTTTATTTTGTTCCCACTCTACTTTCCACACCACATCCTGCTCATCACTTTAGGTTGATTTTACCTCTAAGACATCCACAGAGCTCCTCCTTCTTAGTGAGGGGGTTGTCTCCCGCACTGTTATTAGATAGGAGAGTGCAAGGGGATTTCCTGTGAAGAAGCATGCCACCCTTGGGTGAGTGATGGAATTGTCCTTTAAAAGGATGCCTCCTTTGTAGCCAGAACCCATTGTTTTCCTTCTTTAACTCTGCCTTCCTTCTTTCTGTGAAAGCCCTGGGGGGAGGGGGTGTATATAGTGGTAACTGGTAATTTATAACGAAGTAGCCCCTGCAGGTTTTTAAATTCCGCTAGTCCTTTCAGTATTAGAATAGTTTGTTGTAAATACCCACATTAAACTCATCTGTGTGCTCAAAGGTCACATCTAGATTTTCCACTACATGTTCTTCGTTGAAGAACTGATGTGAATGATGCAACCTACTCAAACCGTGTTCTTTGGTTCACAGTAATGATGCTCATAGGAACTGTAATTCTGAGCTGGGTCCCCCCTCAGCTCGAGAGGTTAGAAAACAAAGTCTAACTTGCCCAGCAGAAATGTTTTTCTGTTATCCTCACTCTTGAAGGGAGGTTCTCACCATTATCCAGATCTCAGACTTCACAAAAAAATGATGGGAGGAATGCTTGTATAGTCTTGTGGTCACTTATTGGGGTGTGGGCTGCCTTGTACTTCCTAATCAAATGTTACCAATTTAATATCAATTTATATGTTATTTAACATAACAATGTGTGTTTAGACAGAGGTGACATAACTATATTCATCACTCCTGAATCACATATCTAACCCCTGAGCACTGTGCATGGGACTTACACGCCATTTCCGCAGCCTGCTTCAACATACTTCGCATGCTCCACAAGATCTTTAATAGATCCCAGTCATGTATGCCTTTATCACTAGCCCACTGGACTATGGCAACACACTCGACACAGACACAACCACGAAATTCATGCAAAACTCCACATGATCCAGAATGTAGCTGCCAGACTGATCCTAAACCTGGCTATGAGAATGCACATCACCCAGCACCTGAAGAACCTCTATTGGCTCCCGATCCAGAAAAGATGCAACTTTAAGCTCCTGACCCATGTATACAAAGCCCTTAATAACCAAGGACCTGCCTACCTCAACCACCACCTTTGCCTCCACCAACCAACCAGGAACCTCCACTCAGCACACATTGCCCTGGCAAAGATACCTCATATATGCTCCTGTCACACCGGACGACGCTCCTTTTCCCACCTCTCTAGCAAAGCTTGGAACATCCTCAACCTCCACCTTTGAACCACACCCTTGCTGGCCTACTTCAGAAAGGGAGTGAAAACCTGGCTTTTCGAATTAACACCTGCAGCAAGCGTCAGGATTCCCATTGGGTGTCAAGCTGCGCTATACATGTGCTATGTATTTATTCCCAATACTAGTGATAATTATGACAAATTGTCCATTATGAAAACACATATGGCTGGGCATGAACAGTGGCTTCAATCCACTGAAGAGGTCAAAACAGATATAAAAAGTGAAAATGTTACAAAAGTTAGGGCAAGATTTAAAGTTTGGCAGACGGGTTACTCCGTTATAAATGTGCCAGATATCACATCCGTCATATGATCCACAGGATATATTGGAATCGTAATACAGTAGACTGAGTATCCCTCATGTTTGTGACAGAGTAATCCCATACACCAAACTCTAAATCAGACCCTTAGTTTACACGCACCCTCAAATGAAAGCCATAAATACGCTATCCACGCTCCTTTCATTGACTATGTGGAAGAATATCCACATACAGTCTGTGATGGTGTGATCTGTATTGCAAGGTCTACATCCTGTCAGGAAATGGACCACCTCAAAGCTAAGGAACCCCCTCTATTTAGTAATGACCACCGATATGATGTCTTGTGTGTCTGAACAGCAAACTAAGTCCAACAAGGATGTGGTCTCAGCTTCTTCAATGGCAGCACCACCTCTGAGTCTTATGTTTATGTACTAGCCCTATTCTCCTGTGTCTGTCAGTACTCTGAATTCTCTACCAAAGCTTGCCATTCATTGCCATAAGCCAGGTGACCTCAGCACTGGTGTCTATTCGACAAGCATGGGTAACCGTTCATAAGCGTTGGTGATACTCTGTGACTCAAGGAAAGGCGCCTCCTCTGGGTTTGTGTTATGAAAGGAGTCCCAGCTAAGATAGCATGAATCTTAAGTAGGCAGCTACACATTACCCTAGCCACTTAGGATCCAATACTACACTACAGTACATTGCCATACTTGGTATTAATTCAATATGAGAGTTAGGTTTGCAATGCAGAGGTCCTAAAGTACTTCTCAGAGTTTCTGAGGTGGCCATTAGAGCTGCAGCTGTAGGCTGAATTTTTAAACACCTATCATCAAGCTAACAAGCCTTCCTGCAGGGTGGATAAATCAGCACATAAAGCATAACATTAAATCAGAAATACTAAGCTGACTTTTCCTTTGACTCATCCCCTAAGAAGATTAAATGGTATACAAGTCCATTGAGCACTCTAAGGAACTTTGCAGGCCACAACCATTCAGTGTTCTCATCAGCGTATAGTGTTGTTTTTTTGGGGGCAAATGAGGTGAGCTCAGTTCAATCCACATAGGATCTCCTTTCTAGAAGATAATATTGCGGGGTAGCTCTTGGCACAATCACTAATGGTATGTACCACTCCTGCAGGGCGAAATCACCCCAACACTCTGCTTTTAAAAATGTCTACCTATAATTTAGCCCTTACCTTCGACTTATTTTGTTAACTGGCATGTTAATACCTCAGACCTCAGCTCCTACAACATTTGTTGTATGAAAACTAACTCATGTAAACCAAGATACAGTCAGAGGCTCAACAGCAAATGTGCCATAAGGTGATGGTCAAAGACATGCTGCTGGCAAAAATGTCTCCTCCCTGTAACAAATCTTTGCCTCCCACATGGTTTTTATCAAATACTCTAGTGTTGAACATTGCAAGTGGATTATCTGGATACTCTGCAAGACATCAAACACTACATAAACACTGAAGCAGCACCTATATTCCCCACTCAAATGAGAGGAACTAACACCAATAAATTCTTCTAGCACGAAATATGGCATTGACTGCACATTTTCCAAGGTGATCTCCATGATAAGTTTGTGATATAGCACACCCAAATGACCTGTATTTCCCACACTAGCCCAGGAGGAATGCTTGTCTTTTTACAATAACTGAACAGAATATCTTAGGAAGATAAAGCCCCTCATTATGAGTGGACTGATAATTTAAATGGGTTCGCCAATGGAAGTCATTAGCTCCATCACAATTATGAGGTTTTGGGAATACACTGTTCTGAACTGTAAAATTCCAGATATGCAGCATTTGGCAGGCTAATGGCTTGATTTAAATTTTGGCTGTCTTACTGACAAGCAGCGTCAGAGGTGGGCTTGAAAAGACTGTCACGTAAGCGGTCTTCTGCCTGCCATATTTAGAAGTATTTTGGCGAAGCCAAAGACCGCCACGATGGAGTGTACTCCATCACGCCAGCTGCACCCCGCCACTGACACAGTCCAATACCAACAATTAGCACTCCATCGCAATCTCAACAACGGCATCCCACCAAGTCTATTTACATCACATAGTTGTGCTGGCAGTGTGTCAGCGGTGGGCCCATGATGCCTGGAGTCTGTGGCAGGACCTGTTCAGTATAGTGCTATGGCTGTTACCATTGCATGAATGCTAGTAGCCCACACCTGTTGCTAATTGGACAATGGTGTACACCTGCAAAACACACTATAAAGCGCATACAATTTCAGACAATAATCCTTTGCCATCCCACTGCAGAACGCCATTCAATCAGCAGAATATTTGAGACAGGAGTGTCAGAGACTGGCCCTCTATGTAGTGTGCAAAACTAGGCACACTAAGCAGGGGGTCCAGGCAACAACACGCTGGTTTCCAGAGGTAAAAATTAGACCACCTAATGCTCCAATTTGTAAAGTATCCGGTTGAGCAGTTAGGCTAATCCAGGATATGTGCGAAGTATTTGCTGTATTTACAAATCAAATCATTCACCAAACACACTCAATGAATAACTTGCACCAGGTCTTATACAAATTCTTCAGACTTTTATATACATTTTAAGACCAAGATCTTTAAGATATGTTAAGAACTTTTTGAGATATGTCTTTTTAAAGATTTGATAAAGTTAGTCTTTCTGTGAGTAATTACGCACCATTGGAATCAATGCACAGTCATCTTTAAAAATGCATAAAAAAATTGTGCAGTTGAGTTACCAGTCTCTTCTTTTGCAGGATGGTCGCAGCTGTCAGTGGGCACCTTGTGCCGGCTGGAAAGCCTCGGGCGGCTCCCGGTTCCGGCAGGAGCAGCGTTGGAAACCCTCTTGCCACAAGCATATGGCCACCTGGATGGGCCACTTGGAAAAGGAGCTGGTTTGCAGATTTCAAGTTGGTGCTTTGGGATCCCCTTGGGTTGTTGAGGTTGCAAGGGTTTGGGGACCTGTGGAGCACAGCTGGTTCCTGGTTGCAAGGCGCAGGGCAGCCGGATGAAAGGCGAGTTGGAGATCCAGGATTTGTGCGCAATGGAGGCCGCTGGAGGTGAGTCTATTTGAGGGCTGCTTACAGGACAACGGGGGCAGTCTGATTGGAGGTACAGGGTGTTCCTGAAGTCCCTTAACTGGGGCTTCCTCCTGATCCTTTTTCAGCCCTGAAGGAGACAGTTTTCCTGGTTGTCCGACGTCAGCTGACCAGTACCCAGTGTAATGGAATAACTCGCCCACTGGAAGGTGCAGTGCCACCAAACTTAACACACTTGTTGGTCACATCTGGTTGGTCATCAGTGTGTCATCTGGTCTGGCTGCAACTTACGGTTGCGTAGATATTGGCCAGTCAGTGAAGCGACCCTCCCTGGTTTTGTTGGTTCTTGCTTAATTTTTAAGTGGTTCCTCCACTTAAAAGGGAGATCTGGGGTGATCCTTGAAACCTGGAGGTCCCCTGGGTTTCTTGGGGTCTGTCCAGTGTCAGCGATTTTTGGGTCCTAGGTGTAGCAGGCAGGGTTTTGCGCTTTTTCTTGCGCAGCAGGTCCAGAGATCTCTTGCTGTGGATCTTCTTTGGTGCTGGTCTTCTTTGTCTTTCAAAATCGGATTTCCTGGTCTAGGGTAGCCCACCAAATACTAAATTTAGTGGGCCTTTTAGGGGAAACCTGGTAGTGTCCAATGGGACACTTACCCTTGGGTGGCTACACCCACTACAGTGAACACTTTCTATGGGAAGGGTCACATCCCAAACCTTATTGGTTATTTTCCTGCCATCCAACATGGAGGGAAATGAAATGGAGGGTCCACTTCACCTGCAAGCCTCTAGGAGTGGTGCATACTCAGTGGGGCCACTCATTCTACTCTTTGTGTAGTTTCCTGCCTTTGCGTCCTCCAAAACTGGGGGATTGCAAAGGGGGAGGCCATCTGCTGCTAGAAGCAGGCATGGCTATCGAGTTTCAGAGGCTGTAGCCCTATGAAGCTCACTGCCAGGGCAGTGCACACTCCTGAGGGAGGGCTCTTCCCCAGGTTCTTATATTGGCTGTATGGATGTGGGTGGCTTGGTGGAACCAGTCAGCAAGCATGCCAGAATAGTTAGTTTTTGCAAAGGGCACCTCTAAGGTGACTCCTGGGCACATTTTATAATAAATCCAGTACTGGTACCAGTTTGAATTTATCATTCTGAGATGTTTGATACCAAACAACCAAGGGTTCAGAGTAGCCATTACGTACCTGGAAACCTTGTATTGACCAGTGTCCAGCACATGTATTAAAATGTCTGCTCTGTTCACTCAGTATGTCCTAGGTTTGGCAATGACACAATGGGGGCATATAACTCATGCAATCATGCTCTCACATATAGTATTTTACACCCTGCCTTAGGGCTGGAAGGCCTGCTAGAGGGGTGACTTACCCTTAACATATGCAGTGAAGGGTGAACAGAGCACACAGGGAATGTGCTATGTTGAGTTTGTACTTTACGTTTGCACCAGGACACTCCGTCTGCTTTGGCAGTGCTGGGTGCCTCTGGGTGCACGGCCCTTGAGGGTGGCACAGTCAGTGCTGCTGTCATCAGGGCTTACCCATAGTACCCAATGGCCTTGGTACCTAAGTACCTTTTACCAGGGACTTAGAATGGTAGCTAAAGGTGTATCCAGTTACTTTTACAATGTTTTAGGGAAAGAACACTGGCACTGGGAACCTTGCTAGTAGGATCCCAGTGCACTCCAGTCATTCAGAAACCAGGCAAAAAGTGGATGGTTACTGCAACAAGGTGCCAGTTTCCCACATGAGACAGGTTTTTCATTTGTTATTTTTTTTAGCTCCCCCCGTGTATTTTTTTAATTTAATTTTTAACAGTATCCTTCATTTTGAGCACTAGTTTAGTTAGTTATATTTCACAATGGCAGGGCGAAGAAATCCTCTGGGAGGGAGAATTGTCAGTCATGGTGGATAAAGTCATTAGAGTAAAGCCACAGCTGTTTGGAGCACTAGTCAAAAATACTACTATATCCCAGAAGAGGCAAATGTGGTCCAGAGTAGTTGACAGCGTGAATGCAATAGCCAACAACCTGCACACACAGGGGGAGATTAGGAAGAGGTGGAGGAACCTGTGGGAGAAGGTTCGTTCACTGACCTCCAAGTGTCACCAGGAGACCCAAAGGACTAGTGGTGGTTCTCCTCTCGCAACATTGCAATTCTTTCAATAGGAAGAGAAAATCTCGCAAATCCTCCATCCTGAAAGCTTGACTGGAATCCCTGGTGTAGTGCAGCAAGGTAGGTCAGATGCATGTATCTCTCACTGATCACTAATGGAGTCTTGCCTTAAGGTTTGTTATAATATTGCAATAGGAGTCTGGCCTGGTTTGTAGTGGGTACCTGTTGGAAAATGGGTTATTGGTAGGGCAGGTAGGTACCTACACCTAGCAACAAGCCACTAACCTCCACATAGGTACAGTTAGGTCTCAGTAAATTAATCCCAGCTCAACCCTTGGTAGCTTGGCAACGAGCGTCAAGGCTTAACTTAGGAGACAAAGGGGGTCATTCTGACCATGGCGGTAATTACCGCCATGGCGGAGGTCGGCGGTAGCACCGCCAACAGGCTGGCGGTGCACCGCTGGGCATTCTGACCGTGGCGGTTCAGCCGCGGCCAGAAACGGAAAGTCGGCGGTGTACCGCCGACTTTCCGCTGCCCGTCTGAATCCTCCATGGCGGCGGAGCGCGCTCCGCTGCCATGGGGATTCTGACACCCCCTACCGCCATCCTGTTCATGGCGGCTCTCCCGCCATGAACAGGATGGCGGTAGGGGGTGCCGCGGGGCCCCTGGGGGCCCCTGCCGTGCCCATGCCAATGGCATGGGCACTGCAGGGGCCCCCGTAAGAGGGCCCCAAAAAGTATTTCAGTGTCTGCCCAGCAGACACTGAAATACGCGACAGGTGCAACTGCACCCGTCGCACCTTCCCACTCCGCCGGCTCAATTCTGAGCCGGCATCCTAGTGGGAAGGTTGATTTGCCCTGGGCTGGCGGGCGGTCTTTGGCGGCCGCCCGCCAGCCCAGGGCAAATGTCAGAATCACCGCTGCGGTCTTTCGACCGCGGTGCGGTGTTCTGACGGCGGTACCTTGGCGGACGGCCTCCGCCGTCCGCCAAGGTCAGAATGACCCCCAAAGTGTAAAGCATTCAAATATCACAAAACAGTAATTAAATAAAACACAGGAAACAGTTTAAAAATCCAAAACCAATTTATAAAAATAGTTTATATTTTTATCTTTAAAATGACACAAAAACGATTAAAATCGGTTCAGGGGAACCGGAGATATGAATTTTTAAAGAATTGTTACTTTTCTAGCGCTTAGAAACAAAAAGCATCAATCGGGTCATCTGGTTGCACCTCGACCGGGGCAAAGTCAAACTTTCAGGCCGACCGCGATGGAGCCCTGCTCGGCTACAGGTCGCTGGAGGCCTCGGTTAAAAAGTTACCTTCTGACTTAGTCTTTATTTTGAAGTTTTTCTTCACCGGGACGAACCTGCCAGTTGAATCCGACCTCCTGGAGCCCTTGTCCGGATACGCGATGTGGGTTTCCTCGGTGGAGACTTTTACCTTCGGACTTAGTTGTTTTTTTTAGATGAAAATCCTTCGACCGGGGTAAACCTGGATCTTGATCCGACGTCCATGGAGCCCTTCTCGGATACGATGGCTGGGAGGTCCCGGTCAACTTTTTACGTTCGGACTTAGTCTCTTTTTTGGATGTTTTTCTTTACCGGGACGAACCACGAAGTCAGGCCGGGTCGCGGTTGAGGCAAGCCGGCTAAAATTTCCGCGGCGGGTCGGTCCCTCTCTGGAGCTTTTTTCCAAAAATTCTCAAATCTTTTCCAAACTTCTGGGGCTTCACCCAGATGTTCTTTTAAGGTTCTTTTGGGGTCCACAGCTCACCCCAAGGGTCCAGAAGTTCTGTGATGGTCCTTGGGGGGTGCGGACTTCAACTCCCAGAATGCACCTGGCGCAAACTCCTTTTTGGCCACTGGACAGTGGTCAGCTGGTCGCTTTCTTCAGGAGTTGGTGCAGGGGACTCTGGTTAGCAATTTTTCACCTGTAGCAAACAGGGAGTCCCTCCTTGAACCAGTTGAAGCCAGGCAAAGTCCTTCTTGTGGTGAAGCCCAAGTGTGCAGCTGGTGCAGTCCTTCTGAGTGCAGGTTCCAGGTGCAGGCCAGGGGTCCAGCAGGGCAGTCCTTCTTCTCCTTAAGTTCTTTCTTCTTGAAATTTGGTGGGGATCTGAGGTGTGGGTGCAGGTCTGCCAGTTTTATCCTTGCTCCTGGGTGAAAAGCAGGGGGGCCCTGGTTCTCCAATCAGGGACAGGGTCGTCCCCCTGTGATGACCACTTCCTGGGAAGTGTGGCAAAAATCCATCCCAGAAGGCAACAGTCTCTAAAAATCCAACATGGATGAATCTGATTTTTGGAGGTTACATCTGGCTGAGCCCACCCACTGGTGTGGCTAAAAATCATAAACACACCCCTCTCCTGCCCTCTCCTAATCTAATCAAGGGGGCACCTAATTGTCTGGGGTTGCAGGATGTGGGGGTGTTGCTGGGTGCTGCAAATGTCCTTCTCTGCCTTTGAAGACCAGTTTGGCAGCCCTCCCCCTTCCTGCCTCACCATCTGCTGAGGGGAGATTCTCTCCCCCAAGCACATTCCTTTGTGTGAAGCCTGGCCACTTCACACCTCATCAAGGCCGCCTGGCAGAAGCTGCTGCAGGCTGGCCAATCAGAGCACAGCAGCAAAAACAATGCAGAGCTGAAATTGGCAACTTTTTAGGTAAAGTCTAAACTTTTTACCTGGACAAGTTATATTAAATCCAACAACTGGAAGTTGTGGGATTTATTACAACAATCAATTTGATACCAAATTCTTGGTATGTAACATTTAAGGAGACTTTAAAATTTAAAATAAAGTCTGCCCATTCTAGCCTATGAAGGCCATTTACTTCAATGAGGGAAAAACGAATTTGGCTGTTTTTACCTCACCAGGGCTTATAAATCTATTTTTATAAAGTCCCTGCTTATAGTTACATGGCACCCAGCCCTAGGGGCACATAGGGCACACCTTAGGGGTGACTTATATGTAAAAATAAGGTAGTTTAAGACTTTGGAAGTACCTTTAATTCCAAAGTCGAATTTGCATATAACTTTAATTTAAAAGCAGCCAGCAAGGCAGGCTTGCTTTTAAAATGACACTGGGCACCTCAGCAGTGCACCTAGGTGTGCACCACCTATGCTGTGGTCCCTAAACCTACATGCCCTACCATATACTAGGGACTTATAGGTAGGTTAACTTAGCCAATTATAATTAGCCTAATTTGCATATCCATTTTACACAGAGCACAGGCCCTGGGACTGGTTAGCAGTACCCAGGGCACCATCAAAGTCAGGAAAACACCAGCAAAAAGTGGAAAATGGGGGCAAAAAGTTATGGGGCCTCTGCAATCAGCCCTGTTTTCTCACAGTACCAAAGGTACTTACACCTTATACTAGGTCCAGTTATCCCTTATTAGTGAAATGTAGGCAGTGTCTAGAAGCCAGGCTCTCTAGGGGTAGTTTGGATGAGCAGCCAAGGCTTATCTAGGAGACAAGCAAAGCTCTTGCAATGCCACTGTAGTCACACAGTACTCACACACATGAAAGAAAATACTCAGTGTACTTTATTTTGGTGAAACAAATGCCAAAAAGACCTTAGAGACTATACTCCCTTAGGAGGTAAGTATTATACATAGTATATACCCCAGAATGCAGTAATAGCTGTAAAAACTGTTAGGAAACAGTCCAAATAGTGAAAATCACAATAGATAGCAATAGGCCTAGGGGGAACACAAACCATATACTAAAATAGTGGAATGCAAAAGTTGGATTCCCACTTAGGCAAATGTAGTGTGTAGAGGGGCGTTGGGAGTGTAAGAAAACACCAAAGGTAAGAAAAAGGAACCCCCGCCAGAGCCCAGGAAAGCAGGAGCACATCACAGTAAGTTTCCTAAAACACACAAGAACACATGATAGAAGATTATGCAAGGACCATAAGACACTGTAAGACACCAACAATGGATACCTGGACCTGAAGACCTGTGGAAGAAGGGGACCAAGTCCAAGAAGCACTGAAGGGTCCAGGGAGAACAGGAGCTCCTTCTAACCCAGATGAAGGTGCAAAAGAAGAACCACCGATGAACAGTCAGTACTGCACCCAAGAAGATGGATGCAGGTTCCTGGTCAGTGCAGATGATTTTGCACGCCAAATGGATGATTGCAGTCTGGTTTGTGTTGCTGGATCCAGCAAAAACCTTGGCACACACTGCAAAGCACGCGGTTAGTGGAAAATGGCATTGCCCGGGACCAGAAGGGACCTGGTGGCCTAAACCCAGGAGGGTGAGACAAAGGGGACTCTCAGAAACTCAGAGAGCGCTTAGAAGACCAGGTAGCGCACACAGGAGTCCAATAGCATGGCAACAAAGAAGATGCAAATGAAGGCCCACGAAGCACTACACAAAGGGGTCCCACCCGCCAAGAACTACTCAGGAAGCTGTGCATCGCAGGAAGGAGTGCTGAGGGCCGGAGCTGTGCATCGCAGGAAGAACTTCGTGAAAGGTTGCATACAAGCCTTGGCAACTGCAAAACATACAGGGCACGGGGGTATTGTCTTGCATGAGGAGGCAAGCTCTTACCTCCACCAAAGTTGGACAGCAGGACCTTAGGACTATCGGGACCACTTTCGTCCACCACCCTTGTTGCTGGATGCCACACACTTCATCAGGAAAGGGGACCCATGCCACCAGTTGTTGCTGCAGAGGGGTGCCTGCTGAAGCAGGGAAGTGACTCCTTCACTTCAAGCGAGATTCTTTTGTTCTTCTGGTACAGGCTGAAGACTGGCTGCCTTTTGAGGATGTACAACCTAGAAACAGTTGCGGTTGCTGGCAGGAGCAGAAGATACAATGTTGCAAATGTGGTCTTGGCTTCTTTGTTGCTGTTTGTAGAGTTCTTGGATTGTCCAGATGCAGTTTCTTTGGTAGAAGGTGGAGTAAAGGATGTGGAGGATTCCTGTTGGAATCTTGCAATCCAAATCTGAGGATACACCCAGAGGAGAAACCCTAAATAGCCCTGAAAGGGGTATTTTTCAACTATACCGGTGAGCACCTATCAGGGGAGGGCTCTAATGCCACCTGCTGGCACTGGCCACTCAGATGCTCCCAGAGTGCCCCACCACCTTGGAATCCAATATGGCAAAACCCAGGGACACTCTGGAGGAGCTCTGGGCACCACCCCTGTGGCAGTGATGGAAAGAGGACTGGTCACTCCCCTTTCCTTTGTTTTGCACCAAAGCAGAAACTGGGGGTCCCTCAACCGATGTAGACTGGATTATACAAGGAGGGCACCATCTGTGCCCTTCAAAGCATTTCCAGAGGCTGTGGGAGGCTACCCCTCCCATGCCTGTAACACCTATTTCCAAAGGGAGAGGATGTAACACTCCTCTACCAAAGGAAATCCTTTGTTCTGCCTTCCTGGGCTCGAGCTGCTTGATCAACAGGAGAGCAGAAACCTGTTTGTGAGGTGGCAGCAGCTAGGGCTGCCTGGAAAACCTCAGAAGGCTGGTATGGCAGTACTGGGAGTCGACTGTGGAGCCCCCAGAGTGCATGGAATTGTACAATCAATACTAGAATCAGTATTGTGGTACAATTCCAAGATGCTAGACACCTTAAATGGCCATATTCAGAGTTACCATTGTGCAGCTGGATATAGGTATTGACCCATGTCCAGTGCACACGTAAAATGGCGTCCCCGCAATCACATCTGGGAAAATGGTCCTGGACGACGTGTGAGCACCTCTGCTAGTTCAGGGGGTGACCTCACATACACTTTGCACCTAGCCTTCAGGGTTGGAATGCCTGACACATATGTGACTTATAAGTGACATGGTGCAGTGAAAATGGCAGTGAAAGGTTGCATGCACCATTCATGCAGACTGCAATGGGAGTCCTGCAGAAGCCTTTGCATGGACTCCCTATGGGTGGCAAAAGTAATGCTGCAGCCCATAGGGATCCCCTCGAACCCCAATGCCCTTCGTACCTAAGTACCATACACTAGGGGCTTATAAGGGGTGACCAGTTTGCCAATTTTGGATGAAATACTGGATTACCAGTATGCAGTGACAAAACTGAGAGGAGAGAGAGCATAAGCACTGGGATCCTGATCAGCAGGATCCCAGTGACACAGTCAAACACAGACATCAGACAGAAATTGGGGGTAGCATGCCAAAAAGAGGGTACTTTCCTACACTTAACAACACAGATAAAGCTATTTGTGACTAAAGATAACATGTTTTGTAATACAAATCGCCAGCAGCATGGATGTAGTTCTCCTCCTAACATAATGCTATTGAGTGAGCCAGATTGTGTGTAGTTCCCCATGGATCACCCCTTGCATGGGGTTTGCACAGTACTGTTCATCAATGTATGTTGTTGTCATACCAAAAACAAGTCCAAAACTACATCCATTTTGACAGGAGAGTACGGTGTCCCTAAGTTGCATTGTCTCCCAGTCACATCATATCCATATGTATTTATCAGTTTCTAATGTGTTTTCATATCAAATGCAGTCATTGAAATTGATATGTGGAAGCTATTTTACAAACAAGTACTGTCCATGGTGTCAACATATGACTACAACTACCATGATGCTCTGTTCCAAAAGTGGAGTATAATGTTGTAATACTGTCAATTATGTGTGTACCATATGCACATACATCTGACAAACTGATGCATTTGTCAGTCACCATGTCATGTTTAGTAATAAAATAGCAGCTCTTGTGCATCTCAATCATGTAGACACCTGTTCAAAGCTACATTGAATTGTTGAAAATGAATACAGAAGTCATTGCATTCTGAATCCATGACATAAGAAGATTTGTTGTGGCATTCAGAACAGAATTAGTAGCCACACACTAATTAACTTTCACTGTTCATATGATGTTCAGTTGCAGTATCCTGTGCATTATGAACCACTGTGTATCCAATGTTTTGTAGCCTGCTAGGCCTTTCAAGGGTGCAGGACTCCAATGTACCCACAACTGTTTTAACTCCAATGTCATTCACATAGAACCCAGAAATCTGACCTTGCACTTTTTCATTTCAGGACATTTCTACAAGGTCAGGACTGGAATTTCCATCTGTGTAAATCAGGCTGCATGGGTTAAATGATGAAAATCACACAAATGCCTAATCAGTCAATCTCTTCCATTCTAGGTTGGCCCTCATGTAAATAAAGACACATGAAATGCACAGTCAATATCTAATTCACTATCCTCTGTATCATTCACAGGTCCAACTGTCCAGACTTGTTCCTGCACCATCGGGCAACCAGGAGATTTCGACTCCGGCCCAGGAGCAAGCCTTCAGTGAGGACCCCAAAGCTGCAAGTCTAGATGTTGAAGACCAAGCTGTCCCATCTGGTCTGTTCACTCCAGTGAGTCAGACCCAGTCCGCAGCAACACCTTCTATTGCTGCTACAAGACCACCTCAGCAGGAGGACACCTCCACTACCTGTGCACCAAGAGTCAGCACACGCATCCTACACCTCTCCCAGTCCTGGCTCTTGTTGAGCCACTAAGAACCCTACCAACAGGTCTGCCAAGAACCAGTGGTTTGGGCACACCAGAAGGGCACAGGCCAGTGAGGGTAGGGGTCATGGGAGGGAAGCTGTGGGCCAGGCAAGGGAGGCTACTGGGGTTTTGGTGAGCCAGACCACCCTTAACCATGTCTTGGGATCAGACCAACAGTTCCAAGACGTGATGGGCTAGCTCCAATACCTTGATACCATGGAGGAAAGGAAGTACTCAATGGGAACATATTAAATAAGTATACTATCACTTATGTATGACCTTAATTGAAGCAATACATCCTGCTCTTACAACAGGAATCCTAGATCAATAAAATCAAAGTCCACATCATGGCAGTGACAACATGTGAGGACACATGATCAGTAGAGGATACTGTGGAAGTAAGTATCTTGTACAATGCACATTCACCTTTCAGTGGTGTGCTAGCGAAAAGTCCTATCACCAATGATAAAACACATCAACAGTTACCTCCACTATCTACAAATTGAAGTTGTAGCCAATGTGAAAGGAGAAGAGTATGCTAGGGCTTCACATACACATGTGGTTAGAGCAACTTAAGTGGCATATGTTGTCTTGATGGCAGTATCACACAGAAAACAGGTCAGATATAATCTTCAGAACTTCCATACCATCAGAGTGCAAGTTGTCTTTTGAAAAGGTTTGTCCATCACAAGTGAGTGTCTCTCCCAGGATCAACACATGTTCACTTTGTACTTCCAAACAGCAACATATCACAACAAATGTCACAACATTGAAATGTCCACATGAAGATGACATGGTGAAGGACACTGAGACAGAATAACAAGGGGAAATCAGTTTTAGCACAGAATATGTAAGTCAATTGTCAAGTCATGAGGACACACATACTTAGAATAAGCTCTTTTCAACTATTTCAATGACCACATAACACAATGTGGGGAAACAATGATTCATTAGCATCTTTGTCTTGAGCCTTCCTGCACTGACCAGTCCTAATAAAGTACCATGGCAGACATATATGTACCCCTATGGACCAAGTTGTACTGACAATGGAGCATACCTTGTAAAAGTACTCTTACACTCAGGAGAAGAAGTGGGCCATCACACCTTGATGCAAATCAACTCCTTCTTCACTACTGCCATTATCATAGGGCATTTTAATATACACATCCAGGGGCTCATCATGATCACCCTCCTTTGTAGCTATAGGCATATCTCTCTGCAGGGTGATGTAATGGAGAATGCAGCGGGCAACCGTAATTTGGCACACCTTCTCAGGTGTGTAGAGGAAGGCTCTACCGGTCTTGTCCCGGTGACTAAACCTAGCTTTCAGGAGCCCGAAAGCGCACTCCACTGGCCTTCATATTCTTCCGTGGGCCTCATTGAAGCAGACCTCTCCTGGCTTTGTTAGATACCTCAGCGGTGCCAATAACCACCGTTGGTTAGGATATGCTGCATCTCCTACACAAAAGCAACATATAAACAGATTGTTATCATATCAAACAATTGTCTAATCCTAAACTAGGATTCAGGCAAAATATCTACATGCCATGTTGTACTTACCAACAAGTCAGGCCCTCTCTGGTGCTAGTTGTGACATCTGTAGGGGTATATTCCTGTTCTGTAGTGTGAAAGAATCATGTGTTGACCCAGGAAAGAGGGCACACACACTGGAGATGTGTAAGTCTGGTAAGCAGACAACTTGCACATTGATGGAATGGAACCTCTTCCTATTGCAGTAGACCTTTTCTCTGTTGTGTGGTGGCAGCAAGGCGATATGAGTGATGTCTTTTGCTCCAATTGCATGTGGTATTCCACCTAAAGCATACAATTCTACCTTTATGGTTGCTAAATCCTGTGGGTGTGGAAATTGGATGTAGCAGGGAGGCAGGGAGTTCTTGTGGCACAGCACTGAAGGTTGGCTGAAACATGCCCCCAGATACTGCCACCGTGAATTGAAAGGTGCCAGTGGCCATACAATGCAGTGCTGACATGTGTTTTACCATTGTCTATTGGATTCATTTTGTGAGGCAGGATATCAGGCTCCAGCTACTGACACAAAGCCAGGATCTTTTGCCTATTTGCAAAATTTAGCTTAATTATGTCTCTTTCCTCCAGGGTGGCAAGATCTAGAAAGGGGCTGGAACACCTGGAGCTGTCACATCTGACTACTGGGTAACAGTAAAAAAAAAAATCATTAGGTGATATATGTACGCACACTGACATCAAATATACGGGCAACTAATATGTAAATCATACAAATTTATAATTTTCAATTATGTGCAAATAATACATTTGACGTGTATTATTTGCACACATATTTTTTTTTTAAAGACTTTTTTTTAAAAAAATGCCATCAACAGGGGTAGTACTACACCCTTGGCACTGTCATTGACAAACACCGTCATGGTAGTGAGGGTAATACGTATACAATTATAAAATGTACAGCTTAGCACCCTAACATGGCGGCTGCCTGATCTTGCCATCACAGCATTGCATAGCTGACGGCTATCAGCAGGCATTAACTCCCATGACGGTCCCTCTCATAAGCTAACATGTGTAACGGATGCACATGAAAGCCAATGGCTGTGTCTGTCTCTGTCACGGATCGTGTCCGCTGTGTACTTGTGTGCCATTTTGTGTAAAAAAAAAAAACACTTGCCTCCTAGCACTGCAGCCATCAAGACCTACTTGATGTTTGCTGCTGTTACCTACCTCTGGGAGACAGGATGTCAGGCAACACAGGTGACAAGGCCTCTGCCTTCTCCGTCTGAGGAGCTTGAGCTGCTTACCAGGGAGGTTCTGTCCCTGTACAGCCAACTCTATGGGACCCCAGAGGAACAAGCATATGTCTGCTTGGGGAATGTCTGACGGACTAACATCTTCCTTTATGGTTCGCAGGATATTTGGTTTCCCTTTGGTAATATGGTTGTTGTGCTTTGAGTTGACAGAATGATGTATCTGGGACAGATTTTTGTGACCAATGTATGAATGTTCTCTGCATGACAATGTTAAGCCACCTGACAGTAGAAGCTGCAATGTGTGGCTATGTATTACACAAATCCTATTCCCTCACACAGACTGCAGGCCACTGGCTGACAATAGCCAGTAGACAGTGTACCGGTTGCATGATTAATACCATACAGCTAAAGTTGAAACAAGAGTGATTAGCTTAGGTAAGTGTGGAGATCTGGAGTTATCTGAAGCTGTACTATCACGTGAGAGTTCAGCACTTATTGTAGATCATTTAGCTTTGTATGATTTCAACCTGTCATGAAGGTATATAAGTGGAAATATTTTAGGTGCAGCAAGTTCAGATGACAGCGGTTCAGCAACATCCATACCAGCCTGTCCCATCAGAATCCGCACATGTCCAACCATCCCACAAATCTCAGCTCTCATTGATACTTAGCAACTCTCCTCTGTTGCTATCGGTCAGTGTATGTAAGGTAGGCAATGTGTTCTGACTCTTGGGAGTTTAGGTAGGATGTGAGTATGAATATGAGCAAGGATTGTACAAGTGGTTTGGCCTACAGTGGTTCACAATGATTCTGAATACCATGGGTGACTCTCACAACAGAACTGGTTGCATAGTTCTGGCCAAGATGATGTTGTAGGCCTGAGCAGGTTACATGAGGATCTAACATGTATTGATTGTGGACATGAGATCACTGCAAGTCATCATTTCCACTCTAACTATGACTCGTCTGTTGACAAAAGAAATTGCAACTGTTTTATAAATGTACATGTTAATTGTGGATATATGATGTTACAACAGTGTTGCCCGACAGTGACACTGAATTGAATTTTCGTGTTCTTTTATGACATCTAAAGAGATTAACGCCCATCAAAAGCGGGATATATCAAAGGCCATCATGAAGAATGTGCGGACACTGGGTTTGCGCAAGTGGCATAGACTGCACTGTCTGAGTACCTCGCTGGATGACTAGAAAAGCTGCCGAAAGCTAAGTTAGCCAGTCCCCCCAGTGATCCACGTGGGTGTGCCGCACCCTGAACCCCCTAATGACCTGCTTCTTTGCAATGGCTTAACCGAAGCTGGATGGGCAGCTGAGGGCCCAACAGCAGAAAGGAGGCAGCAAAGGGGCAAGTAGTTGTTTTGGGATACTACATCTTTACTTCCCAGTTTATGCTAACTACTGTGAGGAAGGAGCACATCCAAACCCCATGATGGTTTTTGGAGATGTAAGTTGGTCAGACCGTGTCTGATGCTGTGTGTGTTGTTGTGGTTTGTGAGATATCATCCAACTAGACTCATCCTTCCAAGGCAATTACTATTGTGGACAGACACATGGCTGCTTACACACAAGAGAATGCCAGCATTTACACACAGACATGAGTGACAGTTTAAATAAACGTCCCCAGCTCACGATTGGGTTAGATGTGATGAGTCATCACACATGTGTGTAGTGGATGTTGGCTTCCTCATTGGTGACTGCGGCGAACTGCACAATTGTGAAGCAGCTGATATTACTGACTTGACATTGCTAGGTTGGTGCTATGAATATGTGAGAATGTGCCTCTGCGTGACAGTTTTGTTGTTCCGTGTACAGTGGGATCCTTCCTTCTCTCTCAAATGTTTGAAAGCAGTTTCCCTAGAAAAATTCTGATACTTTGGTGGTCATTTTGATATTGGCAGTCTTTTACACAGACCGCCAATGTCACACTCGCCAAATGACCACCAGTGTTGGCGGTCTTCAGACTGCCATATTATGGCTGCTGGCTGCTCTTCGCCACTATTAGGCAGGGAAGCAGCCAGCAGCCATACTGGTGGTCTGCAGTCTAGTGGAGGTTGTTCCACCGCCACTGCCACGTCACCACAACACAGCCTGCTGTATTACATCACTGTAATAAGCGTGGCGGTGTTGTGGTGACGGGGCACGGGCGGCAGAGCAAATGCCATGGAGCCCGTTCCCTCCCAGACGACCACCGCGACCACCAGGTAAGATGAATGACTGATGAGGGGGCGGTGTTGAGTGTTGTGTGCGTGAATGGGGTGTGTGTTCGTGTTAATGGAGTGGGGTGGGGGGTGTTCTGTATGTTTGTGGGTATGTGTATGCAAGTGTATGTGTGCTTGTGTGAATGAGTGTATGCAGGGGGTGGGGTAGTGTTGTGGCCGTATGTACATGTGTGTGTGAATGAGTTTGCATGTACGTGTGCATGTATGTATGTATATGTGATGTGTGCCTGTGTGTATGTACGGAGTGGGGGGGGTAAAGAATGGGGATTGGGGGAGGGGATGTTCAGAGTGGGGTTCGGGGAGGGTGGGTTCGGAATGGGGATCGGGGAGAGGGGTGTCACTGCTTTGGGGGTGGGGACTTCTGATGGGGTTGGGGGGTAAGGGGAGGGTCCTACATGGGTGAGGGGTTGGGGAGTCCTGCAGTGATGACAGGAGTGAGTACTCCTGTTGCCAGTATCATTACCGCCAGGGAATCCATGGTGGTAAGGATGGTCAAAATACCAAGGTGGTCAACCTTCGGCAAGGCGGTCCTACCCCCCCTGGCAGTACAGGTGGTGAACTGGCTGCAATGCAGCCAGTTCACTTCTGTTGTCATAAATTGGTGGTCCTGCTCTCGGCAGTCTGGCAGTCACCACCAGCGTGGCGGGGCAGGACCACCAGGGTCATAATGACCCCCTTTATGTTGACAGAAGCTGGTGGACCTGAGTTTATAGCTCATCACAACTGTGCATGTAGCTAGTCGGTAACTGGCAACATGTATTTCTTTTTAAAACTGTCTTATAAGCAACAGATAGGAATGTGTCCACATTGGTGAGAGAGAGCTGTGCATCCCACACACAATTTTGTATTGCCCTTAGTCATGGCCAGAGGGGAATTTGGTGATGGTGAGCAATGTGATCTTTAAAAGGACATTTGTATGTGGAAGGCTACATCACATAGATGTTATGGTGTCCCATTTTGGCCAGGCAATTTTCATCCAAAATCTTAGGGGCCAATTACAAGTCTTGCGGTCACAAGACAGCCAGACTCACGATGGTGGTCAGACCACCGTAGCTGAGTTAGTCCGAATGCCGCATTATGAGGTTGGCGGCAGTCCCGCCAACCTACCACAGTCCCCACCAGGATCTCAGATCCCAATGGGTTAATGGCTGTCCTGGTTGTAATCAGCCAGGCGGTGCTGAAGTCATCGCTGCCCTGCTGATTACAACCTTGTTGTCCACCAGCCTCTTCATGGTGGTTCCACCACCATGAAAAGGCTGGCAGAGAACCAGTGCACAGGACCACGGGGGGCCTGAACTGCCCATGACAGTTCAGGGTCTGCTGACAGTGCACATTTCAAGTGTGCTGGTGCCTCCTGCGTGCAGCAGCATTGCCACTGGCTCTGTTGTGAGTAAGCTGCAATGCTCTCACACCTTTCTCACTAAGCTGGCAGGTGAGAACATTGCTTCCTGCCTATCAGCACAGTGAGAAAGTTGTAATGGGGCCGGTGGGTAGGCCACTAGCACCCTGGGGGTCTACTCGTTAGGAGTTTGGCAGACAAATGTTTCCGGCCGCCAAACTCCTAATGATTCCCATAATCTTTGGGAGAAGAGAACCTATACTAGCTCTGTAATACAGAGGTTCAGAGATGTAGCCAGTCTTATGTGTTTAATCATGCTCTTGGAATCCTTTGTTATAGAGTGAACTACAAGCGTATAGGTGACAAAGATGATGGGATGTGGGATGACTGTACTTGTTGCAAATGTTGTGTGACGAACATTGATGTTCAATTGTGTTCTCACAGACACAGTATAACTGTTGAATCTTTTTTCAGCACCAACTGGGCAAGGAAAGTTTACAGCAGCCACATTAACATGGATGAAGCTGGCCACTGGGGATCGGATGCTGAGTCTATGGACACTGAGGGACCCAGTGGCACGGAGGGTGAGGGGACTGGCAGGAGGCCATGAGTGACTCAACATCTTCCTCAGAGGCCTCCAATGAGGAACACGTGTCCTTCATGTGGTCAGATCCTGGAGAAACTGTTACATGTGTACATTCATCCGCACCCCTCATTCCCAGCTCCACCCTCCCTCTTGTTCCCCCTACTTGGCCTTAGCCATCCTCCCTAAAGAGGCAGTGTCATCTTTGCTGCCGACACCTTTGCCCCTGTCCAGATGTCCTAGGCAGCGCGCATTGAGGAGGCTGTGGATCTATTGTGAACGATCGCTGTAGGCAAGACTGCACTATTGAATGACATCCAGGGGCTGGCTGGCCAGAACACCCACATGCTGTCTTACCTGGATGGTAATCATGGTGCCCTGTCTGGCCTACAGCAGTCACTCAAGGGCCTGGTCTCCTCATTGGCTGCAGCCTCCTACCCACCCAAGCCCCATGCCCAGACTCCCACCCCTTCCACCTACCAAACCTCTCAACCCAGCCATGTCTAGAGTGAATGAAAACATATGCACACATCCACAACAACAGCCACATGAAGTCCATCCCAACACAAACACAAGAAACATAAGCACAGAGAGACACAAGGAGCCACAACACCCACCCACTACCACACTCATGCCCCTAATCACTACCCCCACCACTGCAAAACCACACCCACACGCACACAGACTAACCCCCAGACACAACTCCCACTACTATGTGAACACCCACAGATACTACCAGCACATCCCTAGTCATTGCACTCACCACGTCTCCAACACACTCACACACCAGACAGAGCACTAATAATCACCCTTACCACCACACATGCATGCACCAGCACACCCACAGATATCACAGCAACACACCTGACATCTACAACAGACACATCCATGCACACACATACTCAACACAAATGCTCACCCTCCCAACAGACCAACATTAAAAAGCTAACTTGCAGATGCAGCACAAATACCAAACCCTCATGCACCCCACCTTCAACAGACACATGCACAACAGATACGGCCACTCCCTCTACCTCCCAAACCCATCTCCCCTCGAACATCATACCCATTTGTATAAGGAGAGCGTGCTCTTTTCCCTGGCCCTGACCTATTCCAAATCCCAAACCACCCCTTCCACATCTAAACTCACCCCTTCCAAATCCCAAACCACCCCTTCCCAATCTAAACCCACCCCTCCCAAACCCAAGGATTCACCCCCTCCAATAACATCTTTGAGGTGTTGGATGCCCCTTCCAGAGGATGTTTATTCTGGCAGTGACATTAGGAGGCAAGTTGTGGGCATGCACCCACGCTATGGAGAACTGGTCTGGTACCTTTGTTTGTTCCTTTACTTCATTATTTCATTAATTTCGGAGGGAATTATCTTATTTCTATAAAACTGTTTTATTTGAGAATACCTTCGTCCTGGCCTTATTTTAGGATTGTTACTAAGTATTTGCTGATTATGTTATTTTTGCTCATGTGTGTGCCATGAACTTCGTCTCATTTGTGACAGTGACAAGCACATGCTGTATATTTTAGTGATTGTTTTGAATGCATACATTAGTGTTGTACATTTGTGATGGATATATTAATTTTGGTTCTAGCATTCTTCATGTTTACTGGAAATTATATGTGTTTCTGTTGTTGTGACGGGAGAATGCATGTGTGTTTATTTTGACGCTGAGAGAAAAGGACAAAGTAGAGAGAAAAGACTAAAAATGGAAAGAAAAAGATGAAAAGGGCAAGGGAGGCTAGAAATAAATGGGACAGTGAGGGAGAGAGCAGGTTGTACTGTGGGATGAAAGGTAGCGAATACATGGAGATGTCATGGAATGAAAACAGGAAGAAATTATGGTGGTGAGATGAAAAGAGGATAAGAATAATGGAGAAATAAAATAAGGAAATGTAGAAAAGGAAATTGATCCTGTGGAATCACCTGAAAGTAGTTGAGAAAAAGAAGCAAATATGTCAAAACAAATGGATTCTAGCAGATGCCCAGCCAATATTTGATCTGAGTCAGGTGTGAAAACCGCTCCCAGAACAGAGAGTAAGCCCAAGGCTTGGGGAGGATTTTGCTTTCATTGACAGGAAGACAAGCAAAGGTGAGCCCATGAGCTTAATTAACATGTAAAAAAAAACGTCATTTGTACAAGTAAATGCAGAGTGAAATCTGGAAATCCCAAACATGTGTTTTCCCATCAGATTGCCACAAAAACCAGTGGGAGGGGACCTACCCCCAAAGCCAGTTTTGAATAACCACGGAGGAGAGGGCTGCTCATTTTCCTAGTCACACCACTGGGTAGGCAAACAAGCTCTGCATAAGAACTAAGGAACACTGTGGGATTGCCTGAAGTTGGGAAAATAGAAACAGCTGCAAGAAAGGGTAGGGTTGCCCCTGGGAACTTTTAACCCATTGGTCAGTGGGTAATCATAGGTCATGGCACACACTAGCTGGCACCTTCTGGCACCATCCTCTGAACACTTTCTGTGGAAGAACAGGAAAAGCTCTACAACTACTGTTTGAGACCTGTGTGTAAATCTAAAGAGCTGGATTTGTTTAAACTTTTACTCAGGACAAAGCTGTGGACTTCAATGGTCAGTCGGATTATGATTATGACTTCTGTAGCTACAGGGACACCGCAAGCTGGAAGAGCTTTCCCTAAAGTGCCCACCTGACCAGTAGCAACTAGACCCTGAATGTCTAACTGAACATCTCTTAATACCTCTGAAAAGTTGGTATTTAATTTTTGAACTCCTGGTCTTCTGGAAAACTAAGACCAGCACCACTGACATTCCACCCAAGGTGCTTCTAAGCAGGGCTGAATAAATAGCTTTCTACCTCTTGGAGCTAATCCACTTCAGTGGGCCCTCACCGAGAATATGATAGTCATGGATACATTCTGCAACCTTGCCCCACTAGAGGATTTCAACTTATATTTCTAAGATGAGCTCACAATGTCAAATCTCTAACCTGAAATGAAGATTGTTGGTGTATCTGAACCGTGCCCCATCCCTGTATTGCATAAGTCACAAGCACACACACACTCAGTACATGCATAACACACACGCTCTGTGCAGCAGACTACACCAACCATGTAGGCTAAAGGTGATTTAAACACCACACTTGCCACTGGTGAGACATCATCTAATGCTTCCCATACTGACCAATAACTGCATGAACACAAACAACTAAGACAAACATCTGCCTTTATATTGTTAGCATACTTAATCTAGGTGGTCTCTGACTGCCCAAATACAGTCTTAACACTAAATGAGATATAGAAGACAAATAAATTGCTCAAAGAAAATTCTTTTGTCAACCCCAAAAAGAAACAACTGAAACCGCTTGAAAAAAAAAAACACGAGCCTTGACAGACCAGGTCAGTATTATGTTTATTATTCCTCAAACAAGATAAATACTTGAAAGGGCATATTTATGACTTCTGACGCAACATTGCATTGCAAAAGTATTTGCAACATTTCCTTACCTCATCAATGCACCATATTTATGGGTTGATACACCATGCTGCAAGGACCAAAGATGTGTCATGAATTCTGACTCACCAATGTCAAAAATTGTGCATGGTGCTGACACACAAGTAGTCCCTACATCACACAAATCTGATTTGTGTGTTGTAAAGCACCTCTATGTGCTGCAAATAAGTATTGCGTCATGGGAGTGTTTGAAAAAATGATGCAACCAACACATTAATACTCCAATACTAAGAAGCATGGAAGGGGTCTCAGGGAACCAGAAGAGTAGAAACCTAAAAACAGAAGTCTTGCCATGAACCCAGGGGAAGTGAAAGATGAAGTCCAACTTCAAATGAGAAGCAGAACCAGATTTTAATAAGTGAGGTAACCACAACTGAACATCTCCTATTTGTCACCTAAAAATTGCCATTAGCAAGGAAGGATGCTATTTGGCAATCCATAATGGAAAAAATCAGGTGTGTAGCATGCACAAAGAGGACCTTCCTGGAGTGCAGGAAGATGTGCCATGATTATAAGTGCATGACCAAAGAAAAACTGGCCATGAACTTAAAGGCAGCCATGAGGACTGGAGGAGGACGTGATGTCCTGGAGGAATTGAATCCACTGGACGAGCAGGTGGCATCCCTCATTGCCACCGAGTTAGTAGCTGGAGTGGAAGGGAGGGACAGTGCTAAAGTGGAGGACTACGAAGAACTACAGGCTCAGTAAAACAAGGGATCATATATTAGCAAACTGTCATGAATGGTAGCATAGAAACACACTTTGCTGTGCTATGTTGCACTGTGCTACATGAAAAGTTAGGATCGTCCCACGTGTCAAATCATCCTTCACATAACTGTTCTTTCCTTGGGCAGTACCAATTTCACCTGCCTAGTTAAGCCCTGCCAAGTTTCCCAGGTCCGTAACAGATGTTAACGTATTACCTCTCAATAGTGGGACTTGTAGTGCTGTTTATCCCTTCACAAAACAGGACTACAAGTTCCAGAATACAAAGTAAACAAGTACCTGGTCTGGAGCAGCACATTATGCATGGACGTGAGAAACTTGGCAGTGCTAATGCGGCCCCCCTTGCACCATCTTACAATTATGGTTGAGTTAGAGACAGGTAGCCCAAAGTGTACGGTAATGAAAAATTAATCACTGTGTCTTTCTAGAGGTTCAATGTGTCACCTGAGGTGCTAAGGAGGCACATACCCAGCAAGTAGTATCACTCAAAAAGCCAGGTGTACAGTTTGTAGTATAAATCCATAGTTGACACAGCTGACCTGATGTGCTAGGGAAGGTTATCCCAGGTATAGGCTGCCATGTATGAGCACAACCAAACTCTTAGCATCATCATATGGATATTGGGGGTGTGGGTGAGTGCAAGCGATGCAGAGCAGAGGTTCACGATTGGCTTATGGAAGTGTAGATTGTGTGTTGTGATCAAGGTGGGTCCCTGACAGAGTAGTGCCTTATAGGTGTGGTTGAGCATCTTGAACTGCCAAGATTCATACCACTCAAAGCTTTACAGTCAAGACCAGAGAACTGCCTACTAATTTCTACTGGTCGATTGGAATGAAAGGAAGAATTGTCTTTATTGTTCTTAGAATGTAAAAAGCAGAGGAAACCAGTGAGTTTATATGGTCCGTATATGTTAGCATATCATCAGCTGGGATCCCTAGGTTCTGCATTTTACTAACCGGGGCTGGGAGATGGGCCCAGTTTTTGTGGCCACCAAGCTGCGGACAAGAAAGAGGCTTGATTGCCAAATAGGAGAACTTCCCAATTTTTATTCATCCAATCACTAACTGCTGACATGCAAACCTGGGTCTGCAATTTGAGAGACTACAATTTGAGTATCATTGGTGTAGGACATAAGATAAAAACCAAAGGTGAGGTAAATTTCTCTAGGGCCACTGATTATTCTTGGCCCATAATGAAGGAGCTAAGAAGGTCCCAAGCTGAACCTTTGATTCTAAACTGGGCGTATCAATGCTGCAGTAACTTATGATTGCCCTTATAGAATGCTTCCAGTAGGTCAAGTAATATGAGTGCTGTTCTACCCCCTTGCTTTTTCTGTGGCTTTTATAAGCGCTGTCTGGGTGCTGTGTCCACATCTGAAACAAAATTGTGTAGGAATTAAAATTTGATTATTTTCAGTCTAGTCAGCTAACTGTTTATTCATGAATTTTGCCATTATTTTAGCAGGAAATGTTGGCCTGTAACTGCTGGTATTCAAAGCATTAACGTTGGATTTTCTATTTGAGGAAGCAGGGAAGCTTGCTTCCAAATAGATGGGAAGCCCTTCTTGAATATAAGAGAGATTCGTTCTGTAGGTTTTGCTGCAATAATTTCCAGAGCCAAATTTACCATTCTGGAGTGGCGGAGTTTGAAGGGGGATCCTGACTTTGTGGATTCATTGATTCCAATACTTCCTCTCTAGGTAGTAAGGTAAACTCTACAAAGCAGTCCTCACTTGACTCATTATCGAAACCTACATCACTTATATATGGGGAAATGATTGCTTTGGCAAACTTATTATACACTTCTTCCATCTTGCTCTGAAAGACATCAGGTGGAGTGTTATGGAAATCTTGAGATTTTCCTGAGCCTATATTAGCCTGGATTGTAGACAGATTGATTACAGTTTGATATAATTCTCAAGTGAAGTTTTGGGGGGATTTAATCTTTTGCGTTAAAAAATGGGATTTTAGTTTTTAGGATCATCGATTTGTAGTCAGTCAGAAATGTCTAATAGTTTGTTTTTTATAAGTCATTGGAGCCATTTCTCCAGATTTTCCCCTGCCTTCTGCTACTTTGTTTCAGCTTCCTGAGCTCTTCTGAATACCAGGGGGCCATAGATTTACCTCTATTACATTTAACTACTCTTAAAGATGCCATTGAATTGATAACCTGATTCAACCACTTTGAGTACCTCAGTATAGATTTGTCAATATCAGCCAAACCCAAGAGGTGGTGATATTTCCAAGGCACGTTTGAGATCTTCACATTGGATTTTGTGTCATGCTTGAGTGGGGAGTATGCTACTTGACCCTTTAGGCTCATAGCCAGGTGTTCACCAGTAATGTCAAACCGGATGACCTTATGGCCAGATCATGTTAGCAGCAAGACACTTATGTTGGTTAGGGCCTTACTATTTGTAAAATTCCCATCCAGGATATGTCCTGGGGGAGGGTAGGTTCACACACTTTATGAGAGCAGCCTAGATTAATCAAAGTTTAATTCAGTGTAATGGTGTCAGTATCTGTTTCTGACTCTAGATGGAAATTAATGTCTCCCAGAACTGGGCAGTCGCTATAAAGGATGTTAGTCTCTAATAGATTGCTTATATTCTGGGTAAACATCCGTTTAGGGCCAGGGAGGTGGTACACTAGTAAGCCCTTAAAAGTTTGCTTGTTGGATAATGCCATTGAAAAAATCATTGCTATGCACATTACTGACTATACTGTTTCAAAAATAGGAGGGATATCACTCCTATATATGACTGCTAGCCCTCCCCCTCTCTTAGTGGGTCTGTCTACTCTATCAATAGTGTAACCCTCCTGAAAGGCATTGACTAAGACTGGGCTGGCTGAGGGATCAGCACAGGTCTCAGTAACAAATACTAGGTGCGGGGTTACAGGACTCCACGAATAAGGCACATTTCATGCTATGACTATGGCACTAAACCTCTGCGTTCCAGTTATTATATCAGACAGACCCAATTAATATAGTGCCTCCAGTGTCTACTGTCTTGTAATCATCCTGCCGTAATTGCAACTAATGTCACATACAGGTAGTCATGTTGGTCAATGGCATAATATAACTATAGTTGGTGGTGTTGTTTTCTCCTGAGAGCTTGTGTATGATCTGGGTGTCATCAGTGTCAGAGTCATGTATATGTCCAAGAAAGTGAGGCAGAGGAGAGCAATTTTCAGGAATCTGGAGAGGATCACTTTAGGCTCTGAGGGAATGGGGTAAGCATGAGCTCTTGCGTGCTACCAATTAGGAAGGAGGCTATCCACTTTAAAGATGCTTCCTAGAATTGTGGAGTATAGAGTTGACTGTGTGTTCGAAACCTCCAGGGTTCTCCTTACATGCAGTGCAACAAGGTGGTTTGCCATGTAATGTTGTGTAGTGTTGTGTGGATGGTTGTGAAATATGAACTCTAGGGTCCAATAATACACAAAATGCATGCAAGAGATTATAAGAAGGCAGCGTGGTGTGCAGTGTTGTGTGAAAGTGAAGGATAGTGTGAGGTATAACAATAGTTGACATGTGTTAGCCAGTGCTGGGCTGCAAACAGATAACTAGAGAAAATACATGCACCCTGGCCACGTGGTTCAATGCTCTCTGTAGTGGTGCTTAAAACCCACATTTGCAACAGTGCAGGCAGATAGCAGCAACTGTCAAATGTGGCCCATTCTTACACTCACTCTTTCGGGTAGGGCTTCAAGTTGTCAGGCTTTGTTGTGTTGTCTGATATTTACACAAGTAGACCCTCTAGTGAATGCTGAGATTATGTGAACATCCTACATGTATTACCAAGTGAAAAGCTGAAACTTTACATACACACTTGCAGAAACACCTGTTGTATACTTGAAAGTGAAGTTAAAGAAATCACATCAATCATAAACTCCTCTTAAAATATTTTCTATTTTTGTCCAGAAGGATAAACAACACCTCCTGGAAATCAGCCTGTAATTGATTCCCAACCTGCCTCAACCTGTTGAGTACATTATCTTGCCCTCATGGATGAAGACAACGTACAACAGCTCCTGGGCACTTTTCACAATTGTCCTCCGGAGCTAGAAAGGACAATATTGTTTGGTCTCCAGATGAACCGACACACAATAGACACGAACTATAAACCAATGAGAACACATCTGAGAACTCTGAGGACCCTGAAACGGCATTGCAATGGCAAGTAGTAGTAGTCTAGCAGTGGATGGCTGATGAGACCGGTCGGAGATGGAGACCATAGTGGCCACTCTTGAAGGTGTCCATAGGTGTCTAAGCCCTGTCAAGGGGTTGTCAAATGCTATTGCAGACACCTACTCTAGGCTCCAAGGGACTGATGGGTCCCTAGCTGACAATGCTAGTGTCAAGTGTCATGCTACAGAAGGAAGAAAAGCAACAGCCTTCTACTGTAATACTGTTCCTACTGAGCTAATCAGACTGCATTTTAGGAAGACTGAACTTCAGAATGTGAGCCCATTCACATCAACATAAGCTCAAAAAATGTCTGTCCGATTTCACCTACAGCAATAAACTTTACTGAGGTGGAAGGTGATTCTGGCAACCTTAACGTGACACTCTGACTCCCAAGGAAGTCATGAAAGCTAATCTTACCCTTTTGTTGTATTACTCATGCATGTCAGATGAAAACATAAAAGAGATATGAGATATGTTTTCAGTACTTTTAAACAGTCATAGTCCGGCATAGAGGGAATGAGCTGCGACAAGAAAAATGAATATTTCAACCATAGTAAATGATTTCTAGATATTCTTTCATAACCCCAAGCCAATATTGAGAGAATGTTGGGTGTTCCCTTTGTCTTTGCCTAAACTAAGAATTTAGATTTAGCCCTCACACCTGGAGAACAGTTTCAGGACTTAGTCTGTAGTATAAATGGTAATCATTTCAGGAAGCTGGTAGATTAGTGCCAGCAGAGATGAATGTCAAGCCCAGCATTCATCTTAGGAAGGTCGTTCTGGAGTGCGCCTTGCCCATCCTGGATAAGTACATAATTTATATAACAAAAGCAGCACTGTGTTAGAGGTACAGCTCTGATGCAATGAAATGTCTAGGTGTTAGACGCTGTCACCGACAGGCAACACAAGCACTAGAATATTGTGTACTGTGTTCATCACCTTGAACAATATATACTGATTATATGTTTAGAGAAGGCTAACTAAAGCAAGAAACATGCATAATATATTCTTAGAATAATATCATGCAGTCACAGATTGTAAAATATCACTGCAAAAACTATGCAACTGAAATGGATAAAATGTAAAATATAAAACAAAGCTAAAATAAGGGACCTACCTCTGTCCCACTACACTACATCTGACACCAGTGAAGTTGTCAGGCAGCTGAGGCGCATTGATACATCCATCCAGTTCCTGGAGGCCAAGCTAGACTCCTTTATAGCAACAACAAGTGCTCTAAATAGCAATGTCTTTGCTTTATTGGGTAACTAGCAAACCATTGCCAGGGACCACCATGTTGCCTCATTGGCACTCACAAATGTTGGTAGGAACATGGAAGTCCACCTTCGGCTTCTAATGTGTGTTTGCTTGAGTCTAGTAACATCTCTCAGCTCTCTCCCATTTAAAGATCTCAACTTCCAAGGAAGACAGAAAATATATCAGAAGAGGAAGTTGTACAGTTCCCCAGTTTCCAATGGAGCATATCCCAATAAACATTTGTGAATGCCTCCTGGCCAGGTTTTTCTATCTGTCCTGTGAAGGACATCCTGTCACACAGGGCACTACTCCCATCTTTATTTTGTCCCCCTGTGCCATGAAATCCTATGAAAGAACTAATAATGGCAATGTTGTCATCCTTACTGATCTCACTACAGACATGTAAATGTGTTGTAATTAATGTATTTCTACCCACAATACCTATTTGATTTGACATATGTGTTTGTAAAACTTTCTTGAAGTAAACATACTCACATGTTGTAATATGAGGATAGGAATCTCTGCAAGAAAATCAATTTTTACATTTTTGAAAGCATATTGAGAATGTCATGCTGTTCCTCAAAGGCCAACAAGTATATTGTAACTAAAACACCTAAGGTCACCTTTGTCAGGCAAAAGAAAAGAGAACATAACTTGATTACACATGCAGCCTTTGAATGTGCACCACTCACATCTATTACAATGGTATGATGAGCAATATGTACCTTATCAGTGCCATGACTTAGTGTATTAATAATGTGAATTCTCTTGATAGACACACGGTGAGAGGATTCTGACAAAGTACATATAAACTTACCACCTCTAAATGGGATGTGTAATTCATGTGAGGTCAAAACACTGTAACAAATGTCAACATCAATGCTGCAATGCACAGATTACAACATCATTTCCAAATATTAAAGCGTCACTGCTCACAAAGAAGATACTCAACAATAGAAAACACTGGACGTACCAATACTAGCCAGAGAGCCATGCCCATAGTCATCATGGATCAGCATTGTACTCATGCCTCAGAAGGATGCACAAGGGCAACCCAATACTGTAAATGACAGTTGCCGAGACATGCAGGTGAAAGTTCACACCGTGCATAGTAATAAGGGTTGCCTAATTAAACACAAGCCAAAATTAATGACTAATCCTACTCTGCCTCACGCGCTAGATGTGAGTGTGTCCACATATCAAATCATTTGCATCAATGGAAGACCCGTGAACCTGCAATAAAGCCTCACCTCTACAGGTGAGGGGTAAATGGCAGTCATATGGTAAAAAAGTATTGTTGTTAGCTTTTTCTAAGTGAGCTGCATTATATGGCACACCAAGCACAAAGTAAATTCAAATTATGATGGATATTGTCCAAGCAGGTGTTACTTCCTGCACGATTACTATCCACACAGCAATGCAGAACCCCTTGCACACTGGAGCAAGGGTGTCAGTGCTATGCAGCAGTTTAGGTCACAAAGCAAGCAAGAAGCAGCATTCTGAAATAAAAATTAAATGAAAGTTAAATTAACCATTTACCTACCCATTCCCTTTCCCACAGGGTGCTACAGTTGGAGGCTACCTGTGTTGTGCTATATGTAATGACAAATACTGGGCCCCATTTACAGTGTCTAAAATATGGAAATGTTCCATACATAACTTAAATGTTGGGAAGACTTAAAATGAACTCAGGACAATGTGTACATTATGTACTTACCTAATAGAAAAGCACAGACTCATGCCAAACAAATAATATCCAAATAGAGAACAACTTATCTTAAGCCTAAACCTATCTTAACCAATATTGACACATGACAGGTTAAATAATATGCTTCCACCCCCCCCCAATACACATAGCTCAGCACAGCACAAACATCAACTGCATCCTAAACGTATACAAATGACACACAGAAGCTTAAACAAATATATATGTGTTTGCTAATTGTTTTAGTTTTAGTTTTTTGTCCTACACACTAAGAACTACCCCCACCCCACTTACAAGCCCACCATAATAGGAACTCACTAAAAAATAACTATAAAAAACGTATCTAGTATCTAAACAAAACCTACACTAAACCTTAACTCTCAGTATGCCTACTAACAACAATAAATGATCAAATAAAAGCAAACATTCTGAAACATTCTAAGGGAGAGAGTCAGATCTGGGTGGCAATCTGCTCTCAGACCTCCTGGCATCTCAATAACATTTCCCTGATGCTGGCCTTCTCGTTGTCAATGTGAACCATCCCCCTGTTGTTTTGCTGCATCTGTTATACCAGCAATAAGTTGACAGTAGATGGTGCAAATGGCCTGTCCTCTTTTTCCCTGTGCCTGCCTGTCTGCCTGTCTAGGTCCACTTGAGGGTTCAGAAGTGGACTGTGTGACCTACCTACCATGCTGCTGCTTGCCACTCCGAGAATCTGTTGCCGCAGGGGTCTTCTGTAATTTGGACCTGGTTCCTCATTACCAAATGCCTCTAACACTCACCTTCTAGTAGACATGGCCTATTTTCCTATAGCCATGGGCAATCCTACCCTGTCGTAGCTCATAGGTCTTGGCCATGTCTGCTGTAATGTTCGCTAGGGAGTCAATGTAACTGCTTATTAGCTTAAGTTGCAATTGTACAGAACATTTACCAAATTTTTACTGCCATTGTCATTCAATCATAAGTTTCAGTCCACACCTATACCAAATATTGGGCTAGATATACGTACAATATACTTTCAATACAATGGCATCTTCTAATACAATATGTTGAACCAACCTAAGTGAGGTCAGTGTATGATATATCTATTTAGTCACAGATGATAAAATGCATTTCACTCATACCAGTGATTCGTACACATTCAGATGTGCCAATAGGAAAACTAGAGACAAGGCCCAGATATGTTTACTTTTGGTGTTGGTCTTGCATCATACAAGGAGGGCAAGGATTGGCAAAATCTATGGAGGGTGTGTTAAGGTAAGGTAGTCCAGCTTGGGTAACTCTGCCTTCAGACCCTCTCGGGTGAGTAGTGCACTTACAAGTTCCCTGATTGATTGATTGATAAGTAATCTGGAGTCATGCAAGGCAGCACAGATTGCTGACTTGTCTTGCTCTGCAGCAGGGAGCCAGTCCAAAGATGGAGGGTGGGTGTCTCACTGCTGTAACACTTTAATTCTGAAGACTTCCCTTGTTTAGCATCATTTATAAACCTGAAAATGTACTAAAAACCAAGAGAAACTTTATATTTTGACTTTTCCTTACACTCATTCTCACTGTGCTGCATTCATCAGCACACAAAGAAAATGTTAAAGGCCTCACAAGAGTTTGTATATGCACCAATGAAATTGGCACACTGTGCACTACAGGTACACATTTGACAGAGATATTCAGACTGACATCCACTTTTCAGCTGCTCAGCCACAGAAAAAGAACCCTGCAATGTGGACAACTACCCTCACAATGTGCATCAGGTAGGCTAAGAGGTAATGATTAATGCAACATCATGGATCAATAGAGAAGCAGTCCAACATCCTTGCAGCCTCCAGGGCATCATTGTAATTGGTCCATATCACATAGGTATGGCATGGACACCTCTGAGGAAGGCTAAGTCACCCCTAAGGTAAGATGACAACCACCATACCTCAGGTACGTGTTCATACTGATGAAATGTCCAGACATCATACAAATTGCTCACATCCCTGCAAAAACACATTGTGTGGTGTCAATTGTACCTTTTCATGGGTTGATTTCATGATCCCGAAAAACTTTAGAATGTAACTGCCATAAATTGGTTTTAGGTTTGATACACAGGTACATGAACAGGAATGAGAGCCCCCTATTTCTAGTGTGAATCTACTGGAACACTTTCCCATATCTATATTGACACCATATTCCCATTAACTTGCCACCTCTTCAGTTCAAAATGTACCTGTGCACAAATGCAGTTAGTCTGGCACACTGAGGCCCTAATTAAGACATTGGTGGTCATTACAACCCTGGCGGACGGTGTTAAAGCGGCGGTAAGACCGCCAACAGGCCGGCGGTAAAAAAATTGCAATTACAACCGTGGCGGAAACCGCCAACAAAGACAGCCACTTTAACACTCAGACCGCCACGGCGGTACAAACAAACAGCGTGGCGGTCACTGCCAAAAGACAGGCGGAGGACAAAGTACCGCCCACACTATCATGACAGGTCAATCCGCCACCTTTTCCGGGGCGGATTCACCGTGGATAAAAACACAGCGGAAAGAGGAATTTCGAAGGGAAAACGCTCACCTCTACACACCCCACGAGGAACGAGGACATCATGGAACCGGAACTCCAAATTCTACCTGCGATCGTCTTCCCGCTCCTCTACCAGGAGTATGAACGCCGGCGGCGAAGACCACGGTGAGTACTGCACCTACGACACAGGGGAGGGGAGGCAAAAAACAGGGACCCCAACCCCCAGCCTCACCCACTACAATACACACACTAATACATGTTGATACATTACAGTTACACCCCCAAGCCCCCCAGAAGAATGCAAAGACAAAAGGAAATGATTGTAACGATTGTAATATATTAAAATCCAGTACTCCAAAATATATATACACTATAAACAAATATATACACCAATAATACAAGTCCAGGTATTGCACCATTTATAGTCCGTGGACCACTGGGCCCAAAATGCATGGGCGAGGCCCACACTCGATACCCGATCAAAACAGAGAGAACACTGCAGGGGCATCAGATAGAAATACAACAGGCACCTCAGGGGGAAGGGAAGGGGGGGCACCTCAGCCGGATGAGTGCACGACGCCAGATCCACAAGAGGGCTCAATGCCCACTGTTCAATCCTGGGGAGTGCAAAGCCACAGTCTCTCAAGTCTCTACAGTGGGTGGGTTGCCCTCTGCTATATCCTGGGGAGTGCAAAGCCACAGTCTCTCAAGTCTCACAAGGGGGTGGTTTGCCCACTGCTATATCCTGGGGAGTGCAAAGTAACAGTCTCTCAAGTCTCTACAGTGGGTGGTTTGCGCACTGCTATATCCTGGGGAGTGCAAAGCCACAGTCTCTCAAGTCTCTACAGTGGGTGGTTTGCCCACTGCTATATCCTGGGGAGTGCAAAGCCACAGTCTCTCAAGTGGATAACAGTCTCCACTGGTTCTGGAGAGGGACGGGTGCCCAGAGTGCTTCATCCTGTGAAGGACAGAGGTAGTGGATGGATCTCTCCACTGGTTCTGGAGGGGGAATGGTGCCCAGAGTGCTTCATCCTGTGAAGGACAAAGGTAGTGGATGGATGTCTCCACTGGTTCTAGAGGGGGACTGGTGCCCAGAGTGCATCACTCACCCAGTGACGGACCCAGATGCGTCAGTGCCCCTGCCGCTCATGGGCTAGTGGTGCTTGAGTTGGCGGTGCCCTGTTCAGTGGTGCTTGAGTTGGCGGTGCCCTGTTTAGCGGTGCTTGAGTTGGCGGGGCCCTGTTCAGTGGTGCTTGAGTTGGCGGGGCCCTGTTCAGCGTTGCTTGTGCTGGCGGTCCTTCATGGCCCAGCGGTGCTTGTGCTGGTGGTCCTTCATGGCCCAGCGGGGCTTGTGCTGGCGGTCCTTCATGGCCCAGCGGGGCTTGTGCTGGCGGTCTTTCATGGCCCAGCGGGGCTTGTGCTGTTGGTCCTTCATGGCCCAGCGGGTCTTGTGCTGGCGGTCCTTCATGGCCCAGCGGTGCTTGAGTTGGCGGTGCCCGGCCCAGCGGGGCTTGTGCTGGCGGTCCTTCATGGCCCAATCATGCTTGTGCTGGCGGTGGCCTCCTGGGCAGCTGGGCTGGGACTGGTGGGGCCTTCCTGGGCAGCTGGGCTGGGGCTGGCGGGGCCCTCCTGGGCAGCTGGGCTGGGGCTGGTGGCACCCTCCTGGGCAGTTGGGCTGGGGCTGGCGGTGGCGTCCTGGGCAGCGGGGATGATGGCGGTCTACTCCGCCGTGCAGCTCTTCCCAGACTTGCTGGGTTTCTTGCTGTGGCCCTTCCCCACCTTGGGAGGTGAAACAGCTGACTCCACACTCCCACTGGGACCCCTGGGAGCGGCTTTGGTGGCTGGAGTCTTCCCCCTCTCCCGCCAGGCACTGGCCAACTTCTGATGCTTCACAGGGGGGGGACTGACTGTGCTGTGGCTCCGTGCCACACTGGCTGTCCTGGTGGCCGGTGCACTCCACATACCTGTGACTATAGGCACCACTGGTCCCAGAGATGTTGTGGCTGAGGTGCTACTTCGGGACCTATGAGATGGACGGGGTGGGGGAGGTGTCGGAAAAAGGTCAAGGCTGGACAGGAAAATTATTTTGGACACACTGGGACGGGTAGCTGGAGGGGGTTTGGGAGTGGAGGAAGAGGTGGTGGTAGTAAGAGGTGTACGTTTGGTGACTTTGGGTGCAGGTGCATGCGCTGGAGGCTGTCGTGAGGTGGATAGCTGTTGGGTGGGTGTGTGCATGCGTTTGTGTATCTTCGGACGGGGCGTCACAGACACACTGGGAGAGGACAGAGGGGACGTGTGAATGGTAGTGGGGTGGTGACTGCACGTGAGCGGGGTGTACTGGTGGGTGTGCTGGTGAATGACATAGTGGCTGTAGAGGTAGTGCATGCAGGTGTGAGTGTAGACGAGACTGGGAGGGAGGACACAGTGGAGGCAGTGGATGGTGGTGTGTCTGCATGTGTGTGTTGCTTGCATGAGTGCCTGTGGGATGTGTGGTGCTTATGTTTGCCTGAGCTTCCCTTGTGTGGCGAGGTGTGTGCAGGCTGGTCTGATGGTGTGCTTGGGATAGGCAGAGGTACAGGGGATTGGGTCTGGGTGGAGGAAGTTGGTGTGGGGAGGCTAGAGTCGGGGACAATGGCTGCCATCAGTGCTGAGGCCAGAGTTTGAAAAGCTTGGTGAAGGGCCGCCTGACCAGAATGAATGCCCTCCAGGAATGTATTTGTTTGTTGCAACTGCCTTTCTACACCCTGGATGGCATTCAAAATAGTAGACTGCCCAACAGTGAGTGACCTGAGGAGGTCAATGGCCTTCTCACTGAGGGCAGCAGGTGTGACTGGGGCAGGGCCTGAGGTGCCTGGGGCGAACGTGATGCCCACCCTCCTGGGTGAGCGGGCACGGGGCGAAGGCTGAGGGGCTGCTGGGAGGGCGGTGCTGGTAGGGGGGTGGCGGCTGTACCTGTAGATGCGGGGGGCACAGATGTTGCCGCCACCACAAGGGAGCTCCCATCAGAGGATGAGTCCGTGTCGCTGGTCTCAGCTCCTGTCCCTGCCGTGGAGCTCCCCTCGCCCTCCGTCCCACTGGTGAATTCCGAGTCCGTAGTCTCGCCCTCCAGGGCCATGTGGGATGCAGCTCCCTCATGCTCCGGTGCCACTGCTCCTCTGCCTGATGATGCTAATGCACACAAGAACATGAAGACCACGAAAAGGGGGGGAGACAGAATAAAGACATGTTGAGTGCATGGATTACTGCTACCGTTGGCGGACAAGAGGCCCCCTGCACTACGCCGTGCTCTTGGTCTCCACAGTTCAATTCCTGGGAAATAGCCTACAAGGCTATGGACGACATCTGCACACATAGATGACACAGGGGCATGAATAGCTGAACTTGGCACTCTACCGAGGTGGGGTGGGGTGCCACACGGCCATGCCTTACGGAGGGGCCTAGCCTACGGAACTCGCCCTGGCCTAGGGAAACCCACAGCCCTCCTCCCCCACCCAGACAACTCCACTGCACGCAAAGTCAGCTGAATGAGAGTGTACTCACCCCCTTGTGTCTGCTGTGATGCCCTCAAGCACCCATCCAACTCCGGGTAGGCCACCACCAGGATCCTGAACATCAGGGGGGTCATGGTTTGACGGGCACCCCTCCCACGTTGGGAGGCCATCCCCAGCTGAGCCTCCACCGTCTTCTTGCTCCAGCGGCGAATGTCCTCCATCTTTTCCGGCAGTGGGTGCTCCGTCTGTGGTAGACCCCCAGGGTCTGGATGTCCTTGGCGATGGCACGCCAAATATCTTTCTTCTGGTGGGCGCTGACCTACATGAAATTTACAGGGGAAGAAGAGAAGTCATTACCAACTGCACCGTCAAAGTGAGTGGCCCCCATCTCTACCCTTGCCATGTGGCACATGCACTCACCGTCTTTCATGCACGCAGCACTCTGCCCCCTTCCTTCTTACATCCAGCCCTCTCCACACAGGCATAGCCCATACAACATGCTCCCTGTGTACTTACCTGTTTGTCTGGAGGACCGTAGAGTAGCGTGTACTGGGGGAGGACCCCATCAATGAGCTTCTCCAACTCCTCCGATGTGAAGGCAGGGGACCTTTCCCCAGACGCACGAGCCATTGTCTCTTCCAGACTGAGGTCACAGCAGCACTTGCAGTGTGGGTCCTCTCCTATCGAAGGTCAGATATCGAGTGATTGAAGTGATAGAAAATGGCAGTCACGTCTGCGGCGGTGCGTACCGTCACCGCTGGCGTACATCGTCATTGGCTCCTGGGACCCATAAGGTCCAATGTTAACCAATGCAGCTTTGCGCCGCGATCTTCGACCACCTACTGCGACAGTGTACAACTCCAGCGCAGTTATCTCCCATCCCATTGTCCCACTTCAGAGGTCAGGCAGCCGCCATTTCAGGGGCCCACATGGCTTCATTTTCAACTGCGTCACACATACCTAGGCCTAGACTCAACACACATACAGGCCACCTTTTGTGTATGATTGGTGTTCTGGGTAAACTGCGGGGACGTACCTCTGAGTTGTTTGACTCTTTGCTTGCTGTTGTCCTTCATAGGCACCGTCGCTGGGACATGTGAGGAGATGGCCGCATCCTCCTGTGTACCGACCGTTGGTCGACCTGTCGACAATGGAGGAGCGACATTTGATAATCACCTACAGGCTTGACCGTGCCACAATCCAGGAACTGTGTACCCAGTTGGAGCCAGACCTGATGTCAGCAATCCGCCATCCCACAGGAATCCCCCCTCAAGTGCAGGTGCTGTCAGTGCTCCATTTCCTTGCAAGTGGCTCTTTTCAAACAACTGTGGCCATGGCATCAGGAATGTCCCAGCAACGTATTGTCCAGAGTGTTGTCTGCCCTACTGAAACACATGCAGAGCTACATTGTTTTCCCTCAGGTGGAGGATTTGCCTACAGTGAAAGGTGATTTCTATGCCCAGGGAAATATCCCCAACATCATAGGTGCCATTGATGGGACCCATTTGGCTTTGGTCCCCCCCCCACAGGAGTGAACAGGTGTACAGAAACCGGAAGAGTTATCATTTTATGAATGTACAGATGGTATGTTTGGCAGACCAGTACATCTCCCATGTGGTTGCCATGTTCCCTGGCTCAGTGCATGATGCCTACATCCTGCGGAATAGCAGCATCCCTTATGTGATGGGTCAACTCCAGAGGCACCGTGTGGGGCTACTAGGTAAGCACCTGGAAGCAAGTCAGTGGGAATGGGTGTCTGGGTCTGGGGTTATCCCTCCAGGTTAGTGTGTGTCTAACAGTTGCCCCTCGCCATTTGCAGGTGACTTTGGTTACCCCCAAGCTGTCATGGCTACTGACCCCAGTGAGGAATCCCAGGACAAGTGCAGAGGAATGCTACAATGAGGCCCATGGGCGAACTAGAAGTGCTTTAGGTGTGTTTATTTAAATGCTCAAAATTGGAGGGGGTAGTGAAATGGTAAGGGGTGATGGCGGAGGAGTGTCCATGGCAGAGTCCAGTCTATTAGTCTGACAGGTGCATTGCACATATGGGTATAGGAAGTGGAGCTGGGGCAGTTTAATTATGGACAGGGTGACAAGGTGGGACAGTAGGATGACAATCAGGGTGGTCTCATTTCTTGGCGGGGGTCTTGGCATCATGCTCTGTCTTTGTCCTGGATCTTAGGGACCGTTTGCGGGGTGGTTCTCCCAGGGGGTGGGGTGCTGGTGTGGTGGTCCTGTGGCGGGCGTCCTGTCCACTAGCGCCGGCGGAGGTGGTGGGCAGTTCATCGTCCATGCTAGTGTCAGGGGCCCCTTGTAGTGCCACAGTGTCCCTCCTGGTGTTGAGTACTTCCTTCAGCACCCCTACGATGGTACCCAGTGTGGAGCTGATGGTTCTGAGTTCCTCCCTTAAGCCCATATACTGTTTCTCCTGCAGGCGCTGGGTCTCCTGAAACTTGGCCAGTACCGTTGCCATCGTCTCCTAGGAGTGGTGGTAGGCTCCCATGATGGAGGAGAGGCCCTCGTGGAGAGTGGGTTCCCTTGACCTGTCCGCCCCCTGTCGCACGGCAGCCCTCCCAGTTCCCCTGTGTTCCAGTGCCTCCGTCCGCTGGACCGTGTGCCCACTACCACTGCCCCCAGGTCCCTGTTGTTGTTGGGGTGGTGAGTTATCCTGGGTTCCCTGTAGTGGTGGACACACAGCCGATTGAAGTGTTGTGGGGACAGAGCTATGGGTCCGCTGGGTGGGTGCTGTGCTGGTGTTTCCAGAGGGGGGAAGGTCTGTGGTGGCCTGTGCCTATGTGAGGGGAACCGACTGTCCAGAGGTCCCCGATGGTCCGGGCTGGTCATCTAGATCCAGTTGGACAAAGGTGCTGTCATCACTGTGGGCCTGTCCGGTGACGTTGGGTAGGGGTCCTGCAGGGATATAAAAGGATGTTTATTAAATCTGTGTGTGTAATGGTGTGCAATGGGTGGGTGATCGTGTACCCCAGTGCTTGCATTCTTGTGTGGAAGCTTGTGTGATGATGGTTTGGGGGAGTGTATGGGTATGTGCAGTGGGCATGCTTTGGTGATGTGTGTCATGCTTTGTTGTTGCATGCAGGGCTTGGTGTTGGGATGTGTGGTTTGTGATGTTGAGACATTTGTGAGGAGTAGGGGTGCTGGGGGTGAGGGTGAGGGTGGGGGTATGTGCTGGCATGCAGGTAGGGTGGGGGATGTAATAGTAAAGCTTTGTCTTACCAGAGTCCATTCCTCCAGCTACACCTGCGAGGCCCTCAGGATGCAGAATCGGCAAGACCTGTTCCTCTCATGTTGTTAGTTGTGGGGGAGGAGGTGGTGGTCCGCCGCCAGTCCGCGGAACCGCCTGGTGGTGTCTTGAGACCACGGAACGCACCTTCCCCCGTAGGTCATTCCACCTCTTCCTGATGTCTTCCCGATTTCTTGGGTGCTGTCCCATTGCGTTGACCCTGTCCACTATTCTTTGCCATAGCTCCATCTTCCTTGCACCTGTGACAAGAATAGCTGTCGCTCTACCCGGACGATTTCCTCCACCATGACCCTGAGCTCCTCCTCCGAGAACCTGGGGTGTCTTTGCTGTGCCATGGGGTGGTGTAGGTGATGTGTGGGGTGGATTGTGTGGTGATATGTAGTAGTGTGTTGTGTGAGGTTCGTGGAAGTTGTGTGGGTGATGGTGTTGTGTGCCTGTGGATGCTGTTGTTCTTGCTGGTGGTGTTTCTCTATGGCCTTCTCTCGGTAAATTTGTCGTAGGGGTTTGTGGGTGATGTGGGTGTATGTTTTATATTGTATTGGGTGTGTGGGAGTGGTGTATGTATGTGTATCAGGTGTGTGTATTTCGAATTGTCCAATGTGGTGGTGTTCTGGAGATGTGTGTGTATTTTGAGCGCGGCGGTGTGTACCGCCAATGGAATACCGCCGTTGAAAGACTGCCACGTGGATTCGTGTGTCGTGATAGTGTCAGCGTATTTCTGTTGGCGTGACAGTGGAGGTTTTGTTTTCGCCAGTTTATCACTGACCTTTGGTGTGGCGGACTTGTGTGGGTGTCTGAATTTTGGCTGATTCCGAGATGTGGGTCATAATAGCTGTGGCGGAATTCGTCGGCCGCGGCGGTGTGTTGGCGGTCTTCTGCACGGCGGTAAGCGGCTTTTACCGCCAATGTTGTAATGAGGGCCATTGGAGGTAAATGCTGCCTACCACCGCTGCAACGGCCGCCAAAAGACCGTCGCCGCTATTAACATCTGTCTGCCAAATTATGACCACAGCTGAATTTCTGCCACAAGAAGGGCAGAAACTGGCTGTGGCCATACTGGCGGATAGTGCTTAGTTGGCGCTGCTACCATCAGCAGCGCCACACCAGTAGACTGCCGCCAGCCGTATTATGAAAAATAATACGGCCTGGCAGTGTTCTGCTGGTGGGCGCTCTAGTGGTAGCAACGCGCTTCTCCCATCCCTTGCCGGAAGAACCCCTGGATTCTGGTAAGTTGGCTTTCTGACAGGGTAGGGGGGTGTTGTGTGTGTGTGTGTGTGGGGATGTGTGCATGAATGTGTGAGTTTGTGCATGAATGCAAATGTGTGTAGTGTTGTTTGCATGTGTGAGAATGTGTGTATGAATGGAAATGTGAATGTGTGTCTGCTTGTCAGTGTGAATGTGTGTACGGATGTGTGTGAGAATGAATGGATGCATGGAGGGATAGTGATAGAGAAAATAGAGAATGTAGGAAATCAACAGTAGCAGTTTATATGACTGAAACTAACGAGGCAATGCCAAATTACTTACTGACAGATGCAAACATTCAGGATAGATTTTATCTGACTCGAATGCGCTTTAGAATGTTGCACTTTTTGGTAGCTTTCCCAAAGGTGAGGATTTGGAGTAAAAGCCTACCGAAGTGCCCCTGTGTGGGACGATTTGCACAATCTACAATGCACTTTATTATATCTTGTAAATTTTATCATGACATTAGGAAACATTTTTTGAAACCTTTATTTGTTATTACCAAATTATTTTATTGTAGAGAAGCTTTTAATTATTTATGTAAATTGGATACTAATGAAAAATGTGATGCAGTCATAAAATTTACCCTATATGCCATAGAACAAAGAAAAAATCTGTCGGATTTAGAAAACCTCCAGTATGAGAATGAATAATCGCCCAATTTATTGCAGCAAAGGTTTTATTTATTTATTTATTAGTAATGTTTTCTTGAAGTATTTTATTGTATATAATTATCATTTTTAAAGAGATCGTTTATCTTTTATGGAGTAAAATCCGAATAAAGATTGATTTGAATTTGAAAATTTGAATGGATGCATGCATGAATGAATGCGTATATGCCTGTGTGAGTGAGTGTGTGCATGCGTGATGCGTGTCTGCGAGTGTGCATGAATGAGGGTTGGGAGACTGGAAGGGGGCATGGATGGAGAGGGGTAGGGGCCTGTGGGGAGTGTGTGAGGGGTGGGTGAGCCTCCTACCACTGGCAGGGAAGGAATTCCCTGTCAATGGTAGGGCCTACCGCCATGGTTTTCGTGGCGTTGCGAACTGCACGAAAACCATGGAGGTTGGCAGAGTCATGATGCTGCTGGTGGTACAATAGCGGCCGCCAAGCTGGAGATTCTTATCTCCGGCCCAGCGGCTGCTACCACCATTGCGGTCGGTATGGTAAATTGGCGGGTTGGCTGCAGCCAAACCCGCCAATATCATAATGTGGCAGTGTGTACCACCAGCCTGTTGGCGGTACTACCGTCACATTATCACCAACCGTCGGGGTCATAATGACCCCCTGAATGTCATTTCTTTCCCAGATGATGAATACCTACCTCTACACAGCACACTGTTACAGCTATCATGTAGCACTCACAGACATCACAGAGCTACAACTATGCACTCATCAAGCTTGTTACACCAGGATCCTGGAAGCTGCCAATTCTCCTTGGGTGAAAGGTGCATTCTACCTGCAAGACATTGTTTTAGACATCGCATTGTAACTAGTGCAACTACACACAGTTAAAATTCAGAACTAAGCACTAGGACATCCCAGTGTAATGGAACATTTCAACACCCTTAAACACATATATATGCATTATCAGAATATGGAATTCAGCTAGTCACCTTGCAGTGCTTAAGGCTGCTGATGTTTCACATACTGCTACCAGACTCATAATAGGCCCCCTGAACCATGACAACAGGGTACAACCATTGGCACTAGGCAGACAAAAGTGTTTGTGTAATAGGAAAAAACAGGAATGCACAATAAAGGTTAAAGAAGATGCATTGATGCCCGTTTACTTTTGTGCAGCACAGTAAGGTGACTTGCTGTGCTGTGCATAAAGATAATGAATGTAACACTTGGTACATGCATATTAACTTTGCCACACAGTCATACATCATACACTATACCATTGGCAGTGTGAATAGTGATAAGTAATGTGAATCTAACCATGGAGGCACTTTGTCTAACATAGAATGCAGTGTCAATGTCAGCTGAGCAAGCCAAAAAGCAATACATCATGTACACCATTACATTGGCATGCCAAAACATTCATCATTGCAGTTTATTGGTAAATAGTGAGTCTCAATTTGGGAAAGGGCTGATTGGTATTACTTGGCCCCATGAGTGCTTTCCCAATATAACGCAACTCAAATTTTATGCTAGGTGTCATCCTTTTTATCACATTTTGATGCTTCTGCCACTTCATGTCACTCTCTCTTGCATTGTGTGTCACAAGACATTCACACATTGCAGCTACATGTTGTGGTTACATTTTTGCATGTCTAATACAGCGACATTACTATGTGCTGTTGGTATATAAATACATATCTACGAGGTTACCAACCTCCAAGCCCCGCAGGTCCACCGCATCTGCCTATTGGGCTAACACATTCCCCTAACGGTGTTTCAGTTGAAAAAGTCTGATCTTCTTCAAACACCTGGGCCATGTGCCACTGCAACCTCTCCCATTGGTCCTTACAATTCTTTTGGGGTAGCCTTGGCTTACAATACCCCCGGAAACCACCATCAGTGACAGGTAGTGCATGTCCCTCTCTCCCTCTAAATCATTTTTGCCTCTACTGTTCCCAGGTACGACCCTATCCCTCCTACAAACCCTAAACAAACTAATAATAAATAAAATAAAATCCAAATTTGTAGAACCACTACTCACCTGTAAGGGTCTCAAAGAACTGTAGGGGTCGGTCCCCTGTTCTTCAGTCGAAGAACCAGGTCTTAAAATCCTTCCTGAATTGAGGTAGGGAAGGTGACTGCCTGAGGTGTTACCGTGAGGTAGAAGGATCTTTCTCCAGATGAGGTCTTCCATTTGACGGGGGTACGGTGGCAAGGTCCCGTTGAATGGAGTGGAGGGGTCTGACAAGGGATTAGAAGGCGGTGCGGTGGTTGAGATAGGTGTGTCCTAGGTCGTGGAGATCCTCTTCCCGATGGGGAGCCAGTGGAGGTCTCTTAGGTGTCTAGTGATGTGCTTGCGGCAGGGAATGTCAAGGATAAGTCTGGGGGAGGTGTTTTGAATGTGCTGTAATTTCTTCAGATTTTTCCGGGTGGTCCCGATGTAGAGTGTTTTGCCATAGTCAAGACTGCTGTTGACCAGGGCGTGACTTATGGTCCTGCTGCAGTTGGTTGGGATCCATTTGAAAATCTTCAGGAGAAGTTAGAGTGTGTGGCAGCAGGAGGATGCTACTGAGTTGACCTGTTGGGTCATGGCGAGCAATGAATCCAAGAATGTGTGCGTGGTCCGTTGGGTTGGGGGGATGCTGAGTGCATCCCAGGCTGATGTGGAGGGTCCTAGGAGGAGGATCCTGGTCTTGTCTGAGTTGAGCTTGAGGCAGCTCTCCTTTATCTAGGCAGCAATGGCTTCCATCCCGCTGTGGAAGTTCTTCTTGGCATTTGTAGGGTTTTCGGTCAATGAGATGATCAGCTGGGTATCGTAGGCATAGGAGAAGATGTTCAGTCTTAGGCTTCTGACAATGGATGCAAGTGGGGCCATGTAGATGTTGAAGAGTGTGGGGCTCAGGGAGGAGCCCTGGGGTATTCCGCAGCTGACCTCCATAGGTTCTGACAGGAATGGTGGGAGTCTGACTCTCTGTGTTCTGCCACACCTTTAAACCCCAGACTCTGCCAAATCTACAAATGCCCCAAAAAGGGCAAACACCCAACATTACAAAGACAAATACAATTACAAAATACAACACTAAGACACAAAAAGTACACATTATAAAGTTAACAAGGACAGACTAGACTTTTGACTTCAGCACAAACATCCAAAATCTCCACAAAACTCTCTCTATGTAAAAATAACCAGCTCTACCCAACAGACACTAAAAAAAGTGGAAGTCACTTTCATACTAGTATGTAGACTGCCACAACCAGTGCATCATTTCCTGGGTGTAACCAGCATGTTTTCCACATAGATTTTTATGATGCATTGCAATGCAAATGAACATTGCGTGATGTATTGCACAGTTGCACTTATGCATCTATGACAAGGACCATGCAATAGTGACAATGCCAGTTTTGAGCAATGCAACTGTACTGTAGTGATGTGCCAGTTCTGACCCTTACAACAGGGGAGATGTGTCAGTTCTAACCCACACAATGTGATCTGTCATTTCCGAATGGTGCAACAGAGGTGTGTACCAGAGCTACAAAAGAAGTGTAACTTGGCACCTCGTGGCAGGCCAGACTCACAGATGGCAGAGCCCAGGGGCGGAAACATGATGGCTGGAAGTCTTCAATGCTTCTATTAACCCATGACTTCATATTAGATGTCCAGGCAGATTTCCCTTGGAGTCACTCTGGGTTCAATGGTTACATGTGGAGTTCTTATCACCCAGCCAGGTGAACAATAGGCAAAAGGTTAGCACAGCAAGGTAGTACACCAGAGATGATTGCTCCCACATCCATATTCATATGAGTTACCAGGGTACACACCTGAATGTCAGCCACAGTCATATGTGCACTAAAAGGTTGTTTCTGGGCCCTTTGCCCCACCCTTTTAGGTTCCCAATCCAGCCCAATCTCTCTCTTCCCAACATATACTTAGTGACACTTAGATACGGGCTGGCTCACCCATACTCCAGTGTATGTCCCATCCAGATTGCAGCTTTGCTGCACTATTAACTCTGACCCAGGACTTTACCCACAAAGGAAACTAATGTACTCCATTTTATGTACCGGGGTAGTCACAGCACACTCACTGTCCAGTACTGTAATCCACTGGTATCCTGCCACCACCATCACACTGACATTCAACACAGGACCCAATTCACAAAGGTAAATGTAGGCTAAAAGTCTACCTTTACTACTTTTCACTACTCACAAAGGTAAAGTTAGACAAAAAGTATAAGGTAGACCAAAAGTCTAACTTTACTACTTTTCAGTATTCACAAAGGTAAAGTTATTAACCCTTGAATTTGGGAGTGAACTACTAGGGTTTTTTTCTCATTTTCTACTGATTTTGCTGCTCATTTGGGGCGTAAACTATTTTTGATTTTGCACCTACTCTTCTGCATTGTCCTGTTACTGAGTGCCTTCATGGCAATTACTTTATACATTTAAGTGAGATCTACTACATTTGCACTTTATAATTTCTGTAATGTACTTTTTAAATGTTTCTAATAACTCTTTATACATTTTCTAATTTTACCTTAGAAGAGATCTATTGAGTCAGTCCTTTCTTACTTAACTGTATTTTTAACATGCTGAATATATTCAGACTGAACACTGTCCTGAATTCACCCCTTTTTTGAGGTAATGTTTGAGATTTAGGACATTTTCGGATACACTGCACCCAGATTTCACTACAGTTATCAAGCAAATACTTTCCCAGAACTGTTCAGACATGTTCATCTAGGAGAGTGTCTGCATCTTGAGCGGAGTGGGCTGGTGTCTCCTCTTTGGGCATTTACAGAGCAGCCTCATGGGCTTCCTCTTCAACCTGTATCTCTCACTATAGATTTAATTCAACCTTTATCTCTCCATATAGATTTAATACAAACGTTATCTCTCACTATAGGTTTAATACAACCTTTATCTTTCACTGTAGATTTAATATTGTTTTATACAGTGAGATCACTTTTAGTGTTGATTTGGAGTCAAACACAAATACTCTGTTTAGGTTTTAAGCACTATATTTTTCTGTTTCTATATCATTAACTTGGTGGTTGTAAGAAATGTGTTGAGCACCATATTAATAGAGCTGTCTGTCATTTGCTTAAATGATGAAGAAGGGATAATGGTTGAGCATATCATCACCAAAATAAAAAATGGGATGAGAAAGGGTATATGAAGGTATGTTGGAGATTACTTACCAGTAATTCTCATTGCTCCAGTTTATCTTTTCTTGTCGTTATTTACTGTATCACCCTTCCCTCCCTGTTTTAGTGTTAGAGTTCTTTTGTTTGGCTCAAAAGAAAAGAGTAAATAGAGAAGGTTGGGTATTTTATATGTATATTTCTGTTAGGAAGAAGTAGTTAAAGAAAAGCGATTTGGTATTAGTGAGCAGGGAGATATGGAAGCACCTTCAGCTCACTGTAATAATTGATGGGACAAGGAAGAATTCATCGGAGTGATCTAAACATTACCATTGTTTATTGGGCTTATTAAAAGATTTCTGGAAGAAGGGGTGACTGATTGAATTATTGAGCTTTTATATAATGCATACAGAAAACTACAGTTTTTTAGACTCTAGCCTATAACACATTAATGGAAACAGTGTTGTGATGTAAGAACATGCTCCCGTCTTGGTGATAGACAGAAAGCTCCATAGACAGTTGAAGGTAAGCGGGCTGACATGGGTAGGACTTTGCTCCATCCAAATCCTCCAGCAAGCTTAACGTTTTGCAGCAAATAAGTCTCTACATAGCCTTTGTAGCAGAACAAGAGTATACAAACATGCCTCAAGAAAAAGGAGACAGTGTCTGTAATTACTTTTTGTTCAATCTACAATGCGATCTCAGAAGCACACATCTGTCTCTGCCAGTGTTGTTCACTCTGATGAACCGCTGTGCATCCCACTTCTCATACAGAAAATATTCCAGATATTGGAAAAATAAATCCCATTATATGCTATGGGATTCATATTTTGGCAGACTTGATATTTGTCACCGTTGTGATAGAGTAACACCTCCGCCAAGCTCTAAATCAGGCCCTCTGAGTATGTCTGACATTTGCTAATGGTTCAAATGCATTTTTTGGTATAACCCTTCTGAAGGGGACTCCTATTTTCTGTCCATGGTGAATATCTTTATTTGCAAACACAAACACAGTGATTCTCTCAGGTTAGTGATAGCATTTGAGTCTGGGCATATTGAATCAAATACACTATTCCTCACTTTACTTGCATATATCTCCACATGTTGTAAATGTATCTTTTTAACCCTGATGGGGCATTAGACACTCTCAGTGCCTATCATGTGATCTGATCACTTACTAGCTGCAGCTTATTTTCAAGTGCTATTTTTTACTTTCTTCCTATAATCTTTTATTCTTGTCTGTAGATCAGCTATGGTTCCCTTGATCCTCTCCTCAGTGACAAATTGAGATTTCCATCCTTCTTCCGTACTGTCCCGAATGAGTTCTCCGTATATACAGGAATCATTCAGCTGCTACAACACTTTGGATGGACCTGGGTGGGAATCCTGGCCTCGGACGATGACAGCGGAGAGAGAGCTATGAGGGACCTGACAACAATGATCAGTGAGAGTGGAGGCTGTGTCGAGTTTTCCTATCCATTTCCAATAGACACAGATTCTCGCAGAATTGACAAAATTTATGAAACTATTGATGCATTACAGAACTGCACTGCTCAGGTTATCATTGTCTACAGCACCAATGCAGCACTGACACAGCAATTCTTGTATGATTCTTGGAAAAAGGTACCCCATAAAATTTGGATTGGATCTGTGGGTATATCTTTTCCTCGAGTGAGAACCCAGAGGGATGACATGACTGTATTTAATGGAACCCTGACTTTCTCTATTAAGGAAGGACAGATTATCGGATTTCAAGATTTCCTCTATGATGTGAATCCATTGAAGTTTCCATATGGCAGTGCCCTATGGGATCTCTGGATTAATATTTTTAGGTGTAATATTCTCTCTGAATATGATATGGTCCATTCTTATAGACCATATTTGCCTTTGTGTACAGGAAATGAGACCCTCAGACTCTATGACCCGCCCACCAACAACTCCTTCAGTTTTCGATTCACCTACAGTGTGTACACAGCTGTCTATGCATTGGCACACGCCTTACATGACATGTTTGTGTCAGAGTCCAGGTCAAGATCTGCAGCTGTGAGTCTCAAGCAGGACTTCAAGCCCTGGAAGGTGAGGGATTATTGCATGCACTGTTCAAGGCAGCATTAACCTTCTCCCATGAACACAGATTATCGATGTTGATGGCTCTCTCATGCCTTATCTTCTGCAGTTTTCCTTTAATAGTGATGAGTTTACTTTACCAGGTTTCTGACGTGTTTTCATTCCTTTGGTATTACTTTGTTTGTAATATTCTGCATGTTTTGAGGATTTTAAATATTTCTTATGCATATTTCCTTTTAGTCTGTGAGTACACTTGGTATACGACACCAAGTCATGCTTAACATTTTATATTCAATATTGTAGCTTCAACCTTGAAATGTGTAATTTCAGTAACAGAAAACAGGAGGCAGACAAACACCAACCAGTAAAGGACATAATTTGAAAACCTCATATTAAAAACATAAAATTGTCAGGAAAAAGTGTTGCTATCTTACAAAATATCTATTAAACACTAAAAATAATTCCATACAATTATCTCACATCCTCATCAAAAAGCACATCAGTTCTGAGCTTGCAGAAGTGTCCCAACATGGTACTTTATAAACAGAATATGTAGATATCTTCTGCACAAGACTATAATAACATATTGTAGGATGCTGGCCCTCTATGTAGTGTGCAAAGACAGGCACACTGTGCAGGGGGTCCAGGCAACCACACATTGGTTTACAGAGGTAAAAATTAGATCATCTAATGCTCTAATCTATAAGGTAGCTTGGTCAAGCAGTTAGGCCAATCTTAGAGAAGTGCAAAGCCTTTGCTGTACTCATAGTGTCAATCATGCAACTCACACATTCAAAGGAATAACTGGTGACCAATTTATTAAAATAGTTCAGATTTGTATGTAATGTTTAAGACCAAGATTATCAAAATTGGTTAAGCACTTTTTGAGATATGGATTTATGAAGTTTAAACCAAAGTCTTTTTGTGCGTAATTACGCACCATAGGAATAAATGGGAAAGTCATCTTTCAAAATACATATAAAATCAGACATTTGCTTTACCAAGTTCTTCTGTTGCAGGTTGGTTGAGGTCATCGGTGGGCACACTCTGCGATCTGGAGTAGTACGGGCAGCTCCTAGTTCCGGGTGAAGCAGCAGTGAAAAGTCTCTGAAGCTGATGGAGGGCCTCTGCAGGGTACCACTTGGAAATGATCTGTACAGGTAAGTTTAGAAGTGGTTCCTTGGGACCCCCTGGGAGTTTCAAGGTTTCAAGGTGTGAGGGACTGTTAGGGCACAGCATGTTCTTCATTGCAGGGCACAAGATGGCCTGGTGCAGAGCAAATTGGTAAACCAGGAGCTGTGCACAAGGGTGCCCTTTAGATATGGAGGAAAGTCACTTCAAGGGTCATTTGCGGAACAACGGGGGCACTCTGGTGGTAGGTCCAGGGTGTTCCTGATATCACTTGAGAGGGACTTCCTACTGGTCTTTTTTCATCCCTGGGTGGGCTGGGATTCCTGTTGTCCGATTTCAGCTGACCAGTACCCAGGGTTCGACCACTGGAGGGTGCAGTACCACAAAATGTGGCACACTTGAAGGGTTTGTCCTAATGGTTATTGGTATGTCATCAGGGCCAACTTTCATTTCTGGTTCACAAGTTAGCAGTCAATCAGTGAAGTGGCCCTCACTGGGTTGCTGGCTTCTTCTTTGAGCAGACTGGTACCTCCACTCTGATGGGAGTTCTTGGGCTATTGGGAAATCCTGGAGGTCCTCTGGGGTTTTTGAGGTCAGTCCAGTTGTCCAGTAGCTCCTCAGCGGTGATTGTCAGGTCCTGGCAGGGTTTGGAAACCTGGGGGCGTGGTCTGGCCACGAACGGAGATGGCTGCCTAGGAGTTGAGCTCTTCTAGGCAGCGGGCTGCGGGCCGGGGGCGCAGTACCGTGGATGCGCCGAGAGCCCCCCAAACCATCAATAATATCGGGTGCCGAGGACCGGCGCTGGGGGACGGGTGGACGACGCGCCGACTGAGGAGGGGGCGCGCTCTCCCCCTCCCTGCGCACAAGGAGCAAGGAAGATGGCGCTGAGGCCTACGGCAAAGTGCAGAGCCACGGCCTCAGGTAGATAGCTGACTCGGGCCGGGGACCGCGCCCCCCCTGCTCACCGGAGGAGGTGGGAGCCTGGAGGCTTCCACAGCTCGCCTCGCTCCTCTTGCCCCTCCCCCCTCCTGAGGATGAGGGCCCCCGCGGGCGCGCCGGAGACCAGGGTGGCCCGTGGAGAGAGAGAATGACAGCAACATTGCGCAACCCTCCCTCCCCCCAACTGCAGAACCCGGGACCCGGGGACTCCCTTTCTCTCCTCCATCAACGACTGCAACTCCAGGGCTGCCGCTGCTTTTGGGAGAGTGGGGGGCATCGCAAGTGGCACCATGCTTGTTCCCCCCCCACACCAACTGCGCAAAGACAGTGGCCCCAACGGGGGTGGGGCGGATCAGAAGACCGGAAATAAGTAGGGTGGAAGGACAGAAGAGGAAAGAGGGGAAAAGGAACAATAAAAAATAAAAAGAAGATGGAGCACTAGTAACAAAACAAATCTGGCCCTGCAACAAAAAGTGAACAGAGAAGAGAACTCTTTCTTTTCTTCCCCTTACTTAACTACGTCAAATGCCCGCCGGACCCCCTGACTGACAGGGGGCAGGTAGCGCAACCACCCCGGATGGGCGAACAGTGAGGGGTGGAGAGCACTGCACGGGCCCCACAACGGCACGGAGCACCACAGGAGCCATCCTACTGGGACACTTGTTCACTCGGCTACACCCCCAACTGCCATTGGGACCAGAGACGAGAGGGCCAGCCGTGGCCTCAGGTATCCAGGACCGCAGACGCCTCATAATTTTCTTTATGGTCTCACGTGCCCCCTCGCCTGGCGCGTCATAGTGGACCCCTCTCTCGACGACCACAGAGCTGGCATCTGGACGGCATAGGGGGAACAGGGACAGCACCGGGGACCCCCCTCTCTCCCTCTCCCAGCCGGGAACACAGGACCACGGGTTTCCGCCCCCCCCCCCCCCGGTGACCACGTACGCTCCGGGACCTCCGGGTGAGCGGGGAGACCACCGGTGCCTACGCGGAGAATTCCTATGACCCCCACACTTCCAACCAACGCCCACCCAGACCTGCTGCTGCATCGACCCCCTCCCTCCATGCCTCGGACAAGTGGGGGAACACCAGGGTCTGTACCTGTGCCTGGATCTGCACGCTGCCCGGACGCCCAGAGGTTCAACTCTTGAGACTTTGTCCCAATCACCAACCGCGTCACGGTCCGACACTTTTTGGCCCCCTACCTGAACGAGGAAACCCGCAATGCCCAGGGGCAAGACGACGAACAAATTAATGGGAAAACCAGCCAGCCAACTACTATTCTCTTAAGCCCTTCGACAGCAGAAACATCCCTCAGTAGAGGACTCTACACCTCTTCCTCGCGCCAACATGGCGGATGACACACAAGGTGCGACAATGGAACGTATATTGCAGGAGATATCGGCGGTGAGCTGCAAGCTGGAGGGCATGGACAATGCCATTGTGGCGCTGACAGCGGAGGCGAGATCTATGCGGCTGGACATAGCCGGTTTTCAATCGCAGATGTCCGGGCTCGATAAACGAGTGACAATGGTGGAAACTCAAGTAGCCTCCTGGACCGACAGAGACCTAGAACTCTCACACCTTCGTAGCAAGCTGACGGACTTGAAGGACAGGAGTTGTAGGAACAATGTGCGCCTCCTTGGATTCCCTGAAGGCGTGGAGGGTGCAGACATATTCTCCTACTTGCGGGATATATTACCTAAGCTAACAGATACAACATTTGATCCCCCTTTAGAGTTCCAGAGGGCACACAGGCTGGGTCCCAAGAGACAGGATGGAAATGGCCACCCCGCCCAATTATAGTCTGCATGCTGCGACACTTGCAGGCCCGCAAACTACTATAGACGGCTCGTACACAAGGGTCGTTCCGATCGGGTAACCTGGAGATCCGGATGTCAGCTGACTTTTCCAAGGAGACCGCTGATCGGAGGAAAGCCTTCCTGTCCTTCCGCACCCAACTCCGTCGCCTAGAAGTGAAATTTGGTCTATTCGAGCCGGCCAGGATGTGGATCACCAAAAATGGGGAATCACTGAACTTCTACGACCCGGAGGACTTGAAAACATTCTTAGAAGGACTGCAAGATCAAACCCAGTCCATGGAAATGACCGCCCAACACCCCCATATCACGCGGAGCCCACTCCAGAGTACTAGCCACCCGATACCCACACCTGAACCTGAAATGCGCCCTACCACAGACCCCCAAAGCAGGGGAAGAGACTTTGAGAGACTTGCAAAAAGCTACGTGGACAGGGGCCAAGTACTTCAAGCAGTGGTGATGCACACACAACTATCAGAAAGAGACAAATCCCGCTCCCCCCTGAAACCCACGATGGACCCCCCGAGGACAAAAAGAACAGTAGGCCCCTCAGGACCCTCCCTACAGCCAATTATGAGCCGGCACAACCGCATCGATGAGCCCTGGCTGCGGAGAAGACAAAAAGGAGAGATGAGTACCTGTTTTTCGTGAACTCATAGACATAGTGTCATAAGGGGCTAAATCCTCTGCTTGTTCGAGATAGTGTTTGAACACTCTTGCTTATTACTACATGCTTTAGCGTATCCTCCTTTGTTCTCCCTCTTTTTAGAGACCTGGTAAAATGTCCTCTTTCAACCCCTGTTTGTCGTTCAAATAGATTTTGAGCATTTCCTCAGAACTGTTACGCTGTTTTCATCCATTAATAATTTGTTTTAATTTAGATTACCTTCAATAACGGTTGCTAAGTGTTTACTAAGATGGACAAAGCATCATTGTGTTTGAGTTGAGTGATTTACAACAGTAGCGTGGCACCCCTCTTTTCCACAACAGCAACTCAACCGAACTTCTACCCCCCCCCACCCCCCACCCCCCGGCTCTGACAAAACTAAAAAAAAACGACAAAATTGGCTTATGCTTCCCAGCGGCTCCCTTCCTCCGGATGCAACCAAGGTACAGACACTACCTCCCAAAACTGCCACGGACCCATGCAGCGCTGGCCCCCCTGTCCCCCGCACCCCACATAACACATTGCATAAGCTATACGCATCCCACACACGGCCCTTCTCCTCCCCTCCCCTCTGCTCCCCACCTCCTGCCCCCCCCCACCCCCCCTCCACCCCCATACTCCACCTGGATCTACGGGTAGATAGGATAGCCAGATTATGGGGGCCGAGGCGCCGTGCGTCCGCCGCCTCCCTCGGTCCGGGGCCCGCCAGTCTGGCAACGGAGCTCAATAGGCCTGGGTACTAGACCCGCAGGTTACATTCTTAGACCGTCGGGACTTGTGTCCGGTTTTCTCTTCCTTTTCTTATTCTTTCTTAATTCTCCTGCTCTCCTTCAGCTCTGTTTACCTGTCTTATCCTTTAGAAGTGAATCCCTTTCCTCCTCCCTCTCCCACCTCCCACTTGTTTCCCCCCTCTTCCCCCCCTCCCCTCCATCACTCATCCTCCCCAGCTTTAGGGTCTCTGTCAAGTCCCTTCCCCTTCTCTACCCAACCCTCCTTTGGCATCTCCTCTCTGCCCTGTCCCAAGTGCTCCTACACCAGGGTAGACCTCAATAAGGCGCGAGGATGTCCGACACAAGCAGAGGACCACCACCACCCCTGCGAATCATATCTTGGAACGTAAATGGCCTTACCTACTTCATAAAGCGGAAAAAGGTTCTATCCTATCTCAATTCCAAACAGACTGACATTGCCCTCTTACAAGAGACACACCTAGATGGTCCGGAATCCGATAAATTGAAACGCGACTGGGTGGGCACCGCCCTGTTTAGTTGTACTCCCCCAGCACAGAGACCCCCCCAAGAAAATGCGGCGTGGCGTTACTACTACGCAAAACCCTCCCGCATACCGTTCTTAAGTCATGGACCGACCCCGAGGGCCGTTACATGTTTGCCAAATTAAAGATGGGTGACTCCTCACTGTGTGTGGGTTCGATCTACGCACTAACGGGCCCGAAACGCCTCTTTTTCTTACAAATCAACCGACTCTTGACTGAGATAGGGGCATCCCGCTACGTAATAGAAGGGGATTGGAACATAGCCAGAGACCCAATACTCGACAGAACGGGCCCCATAGATGTTAGTAACAATGCAGATTGAGCCCTACAGACGATATATTATCGGACAATGGCCTAGTGGACCACTGGAGGCTGACCCACCCCACAGAGCGAGAATTCACTTTCATCTCACCGGTACATGGCACCCAATCCCGACTTGACTACTTTCTCCTGTCCCACAACATTGTGGCCCGCACCCAAGATACTCGCATATTGGAGGGCGGCCTCTCGGACAACTCCCCGATTTGCATAGCCATCCACCTAGGCCTTGTATCTCCGGGCCGTAAACCTTGGAGATTCGCGGTCCACCGCTACCGTTCACCCCAGGGTAAACTGAAGTTACAGCACCACGCAACCTCCTTCGCTCAAAATAACCTAGGCTCCGTGGATTCTAGACGAATTATGTGGGCAGCAGCCAAGGCCTTGATGCAGGGGCAACTTATGAGAGACGCAGCACAAATAGAGACAGAAGAGAGAAACAGGCGGCTCTGGAACTTGACATACGCCAGTTCACTAGACAATGTACCGCACACCCCTCTCTCCCGGGGTGCCGAAACTTAGAACGTGCCCAAATGGCCCTGAACGAGCTGTATACCTGTCAGTCAGAGTATGGTCTACAGAGACTACAAGGAAGACATTACGAACAGGGAGAGAAGGCAGGGCGCCTGCTGGCAGCCCAGCTTCAGCAGAGGACAGCTACCCTTGCCATCCCAGCCATCCGCGCCTCCTCTGGAGAAATATTAGCACACCCACAAGCCATCGCTAACGAATTTGCGTCCTTCTACAAACATCATTATACATCGGAGAATACATCCAGCCCAGCGCAGTGTAGTTTTCCTGGCGGGCATTGACCTACCCTCCTTGCCCGACGCAACCTCCTAGTAGGGGAAATAAGTAGGCAGGAAGTAAAAAGAGTCATCTCCGACCTCCCTTACCACAAATCACCGGGGGAGGATGGATTCCCGAAGGAGTTTTATAAATGGATAGGGAGGGATGCAATTGACATACTACACGCGGCCCTGAACGAAGCTTGCTCAACACAGACCCTGGGGGCCATATCCACAACGCCATGATAGCCGTCATACCAAAACCCGGGAGAGACCCCCTGCTGTGTGGTAGCTATCGACCCATATCTCTTTTAAACAGTGACATCAAAATCCTAGCGAGTATCCTGGCCAATAGACTACGCCTTTGATCCACCACACACAAGTGGGGTTCGTACCAGTTCACACCTCAAGGAACCACTTGCGCACTCTATGCCATACCCTTTGGGCCTCTAGAGACCTGCAAGAGGAGGCACTGGCCCTATCTTTGGACACGGAAAAGGCATTCAATCGCATAGAGTGGTCGTATCTGTTTACAACGCAGGAGAGATTTGGTCTGGGAGACAGTTTTATCTCAATGGTACGCTACTCTACGACCAACCCGCGGTAAGAGTCAATTGCGGAGGCTTCCTCTGAGACCCCTTCCCTATCCGAAGAGGCACACAACAGGGCTGCCCCCTCTCACCACTCCTGTTCCTGTTAGCAATGGAGACCCTTGCTGCGGCTATTCGCTCCTCCCCCTCCATCACGGGTCTCACACTACCGATCGGCAATTCTAAAATCTATCTATATGCCGATGATGTCCTACTAACTCTCACGGATCTAGAAAGATCCATACCAGCCTTGCTGGAGATTATCGATGGATTTGCAATCCTCTCCGGCTACAGCATTAACTGGGATAAGAGCGAGGCGCTCCCTCTCTCGCGGATGACTACAAGAGCAGCTCTTCTCGGCTTCCCGTTCCGTTGGACACCAAAACGCCTCAAATACCTGGGAGTGATAGTCAATCCGGGCCTAGCGCACATGGTGGCGGACAATATTGACCCCCTCATAGCGCGGGTGAAGCTTGATTTTGCAAAATGGAGCCAACTGGGCCTGTCCATGTGGGGTGCTGTAAGGATGGTCACGGTGCCCCGTTTCACCTATATTCTAGGGCTTCTCCCCCTACAGGTGCCACTCCATACGCTGAGAAACATAGACACACTCATCAGATCATTCGTATGGGGTTCAATGCGACCACGCTTATCACCTGCTAAAATCCTAATCCGACGCCCCCAAGGGGGCATGGGACTACCGTCGGTAGAGCATTATTCACTTGCACTACACCTATCCCAGCTGTCGTACACTCCATCCGGAGTGCCGGACCCGCCCCAGTGTATAGCTGTGGAGACACTACTGCTGTCCGCGAAGGAGGGACTCGGAGGACCTTACCGCGACGACCTCCCATCTATCGGTTCGGTGAACCCCCTCTTGAAGGCGACACGAGCGGCCTGGCATAGGGTCCACCGCCTGATCGGGACCACCCTCTTCTTAAAGCCCAAGCACCTATGTGGTGCAACAGCGGACTCTGGATAGGCGGTGAAGTGCTGGACTGGCCGCAGTGGAGGAGCGCTGGTATCCATACCATTTCCCAGATTCTGGAAAACAACACGCTTAAATCCTTCCCCAGGCTACGGGAGGAATTCAATCTCTAACCGGGCCAAGAGTGGCGATATCTGCAACTCAAACACTGCATCTGTCGGGGGACCGAGGTTACCCAATGGGCATCCCGGTCTTCACCCATAGAGGCCTACTTACAACAGTGGGGGCAACATAGGGGAGTCATGGCAGGTCTCTATGACCTAATTACCCGACAGCTCTACTCCCAACCCCTCTCAGACTGACAAGACATCCTAGAGGCTTTGGACAGAGGTACCCGTGAGGCACGTTTAAAGTTCTGCCTCTTCAAGGTCCTACATGATTGGTACTGGTCCCCAGAAAAACTGCACAGGACAGGACTCCTCCCACACGCGAAGTGCTGGCAATGCCCAGAGCCATACTGCGATCTTAAACATATCTTAATAGATTGCCCAACGATCCGATCACTATGGGATACGGTGGGCTCTATCCTGGCTGAATCCATGGTACTCCCGGTACCCCTTCCCCCCTTCCCTCATACTTCTGTACAACACGACCTCTCTCCCAGACTTAACCAGACTGCACAAGAGGTTGCTTCACACAGAGCTAGCCACTGCAAAAATCTGCATACTATGCCACTGGCGATTGGCTGCTCTTCCAACCCCGGAAGAATGGATCATAGCTATGACCCGCATCGCCACGCATGAAATAATCATCTAAAACCTGCAAGACCAAGACCAAATATTCAGCCAGGTGTGGGCCCCATTCCTCACTGGGGGATGTCCGTAGGTCGCCTGAAACCACCCACCACTCCCTCCTCCCTCTCCATTTTCACTTTCATTCTCCCCCCCTCCTTTCCCATCCCCCACCCTCCGCTTCCCACTGTAGAAGGCTGGACTGGCTTGTAGTGGGTACCAAGGGGTACTTACACCTTGCACCAGGCCCAGGTATCCCTTATTAGTGTAGAGGGGTGTCTAGCAGCTTAGGCTGATAGAAAAGGTAGCTTAGCAGAGCAGCTTAGGCTGAACTAGGAGACGAGTGAAGCTCCTACAGTACCACTAGTGTCATATGCACAATATCATAAGAAAACACAATACACAGATGTACTAAAAATAAAAGTACTTTATTTTTATGACAATATGCCAAAAGTATCTCAGTGAGTACCCTCAGTATGAGGATAGCAAATATACACAAGATATATGTACACAATACCAAAATATGCAGTAATAGCAATAGAAAACAGTGCAAACAATGTATAGTCACAATAGAATGCAATGGGTGCACATAAGGATAGGGGCTACACAAACCATATACTCTAGAATGCGAACCACGAATGGACCCCAAACCTATGTGACCTTGTAGAGGGTCGCTGGGACTGTAAGAAAACAGTGAGGGTTAGAAAAATAGCCCACCCCAAGACCCTGAAAAGTGGGTGCAAAGTGCACCTAAGTTCCCCAGAGAGCACAGAAGTCGTGATAGGGGAATTCTGCAGGAAAGACCAACACCAGCAATGCAACAACAATGGATTTCCAGACGAGAGTACCTGTGGAACAAGGGGACCAAGTCCAAAAGTCACAATCAAGTCGGGAGTGGGCAGATGCCCAGGAAATGCCAGCTGTGGGTGCAAAGAAGCTGCCACTGGATGGTAGAAGCTGTGGATTCAGCAAGAACGACAAGGGCTAGAAACTTCCCCTTTGGAGGATGGATGTCCCACGTCGTGAAGAGAGGTGCAGAGGTGTTTTCGTGCAGAAAGACCACCAACAAGCCTTGCTAGCTGCAAAGGTCGTGGTTAGGGTTTTTGGATGCTGCTGTGGCCCAGGAGGGACCAGGATGTCGCCAATTGCGTGAGGAGACAGAGGGGGCGTCCACCAAGACAAAGAGCCCACTCAGAAGCAAGCAGCACCTGCAGAAGTGCCGGAACAGGCACTACGAAGTGGAGTGAAACGGAGCTCACCCGAAGTCACAAATGAGAGTCCCACGACGCCGGAGGACAACTCAGGAGGTTGTGCACTGCAGGTTAGAGTGCCGGGGACCCAGGCTTGGCTGTGCACAAAGGAAATCCTGGAAGAGTGCACAGGAGCCGGAGTAGCTGCAAAACACGCGGATCCCAGCAATGCAGTCTACCGTGGGGAGGCAAGGACTTACCTCCACCAAACTTGGACTGAAGAGTCACTGGACTGTGGGAGTTACTTGGACAGAGTTGCTGAGTTCAAGGGACCTCGCTCGTCGTGCTGAGAGGAGACCCAGAGGACCAGTGATGCAGTTCTTTGGTGCCTGCGGTTGCAGGGGGAAGATTCCGTCGACCCACTGGAGATTTCTTCGGAGCTTCTAGTGCAGAGAGGAGGCAGATTACCCCCACAGCATGCACCACCAGGAAAACAGTCGAGAAGGCGGCAGGATCAGCGTTACAAGGTCGCAGTAGTCATCTTTGCTACTTTGTTGCAGTTTTGCAGGCTTCCAGCGCGGTCAGCAGTCGATTCCTTGGCAGAAGGTGAAGAGAGAGATGCAGAGGAACTCTGATGAGCTCTTGCATTCGTTATCTAAGGAATTCCCCAAAGCAGAGACCCTAAATAGCCAGAAAAGGAGGTTTGGCTACTTAGGAGAGAGGATAGGCTAGCAACACCTGAAGGAGCCTATCAGAAGGAGTCTCTGACGTCACCTGCTGGCACTGGCCACTCAGAGCAGTCCAGTTTGCCAGCAGCACCTCTGTTTCCAAGATGGCAGAGGTCTGGAGCACACTGGAGGAGCTCTGGGCACCTCCCAGGGGAGGTGCAGGTCAGGGGAGTGGTCACTCCCCTTTCCTTTGTCCAGATTTGCGCCAGAGCAGGGCTGAGGGATCCCTGAACCGGTGGAGACTGGCTCATGCAGAGATGGGCACCATCTGTGCCCATCAAAGCATTTCCAGAGGCTGGGGGAGGCTACTCCTCCCAAGCCCTGACACCTTTTTCCAAAGGGATAGGGTGTAACACCCTCTCTCTGAGGAAGTCCTTTGTTCTGCCTTCCTGGGCCAAGCCTGGCTGGACCCCAGGAGGGCAGAACCCTGTCTGAGGGGTTGGCAGCAGCAGCAGCTGCAGTGAAACCCCGGGAAAGGTAGTTTGGCAGTACCCGGGTCAGAGCTAGAGACTCGGGGGTCATGGAATTGTCTCCCCAATGCCAGAATGGCATTGGGGTGACAATTCCATGATCTTAGACATGTTACATGGCCATGTTCGGAGTTACCATTGTGACGCTATACATATGTCGTGACATATGTATAGTGCACGCATGTAATGGTGTCCCCGCACTCACAAAGTCCGGGGAATTTACCCTGAACAATGTGGGGGCACCTGGGCTAGTGCCAGGGTGCCCACACACTAAGTAACTTAGCACCCAACCTTTACCAGGTAAAGGTTAGACATATAGGTGACTTATAAGTTACTTAAGTGCAGTGGTAAATGGCTGTGAAATAACGTGGACGTTATTTCACTCAGGCTGCAGTGGCAGGCCTGTGTAAGAATTGTCAGATCTCCCTATGGGTGGCACAAGAAATGCTGCAGCCCATAGGGATCTCCTGGAACCCCAATACCCTGGGTACCTCAGTACCATATACTAGGGAATTATAAGGGTGTTCCAGTATGCCAATGTAAATTGGTGACATTGGTCACTAGCCTGTTAGTGACAATTTGGAAAGAAATGAGAGAGCATAACCACTGAGGTTCTGGATAGTAGAGCCTAAGTGAGACAGTTAGTCATAACACAGGTAACACATACAGGGCACACTTATGAGCACTGGGGCCCTGGCTGGCAGGGTCCCAGTGACACATACAACTAAAACAACATATATACAGTGAAATATGGGGGTAACATGCCAGGCAAGATGGTACTTTCCTACACCCACCATAAAGATATCCGACCGCAATTTGATAACATACTGTATGCAGGCGCTGCGACTTGTCTACAATCTGGATACCGGCACAGCGAGGAGCGAACTCCCCACCCCGAAGGGGTTAGATGACATTATAACCTAGCCCCCACCACTCTATATAAGAGTCTATCCCCCACCCCTCTTCTTCTGCCCCCCTTACGAGGATGCCTTATAGCACGAAGTACTGCTTATCCCCCAGCCCCGACGCATATTTCCTCTCCCCCTCTACTCTCCGTTCTCTCTCCTGCTTTTTCTGATGGTTGTTATCATTATGACTACTGTGATCATTATGGCAACGGTTTCGAAGAACAACTGACAATGTACTATTGCACCATTTGTTGCTTATATACTTTGACTTATTATGTATTATTGTTTATAAATGTTGGGACCTTGGTCCCTCTTGGATTATGTACCATCTTGCAGTGCTTACAATAAAACAATTTAAAAAAAAAAAGAGGACCGCAATTTGATAACATACTGTATGCAGGCGCTGCGACTTGTCTACAAGCTGGATACCGGCACAGCGAGGAGTGAACTCCCCACCCCGAGGGGTTAGATGACATTATAATCTAGCTCCCACCACTCTATATAAGAGTCTATCCCCCACCCCTCTTCTTCTGCCCCCCTTACGATGATGCCTTATAGCACGAAGTACTGCTTATCTCCCAGCCCCGACGCATATTTCCTCTCCGCCTCTACTCTCCGTTCTCTCTCCTGCTTTTTCTGATGGTTGTTATCATTATGACTACTGTGATCATTATGGCAACGGTTTCGAAGAACAACTGACAATGTACTATTGCACCATTTGTTGCTTATATACTTTGACTTATTATGTATTATTATTTATAAATGTTGGGACCTTGGTCCCTCTTGGATTGTGTACCATCTTGCAGTGCTTACAATAAAACAATTTAAAAAAAAAAAGAGGACCGCAATTTGATAACATACTGTATGCAGGCGCTGCGACTTGTCTACAAGCTGGATACCGGCACAGCGAGGAGCGAACTCCCCACCCCGAGGGGTTAGATGACATTATAACCTAGCACCCACCACTCTATATAAGAGTCTATCCCCCACCCCTCTTCTTCTGCCCCCCTTACGAGGATGCCTTATAGCACGAAGTACTGCTTATCTCCCAGCCCCGACGCATATTTCCTCTCCCCCTCTACTCTCCGTTCTCTCTCCTGCTTTTTCTGATGGTTGTTATCATTATGACTACTGTGATCATTATGGCAACGGTTTCGAAGAACAAGTGACAATGTACTATTGCACCATTTGTTGCTTATATACTTTGACTTATTATGTATTATTGTTTATAAATGTTGGGACCTTGGTCCCTCTTGGATTGTGTACCATCTTGCAGTGCTTACAATAAAACAATTAAAAAAAAAAAAGAGGACCGCAATTTGATAACATACTGTATGCAGGCGCTGCGACTTGTCTACAAGCTGGATACCGGCACAGCGAGGAGCGAACTCCCCACCCCGAGGGGTTAGATGACATTATAACCTAGCTCCCACCACTCTATATAAGAGTCTATCCCCCACCCCTCTTCTTCTGCCCCCCTTACGAGGATGCCTTATAGCACGAAGTACTGCTTATCTCCCAGCCCCGACGCATATTTCCTCTCCCCCTCTACTCTCCGTTCTCTCTCCTGCTTTTTCTGATGGTTGTTATCATTATGACTACTGTGATCATTATGGCAACGGTTTCGAAGAACAAGTGACAATGTACTATTGCACCATTTGTTGCTTATATACTTTGACTTATTATGTATTATTGTTTATAAATGTTGGGACCTTGGTCCCTCTTGGATTGTGTACCATCTTGCAGTGCTTACAATAAAACAATAAAAAAAAAAAAGAGGACCGCAATTTGATAACATACTGTATGCAGGCGCTGTGACTTGTCTACAAGCTGGATACCGGCGCAGCGAGGAGCGAACTCCCCACCCCGAGGGGTTAGATGACATTATAACCTAGCTCCCACCACTCTATATAAGAGTCTATCCCCCACCCCTCTTCTTCTGCCCCCCTTACGAGGATGCCTTATAGCACGAAGTACTGCTTATCTCCCAGCCCCGACGCATATTTCTTCTCCCCCTCTACTCTCCGTTCTCTCTCCTGCTTTTTCTGATGGTTGTTATCATTATGACTACTGTGATCATTATGGCAACGGTTTCGAAGAACAAGTGACAATGTACTATTGCACCATTTGTTGCTTATATACTTTGACTTATTATGTATTATTGTTTATAAATGTTGGGACCTTGGTCCCTCTTGGATTGTGTACCATCTTGCAGTGCTTACAATAAAACAATTTTAAAAAAAAGAGATGACCACCTTCCCGCATACTCCCATGTGATACCTGGCTTTTCTAGAACCAAGCTTAGATTATAACTGAAGGAATAAGAGCAAAATCTGTCCACTAGCCATGGAAATTTTTGTAACATATGTCTTGGTACTTTTACTTGGAAACACCAAATGTAAGTCAGTTAGCTGCCCAGAATGACTTTGCTGAACCCTTAAGGACGTCACTTCAGGATCCCTGTGTACCCCTCCTCTAAGAAAGACATTTTCCCCAGAGGGACCGAGAAAAGTGCTTTGAACTTTCACTTCAATCAACTTGCACCATGAAAAGAGATGCCAGTAACCAAAACCTTTAATACTGTACTGAGGGAATACACTGCTATGGAAAAAGTAATGAGTCTGCAGCAAAAAGCATTCCCAGTGTCAGTCTCCAGACACTGCAGACATATCAGGAGGCCCATGCATCTAACTCCAGCCAATAAAGACAGGCCAGGCGGCCAATTAACTAAACACAGACTACAGCAAACGCTCTATATGGCCAATGCATACAGCTCCAGCCACTGCAGACACACTGAGGGCATGCATCCAACAACAGCCGAGGCAGATACCACAGGAGCCTCATGCATCCAACTCCGGCCATGGCAGATACTGTAGAAGCCACATGCAACGGCAGATGCCCCAGGAGGCCCATGAATCCAACTCCAGCCATTGGGGAAACACCAGAAGGTCCATGCATCCACCTCCAGCCATTACAGATTAGTCAGAAGGCCCATGCATTCAACTCCAACCATGACAGATACCTTGGGGGTCCATTTATCTACCTGCAGCCATGGCAGATTCCTCAGGAGGCCCATGCATCCAACTCCACCCCTGACAGATACCTCAAGAGTCTCACGCATTCACCTCCAGCCATGGCAGAAACCTCCGGAGGCCCGGGCACCCACCTCTAGCCAGGGCGGATACCTCAGAGGCCCATGCACCCAACTTCAGCCATGGCAGATACCCCAGAAAGCCAATGCACCCACCTCCAGCCATGGCAGATACCTCAGAATGCCCAAACATCCAACTCCAGTCATGGCAGATACCTTGGGAGGCACATGCATCTAATTTCAGCCATGGAAGACACAACACAAGGCCAAATCATCCAACTCCAACCTAGACTGGAGTCCTTGCACTATGCAGTCAACTGTGCAAATCTTCCTTGTCCATCCTTACACCTGACCCTGTGTTTTTTCTTTGTAAGCTCTTCATCTTTTACACATCAGTGATGTTTTATATTTCGTATTCCTCCTACAGCTGAGCACAAGACATTGGAAGTGCAGTCAAAGTAACCCACAATAAAGGGGGTGATGGATCAGGACCTCCTACACTAGGGTATAGGCTGACAGGCAGTGGAGGTGGCTTATTACTTGGGTGTTATGCTATCACAAGTTTCACAAAAAAATATTTTTTTACACCAGGGAACGGGCTGCCTGACATCTCCTCTCAAAGCAGTTAATGGGACCTGTACCTCAAGGATCTTGTATTCCTTTCAATCACATCTGGAGTCAGTGCTGTGATCTGCTTTTACTGAGTTGTCAAATCCAATGTTCAAAGAAACCAGTGCACCTTGGGGCAAAATGTAACCCCTTTTCTGGTAACTAGATTCCATTAGGTTGGAGCATGGCACTTCTTGTCAGCAATACGTCAGTAGCTAACAAACAAATCTAATGGCTCCACCTCTTCACAAAGGGTTTTGATAAGCAGGTTGTAGTGCGAAAACACATTTTGTCATATGTCATCCCTAGGAGGTGTTAGGAAACTCGTGTTTCTTTGGGAGTCTATTCCTTTAATCATCATATATTTTCAAACTGTAAAGAAAGATTCATGATATTAGATAGAATGAAAATTCTTTATTAGAAATGATTAGTCAGTTATTCTACACACATGCTTCAAATGTACACCTTACACCTACGCATGCAAGCTGCTAAACTGTCCTATACCAACTACTACTTAAAGTATTTTGTTCTTTTAACAGCTGACCAAGTTTCTTATGAAGACAAACTTTCAGACACCGAATGGAGACAGAATCATATTTGATGAAGCAGGGGACATGCCAGCAAAGTATGACATTCAAAACTGGGTCAAATTTCCTAATGGATCCATATCTGGCATTAAAGTTGGAAGTTATGACCTTTCCGCCCCACCAGGCCACCAGCTTTCAATCAACGAAAGCTCCATCATATGGCACACTGAGGGGACCAACCTGAAGCTGGTGAGTGTGAGAGCCTTTCCTGAGCACTTCTGCATGTGATACTCCATCCATGGGCCTCTCTACCTGAAGCAGGGTAGTGTGTGAGGTTTTCCCTGAGTACATCTGCATGTGATATTCCATCCAATGGCTCCTCTTCCTAAAGCAGGGTAGGGTCAGAGTCTGTCCTGAGTACATCTGATGGTGTGCGTACCTGCTACAGCAACCAATCTTGCTCACTGAAAAACTACCTTGAGTGGAGGGTTCTGTTGTAGTTGAGGATCAGATGTGAGGAACCCAGGAGGAGATGCATTGGTTCTGGTCCCCACAATCAGAGATGTGTTGTTGTCGAAACACGCAGTCGTCGATGCAATGTCCTCGAGGTGCAGCATTGAATCCTATACAATGAGGGTGATGCGTTGTTGCTGAGCCATCCCCCTGGCAATGTGAAAGGTGATACACCAAGTTCAATGGAGATGCGTCATTCGGAAGCCACGCAGTCATTAAAGAAAAGTCCTCATCCTCAGCGGCAGCACATTGCATCCACATCGCAGATTATTTTTTATGCAACAGTTCCAATTTGTGCAGTGGCATTGATGCATACATTTTAGCAGAACACAGCTACAGCACCTACTTCCAAAGGCCCAGGACTGGATTGGCACAACTTGGCAGGGTCGGACTCAGGAGATGGCAGAGTTGAGAAGATGTAGCAGCGGTGAGCCTTTGATGTCCCTGAGACTTCAAAGCGGGAAGCAAACCAGCAAGTCCTTAGAGTCAGTTTGGTTCTGGCGATGTAGAGTCAGGTCCAGCCCTCCTACTTCCAGGCAATGAGGGAAGCAGGTGTCATGGATCCTATTTAGTTTTAATGGGAATCAGGCCACTCTGTAAAGGCGCCACTATCAGCGTCAAAGATAAATGAGATACGTAGGTACTCACATTATGTACTTTCCCATTTTCGTGTGCCAGTAACATAATGTGCCTTTTCAGGGAATTGTGTATAAAAATTGCCGCCCCAAGCATGTCTTCTTATCTGTTGTTTGGGAACATACCTGCATCACGAGTCCTACCAGATCTGCATAAATACATCTCACACAGACAAGATATTCACAGGGATTCCTACCAGACGCCATAGACGCTGTCTATGCTACAAGTCGCCTTGATGCTGACCCAGTCTTCCTGTCCCCACGGATTCTGATCTAGAGACCCCATTACAAGGTAACAAGGGTTGAGGGGCTCTTCTCATGGACATGGTACTGGCAGATAAGGTTTAGCACACCTGGGTCTCTTTAGGTTAGAGATTAGGTTCATCATGGTAGGGTATTAGGGTCTATACCACACCTGCTTTACATTACATGTTATTGCAAGATGATGGGGGTCTTTGTTTTCATGACTCTTGTTTTTACCATTCTGTTCCTTGCATTGAGCAATTTATCATAGAGTGCAGTCTTGTTAATAAATCCTATTGAAACCCTGCTGTTTGATTGAGACATGTTATTCATGTGAGAAAGGGGTACTCTCCGTTTAACCACGACCTCCCTGAGATGTTGCACACTTGAGTCCATGCGTAAAGGCTGCCACAAATCACTTTTTACTGTTTGGATTTTTGGTGAGGTACTGCTTGTGAGCCGGGAGGGTAGGGACAACAGTTGCGACTTGTAGGATTGGCCTAGTCACCTACAAATAAAAGTACTGTCATCCTTAAACCAGCAGTCTTGCCTAGAGCAAGAGTCAAACTACGACATGGCACAACCAATGAGGGTGTTTAGGCACTAACTTATGAATACCCTGACTATCTGTGTCTCATATACAACAGGTACCCTAAGTACCATTATACGGAGACGTCCATGGTCTTGGGGAAGATCCTCATGGCTGAACAGGGAGCACCTAATTAGGCTGTAGGTTGTTCGAGCTCGAACTGTTAAAAGGACTTTTCTCCCCACTTGGTGTTCCATCTCTTTACCCATTTGCACAGTATGGCTAACACCATAGATATTCCTGAGAATGCCAGACAAGCATTAATACTGCATCTAATAGTGCGTGGCTTAACAGATGAGGGCGGGGACATCACATTTATAGTAGAAGCTAGTAAAGCTTTACAAAGAGAAATGTTCTACTCTTGGGTCATCTTTCCTGAGGAAGACCAAAGATCATTTACATTCCACACAGACAGAATTACAAACGTACCTCAATGGTACCAAGCATACCAGTATCTTGAAATCCCGATTACTTATCAAGAACATCAGAACTGGTTTAATGGCACCTTACCAAACGCAGGCCCTAGTGGACTGCACAGATCAGCTGGCTGAACTCAAAGCCCTTATCTTAGCGCTAGAACATACAGAGCCCGGACTATTGACTTTGTTTGTCTGTGACTCATACTACTGCGTCCAGTCCTACAATGAACATCTTAATCATTGGTGATTGAACGGGTTCGGAGGTTCCAAAGGAAACACCATAAAACACAGAACTCTGTGGGGAAGGGTCGCTGATCTTAAGGATAAGCTACCTTGTATGCATGTAGTACACACATTGGGCCACCAACCTATAGGAGTGCACGTTATCGGCAATAATTTGGCTGATGAAGCAGCCAAATCTGCAGCAGTTACGACTTCTACGGCTGAAGTGACTCATTCTCAGACGAGATTGGATAATGAAATTGTGGCTCCTGTGAAAGCTTTGGCTGAATGCAAGCATCTCCCAAAAGCATACCTTACAAAATACTCATGCCACATCAGTCCACACAACACTTCCTGGGGTTGGAGATTGAGTGATCCCTAACCAAGACCAGAGATTAGATCTGATAAAAGCACCAATAAGGGTGTCTCCTCTGCATCTAGAGACCAACACCCTAATTCCCTAAAACACTCTTACAGAAAAGCTTCTGGTGGCCAGGTCTCTACAAGCAGACCAACCAATATGTACTTTGCTGTGACATCTGCCAGCAGTTAAAGGACTCAAACATCAAACACCCACCTCAGACATCCCTCTTAGTGTCCAACAGGCCACTACAGTGTGTGTACCTTGACCATTGTGGTCTTCTGCAAATTGATGGTGCATACAAATACATCTTAGTCGCTGTGGAGTCTTGTTCTAGATTCCTGTTGGTATGACCTCAATGGTCAGATGACACCCAAACTGTTATGAAAGACTTGCTGATCTTTATTGGTACATATTCAAGCATACCATGAGAACGATGGGTGTTGAACTCCATTACTACTCAACCTATCATCCCGAGGGAAATTCAGCTGTGGAGAGGAGGAATCGAGGTCTAAAGTAGTGGTTAACAGCTAGAGTATTAGGTTCTGGCCACAGCTGGCTTCATCACCTATATGGGGTCCAGAGAGCACTGAATACTCGGCTAAGAAGGTCTTTGGGAGGACGCACTCCTTATGAGGTTCTTTTTAGGATACCTCTGTATGTCCAGGATCTAGATGGCCCTGGTTTGGTGGCAGCAGATACACCTTTTGACATAAATGAATGTCTCACTGTCTTACAGGAGCTTCAGCAATTTTGTGATGATAAATCATCCCCCAGTGCTACCACATTAGGATTAAGGGATTTGCTAACAATGTTTACTGGCTGGATTCCTAAAGTTGGGGATCTGGTTTGTGAGAAGATCGCTGTGAAGAAGGAATTCAGCCCATCCTACAAAGCACCGGTCGAAGTCCTGGGAATACAAGGTACCAGAACTGGCATCCTATCAACGCTACCTGTTTCCAAAGCAAACAGATTTGTCTCTATTGACATTGTCAAATGTCACAATGTGGCCGATCTTGCACAGTAGACCCAGAGGTCCCTTGGGTAGTTTCCGATCCTGTCTCACTACCCAACAGGACATACTTCTTCAAAGGAGAAACAACAACACTTCTGACTAAACAAGCATGTCCAACAATGCTACAAATACCTTCTCGACAACGGGGAGGGTGAAAAATTAGCTTTTGATGATTCCTGTTACCACTTCAACAACATCACCTGTCCAAAATGTGACTGTCTTCTATTCCAACACAACACAAACTGATGACATTGTTTACTATGAGCCTTCATGTGAAGTGGATCCATCCACCAGTAATGAACCAGCCCCTGTGTTTGTAGAGACTGTTTCTGGTTATTTCATCGACATTGATAACTTTACTTCAACTTCATCCGCACATGCTATTGAAACTGTTTCAAAGACAAATAAGCTGTACATATGGCTTAAAAATAACTATTTAATTTATCCATGGAACTATCTGTGGTTATTTCTAATATTGCTTGCATTTTTCTAAGGATTGCTTTTGTGACTGTTTACTTCCTGCTTATGAATGGTCATTACCTTCCTGAATGCTCCTCTGTTGAGCCTGTGGATGAACTTTTAACTCCATATTTTTCCTCACATAAGGTTCAAAGAGACTTTTCCCTTGTGAACATTTCAGCAGCACTGATTCCTGAAGGGATTGTGTGGGATAAAATTCCATTTGATATATACGGCCTACTGAGGTCATTCAAATTCCATATGTCTTCAAAATGTCAGTGACTGATGTAATTACAGTTCATCTCTGCCTGTGGGGGGCCCAAAAGTTCACACATTTTTCTGGGCATGACATTAAAAATACAGAGTCGTACTTTTTTAAGTTACCACCTTCTAAAACTAGGAACTTTTTGCTAACAAACACAAAATTCATTTATTCAGATTTCTTTGTTTTTCAACTTGCAGTTGAAGGTTATGAATACTGGAGAACACTAATGATGTAAAAAGTGTATGGGGAACACACGATTAGCAAATTCATGGTAGGGAAGCTTCATTTAGAGCGTGCCTTATTCCTGTATAAATTATCTTTTTGAATGACACAATTCAACAGACATCCTGTCTGGGGTTAGCAAAAATAAAGGAAATGAATGTTGCCACTATCCCCACACCGGCAAAATGTAATAACTGGCAATCCTTCCTGAACATCACTGAGGAAGAACTAGATGCAAAGGTTCAGGCTAGTACCTACAATTCTTCACTTTCCAGGCTTGGCAGGTGGTTATTGTGGCCAGTAGACACAAATTGGTATCACGCACGTTTTGTGAATTCCTCAGGGGGTTTTAAGATTAGCTGGCCAGACCCTCGCTTTTTCTCAGGTCAACACTCGGGTATACTTACAACATACAGTGTGGGTAAACTGTTCCAACAATTGGTTACAGACTAACACCTTAGCCGCAGTTAAGGAACATCTTAATAATCTTTCTGAAGATATATGCTTGCAGGACTTCTTGTTAGTTCCAAGAAACCCACGCTTTAAAAGATTAATCTATGCTAGATACAATGAGATTTGGAAGCTTTCTCAAATAGAAGGTGCTACGCGTTTAAGGCAGATAGACAAAGAAAATTTAGAAAAGGCCTTAGCTGTTGTCGATAATGGCATGAACACTCCAACAGGATTTATTCCATTAATAACATAGGCCCTCATTACGACCCTGGCGGATGGTGTAATTTTGAAGAAAGGTACTGCCAACAGACTGGCGGTACCTTTCCCCAAAATATGACATTGGCGGTTTGGCTCAAGCCAAACTGCCAATGTACCACTCCGTCCACCAGGGTGGTAACAGCTGCTGAGCTGGAGACTTTGATCTCCCACCAGGTGGCCGTCACAATCCCACCCTCGGGATTATGACTCCGCCTACCGCCATGGTTTTCGTGGCAATCTTACCAGTGCCAGGGAATTCCTTCCCTGGCACTGATAGGGGTCTCCCCCGCCCCCTCCCCCTCCCCAGAGTCCTCCCACCACCGGATTTGTTGTATAAAAAAATTGAACCATTTATTAGAGTAATGTGGTTTACAAATCGCTGTTATAATACGTTATAATACTTTATTTTATGAGGGTATTCCGGGGTACCATTAAAAGAACATATACACATATATAAACATATATACCCACTTACACATTCAGAGAACCACTTCCACTCCCATAGAGCAGCTTATACACCCACTCACACACTTAGACAGACACTCTGACACCCATCAATCATTCATGTACCTAGTTACACATCTGCTGACACATTTACATTTGTTGTAATGCACAAATACATTACTGACACAGGTACTGATGCACCCACACAGCCACTCAAACACCCACTCACACTCCCATACAGTCAGATAGCTACTTACAGATGGAGTTGCTTAATCACAAACACCATAACAGGTACTCACACAAACTCTCACACAGTAAACAGAATACATGTTTTCCTCAACAAACAGTAGTTTGTAAAAGGATTAAGAGAAATGCTAGGACATAGCCTGCAATATTTTAACAGGGAGCACAATGTGTATAGTAAGGTTTAATGAAACACCTCTCCAGACATGTTATATCTAAGAGGATAGTGTATATGAATATGGTTCTTGGGACTACACTCTATTGTGACACCTGTATACAGAGGAAAGGTTTTGTATAAAACAAAATACTAAAGCAGTACACACACCCTGGGGAATCATATATCAACAAGGTGCAGAATCTCTATGCTCAAATTTGATATAAAAGCACCTTCTTTTCTTGGAAGTCTTGACAGGGTGAATATTTCAGCTTTACAACAACATAACCTCTCTAGTTATAGTGCTTTACAAGGTGAACAGTAGGCATCAGTGCCTCTAATGAGAAACTTACCATTCTGCAATGTTATTTCTCTATGCAAACATGGTGTATGTTTGAGTGTGGTAAGAGCTCCATCTATACTGACCCTTCTGCACAGAGTAAATGCATTTTGTGGAACATCTTACAGAAACACTAAGCCATCTCCAATCAAATTATAACAGGGCTGTGATTTTCTATGACAGACTTTTGTGAAAGTCCTTCTCTTATTCCACTATACAAGGTGAATGTTTGAGTGTTATGAAAAATTCCTTCTCTGCTGAGAATTATCTGCGAAGTGAAGGCTGGGTGAAAGGCGTTACTGAGGAACTGAGTGAACAGGATGTTTGGTTCACTACAGTTATACCGCCCTCTCTAGTGACACCTCGAAACAGATTAAACAGTCTATCTGGAAGGATTAGGTGAATTACTTGGCCCTGTGCTAGCACATTTTAGCAGAGTACAGACTGTGTATCATAGAGTATGTTGAAAGACTGACTTTTTTCATACAATTGCATACAAAGTGAATAGTTCGGTTTTATGGCAGCATACCAACTCTGCCTACACCTCTATACAGTGTGAAGAGTGGGCGTAAAAGGTTTTAGCAATGAAACCATCTCTCTGTACAGAGCTTTTCTCAGGGTAAACCGGGTGTTCAATCCAGTTTTCAAAGAGCAATCTGTCCACTGACACATTTGAAAAGGGTAAAGAATCCGTGTAGAAAGGTCCAAAGAAGCACTAGGCCTTCTATTATCAGATTTAAAGAGGGCCCAAACTCTGCATGGTACAGATTGATGGAAGACTGGCTTCTTTTCTTTCAAGTTTATACAGGGTAAAGCTTCATTTTTTACGACTACGGAGTCTCTGCTGAGACTTATCTACATGATAAACGTTGGGTATAAAAGGATTTAGGTCTCGGAGAAATCGAAGTACCATTTTTTCTATGGTGTTTAGATTTCTGTAGATAGATCTGTCACTGTTGTGCTCAAGTAACCCTTCTGCCAATATCTAAATCAGGCCCTTCGTGAGGAACTTATCCCTCTACAAATTCCTTTTCTCTGAGTAAACAAAATGTATGATTTATACGGCTCTCTAGTGACAGCTCTGAACAGAGTAAAGGGTGTGTACAGAAGGTTTCACAGAAACATTAGGCCCTGTGCTACCACAATTTAACAGAATGCAGATTGAGTGTGGTAAAGTTTGTTGTAACAACAACGGTTTACAACCGTTAGAAACAGCAAGCTCTCTTCAGTTTAATGACAACTTGCTCTTTTTACTGAAACCTCTGTACAGAATAAAACCTGAGTGTTAAATAGTTTAGTGAAGACATCTACGCTTTCCCCTGAGTGAACAGTGTACATGATTGAATTACACTGAGAACAGCCTCATTCTTGTCAAAAGACTTGTGGATGGAATGTAATAACCTCTTGTGAGGAAGTAATCTCTCTGCAAACTCCCCTTTTTAGTAATAAGGTTATTATTGGGGTTTGTAAAAACAGCCTTTACAGTAACACGTCACTACAAAGTAAAGACTCCATATAGGGGGTCTAACAAAGTCACTCTGCCATATTTGTCAACATTATGACAGATATGCAATCACTGCACTAAACGTTCACACATTAGTTCCTTATCTTAGTATTTTATACAGGGTGAATACTTCACTTTTATGAGAACATATCCTCTTAGCTGACACCTCTCTACTGGGTGATCCCTGTTACACCGCGGTGCTCACTGCGGCCGCGGGCTCAGGTTGCCGCGGCGCGGCACGTTAATTTTGCCGCGGCCGACGCCCGGGCCACGGTAGACGCCGAGGCAGACACCCAGGTCGCGGGGGTCGCCGCGGCTCCGGCGAGAGCCATGAAGGCTCCAGGGAGCCGGTCTGGGGGTCACGGCGCTCGCAGCTCCTCTTTTTTCAAGTTCTGCCTTAAAGGCAGACGCGGCAGAGCCTGAAAGCCCGAGGGGGTTTCAGGCATGGCCGCACACAGCGCATTATGCGCTTAACATTTATTCTTCTTGCATGTATTCACCTGCCCACCACCACTTACCGATGTTCCTAGGACAAACCGAACCCTTACACTGGGGGTTCTTTATACTTGCCTTTTTCTCTTCCCAGCATGCTTACCACTTCCTCTCTACCCAGCATGCATTGTTTAACACACATACCTAATTCATTACTGTTTTCTTTTCCCCAATCCAAGATGGCGGTGTTCTACTTCCTGTTTCCTGTCCAGGGGTATTTAAGGGGATTCCAACTGCCTGTTCATTGCGTTGCAACACTCCTTGGTGATAGTCACGCTCCTATTTGATATCCTTCTGCGAATCCTGTCTGTTCCTGATTTGCCTTGTTTTCCTGCCTTCCTGAACTGCGGTCCTAATACCCTGGTGTCCTCCTTTTCGTTTCAGGGAGTTCCTGTGGAGGTTTTTTACCCTACTGGGGTTTTTCCTCTGGGACTCCTTCTGGAGGGCACGGACTGTAGTGGTTCGCTCATACCAAACAGCACCGTGGCTACCGGAAGGGGTCGCCCCTACCTCGGCCAGAGCAGAACCCGTCGGAACAAGGACCGTTCCCCTACGCCTCTCCGCTGCGAGGGTAAGACCGTTGAGAACCGCGACAATCCCTGGGTAGACTCCCTGAGAAACTCTCTCCTTCAAACACCTTCTATATTTGGGAACAGGCTATGTGTGTCCGCTCTCCAAAATGATATATAATAAGTAGAATGGTTCCAAAAAACAGCAACTACTCCTGAGAGGCATCTAGAAAAAAGTCAATGGCCATGTACTAACTCAATAACATATCACAGATATATTCAGCTTTGGTTCAACAGGAAGCACTGCGCGTATACATTTGCTCCCTCCAATTTCTTGAATAATACTCATTCTGCTGAGCACTTCTGTCATGACTGATATCCCCATATTGTACCATGATTCACCTCTGGATTTTGGGGCACAGCGTCATCCACTGGGCTAGAGACCATACCATTAGTTGTGGCAATGACAAAGATCTAGGAAATTCAAAATTGGAAATTGCTTGTTTTGGAAACAGAGGTATGATGTGGGATAAAAAGTTACCAATGGTTGAGAGCATTTTGGATTGTGAGCACCCAGACCTGATGATAGTGCACTGTGGAGGCAATGACCTATGCACTACCCAAACAAAGGACCTTTTCACAATTGATGATTGATCTCTTTCCACATCCTAAGAATGAGAAGTTATGAACCATGTTAATAAAACACTTCCTGACTTTCTTCATGACCATAGCATGGCCTCTCTCCTATCAATATCTGTTTTAATATGCCTGGTATCTACGGGTGAGCTGGAGTGTATTTCAATGCTGAAAAACTGACCTTTCTTAATAACATCAAGGAATGCCTCCAGTTCAGCTGGATACGACAAACTACAAACACAAATGTATTTTCAGAGCCATTCTACTCCTACATATTTTTTTTTTGGGGTTGAAGCTACTTCAAAAAAAATATATATATATACATAACTTTTCAAGGCCTTTTATATAGGGATATGGATAAATAAATAATAAAGAAGGAGAGGCTTGTATAAGTACCTAAAAAAATATTTTAAATATTTAAGAATATTTAAAATTATAAATCTTGGATTACATAAATAACAGTGCCTCATCACATTCAGTAATATGTTTGAAACTATATAACGGCTTAATGACATGGATATGATAGAAGATGACATCATTAGCGAGGGAATACAATGAATAGTTTTTAATTGGTGCATGGTGGGTGGTCATATGATTTAAATGCACTGACTTTGCACACAACTCTATGGCCAGTCGAAGGCTCAGGCCGAAACGCGTTGCCATTTTTGTTTGGAATTAGCACTTAGCACTTTGTACATTACATTATGAAATAAAAGAAGATATTTTTCCGAATTGGATTGACGGTGCCGACATCATTTATGCAGCGAGAATCTGGAAGTTTGGTTCCTGTGTGCTTGGAAGTCACTTTGATTAAATATATATATATATTCCAGCAGGACATCCTGTGAAAACACACTCTATTTGTCCAACTCTTGTGAGAGCCTTGCAATCTTATACTTCTTTTCTATACAATCTGTATGAAAACTGAGCAATACAACTATGAAAAGAATCTTATCTCCCTCCAAACAGCTGATCCCAGTGCAATAAGCACGACAAGAACAGGCATGACAAAATGGGTAGCTGTGTGTCACAATCCCAGAGGAGGGATCACCATCATCCTCAAGGAAAACATCCACTGGACCACCAAGACAGAATACACCATTCAGATCATGTAACACCTCAAATTCAAACTCTAAACAGATGGAAAAGCCTCAATCAGAGACACCCTCACCTACAGACCACCAAGACCGTGCCCCAGCTTCTGCACCATCATCCCTGACTTTATCACCCCTCTCGCCATTGACTCCAAAGACTACATCTTTCTTGGATATCTGAAATTCGACCTCCATGACTTCAATGACACCAGCACCACCAGCCTTCTCAAAAACATAAATAATATTAAACTCACCCTACTCATCACCGACCCCACCCACAGTGCAGGACACATGCTGGACCCCCATCTTTACCTTCAGCAACAGGGTCAAGTACAGCCACGTCAACAAACTCACCTGGACCAACCACTCCATATACACTTCAACATCTCCAGCCCCTCACACCTCCACTGCTGAACCACCCAATGCCCCCCCACCACAGATGGAGCAAAGTATCAGAGAGCCAATGGGCTGACAATATCAACACATCATGTCCTAGCTTTGCATCAAACCTGGACCAAACTGTCAAAAAATTCAATTCCTGGACCACCAGCTGTGCTGACATCATCACTCCAATCATGACCAGCAGACCATCAAGCAGGCAAGGTGGTGTTCCACGGAAATGAGAATAGCAAAATGCTAATGCAAGCAACCAGAAAGAAAAAGACGCACAAGCAAGAACACCTCAGACCGGACCACCTTCAGGACCTCTCTCAACCCCTACCACCAGCTACTGAGAGAGACAAAGAGGACATCCCTCGCCAACCACATCAAGTCCAGTTCTAACCACGACAAAGGGCTCTTCAACAATGTCGGAGAGTTTGCCAACCCTGCAGTCAGAGAAAAAAGTCTTCCCCCTCCCAAGGACTATGCAACAGACTAGCTGACCTTTTCCATGACAAGATCACCACTATCTATAAGAACTTCAAAACCCAGCCCAAGCCCCCAGACTTCCTTCATCTTTCTGCACTCACTGAAATCAACAGGACACAATGACTTACTTCATGGGACCAGCTCAATCCCCCGTCCAAAAAGACACCACCACCATCATGAACTTTATTCACTGACGAGCCCCTACAGACCCCTGCGCACACCACATTTTCAACCACTGAAGCCACAGGATCAGCAGTAAGCTCACCACTCTCATCGACTCCTCAATTGCCACGGCCACCTTTCTTGAAGATTGGAAGCATGCAGAAGTCAAGTCATTCCTCAAGAATACATCTGCTGACCTGAGAGAGCTCGAAAACTACCATCTCATGTCCCTTCTTCCTTTCCCCACCAAAGTATTGGATACATTCACAGCTCATAAAATATCCAAAGCAGAACCTTCTCCTAGACATGTTCCAATCTGGATTCCTTGCTAACCACAGCACCGAGACTGCCTTGATCACAGTCACTGATGATATCAGATCCCTCCTTGACTGGGGAGAAACAGTGACCCTGATACTTTTTGACCTGTCAGCAGCCTTGACACTCTATCACATCACACCCTGACCACAAGACTGCATCACATTGGTATCCAAGGAAACACTCTCAAGTTGACTGCCTCCTTTCTCAATGGAAGAACATTGAAGGTCCACCCACCCCATTCACCTCCGAACCCAAGAACATTATCAGTGGTGTCCCTCAAGGATCCTCCCTTAGTCCCACCCTCTTCTTGACCCCTTTGGCCATCATCGTCAGATCTTATTGACTAAACATCATATCCTACACAGCCGACACCAAGCTCAACTCTTGATCTCAGATGATCCTGCCAACCCAAGAACCAACTTCGACAAATACATGACGAGCATCGCCAAGTGGACGAAGGCCAACTTTCTGAAGTTCATCCTGGACACAATGGAAGTTATGATTTCTGGCAGCAACATGACCCCTGCGAACGGCTCCTGGTGGGCTTCGGAATTAGGCCCATCAACAAAACCAACTGGCCACACCAGAAACCTCAGCATAATCTTGGGCAGCAAACTGACTCTCTCACCCACACTTCCCTCATCCACAGAAGCAAGAGCAGAGATTGCTTCTACTCCTACCTCAGACAAAATCCTAGAATGACCTCCCTCTGCAGCTACAGACCTTCACCTCTCTACTGGAATTCTGGCTGAGTCTTCTGAACCATCATGACCCTCAAGAGCCTGGATACCGTCACTGGTGATTAGTCACACCATATAAATCCACTTGATGGATTTATTAATTGGTAAGGGACAAGCCTCTACCCCCAGACCTCTTTTTTAATCTTTCTTGAATGACAGGTATGCATGAAAGGATGTGGGAAGGAATGATCCTCTCCACTCACACTGCTTTTAGGATGAAAGGTGGCCATAGTAGGGTGTTAAAAACAAGTGGCATCCCTTCTAATACATCTGTTCCATTCACAACATTAGTCAGGGTGATGGGTGTGCATAGTAGGGTATGGAGAGGGACTGACCTCTCTACCCAAACCTCTGTCTGGGATGAGGGTGTGCATTGTAGGGTATTGGGAGGAGTTGCTCTATCTGCTGAGATCTCTGTCTTTGATGACAGGTGTGCATACTAAAGTTTGGAGAGAGACTGACCTCTGCTGAGACATTTCTCCTACATGACAAGTGAGCACAGTAGGGTGTAGAAAACAAGTGGCATCTCCACTAACATCTCTCACTGGGACAGCAGGTGTGAGTACTAGGATATGGAGAGAAGCTGATCTCTCAATTCAAAGCTATTGGCAAGGTGCTGGGTGTATATATTTGGGTGGGGAAAGGGCCTAGTCTCACCACCCAAACCTCTCTCTGGGATGACAGGTGTGCATTGTAGGGTGTAAGGAAGGACTGACCTCTCCACCGAATCCTCTCTCTTGTATGACAAGTGTATGCCCTAGTGTGTGGAGAGGAACTCATTTTTCTGGGTGTAAGAAGGGACTAGCCTCACAGGTGAGACCAAGCTCTTGGATGATGGGTGTGCATAAGAGAGCATAGGGAGGAACTGACCTGACCCTCTGAGACCTCTCTCTTGGATGATGAGTATGTGATGTAGAGTGTTGTAAGGGCTAGGCCTCTCAAGTGAGGCATCTCCCTTTGATGATGGGTGTACTTCCAGTAGAGTGTGGGTAGTAGGTAGCAGAGAGTCAGATGAAAGAAACCTCTCCGCTGACACCTCTCCCCAGGGTGACAAGCATTCATCATATGGTATGGGAAGAGACTACCTTCTCTTATGAGACCTCTCTCGAGAATGGCAACTATATATAGTAGTGCTTCAGGAGAGTCTGCCTTTCTGCTTACACCACTCTATTAGATGAAAGGTGTGCATAGTAGATTGTGGGGAGGAGTGGTCTCTCTGCTAACCCATCTCTCCAGAGTGACATATGTATATACAATGAGTTGGGGAGGGAGTGGCCTATCTGCTAAAACTGCTCCCCATGGTGAAAAGCATGTGTACTAGGGTGTGGGGACTCACTGGCCTTTCCTATGAGACCTCTACCCTAGGTGACCAGGATGCACAGTAGGCATGCATAGTAGGGTCTGGGAAAGACTTGCCGATGAAACATCTCCCCAGGGCAACAGATGTACGTACAAGTCTGTGTGGTCGATTGGCCTCTCTGCGGGTACCTCTATCCAAGGTGACAGGTGTGTGTAGTAGGGTGATAGGAGAGACTGACCTCTCCAGTAAGAACTCTTCCCAAGGTCATATGCATGACTCGTTGGCTCTGATAAACAGTTATACTCTACATTGAGACTCCTCCCTCACCTTACAATGACAGCTGTCCATAGAAGAGTATATTGAAAAATCACCCACTCCAGAATCCCAGGATCACACATTTTTTAAAATACATAATTTGCATTTTGTTTCATTACAGTAATTATGCCCTACAGACTTCCTCTCAATAACTTTGCCATGCATCCTTATCTATTAATTAATCATTCAATCAAATAATACATTAATTAGGTGATTCTTGCAGAGTGTAAGTTTGTCACCTAGGGGGTATTGAGGTGCTGGTTTGGTGCTGTGGTCCTGGCCATACTGGCAGAGGTGGTGGTTGAAAAGCCAGGTCTTGAGCTGTTTTCTAAAGTTCTTCAGGGAGGGGGATGTGCAAAGGTGGAGGAGGAGGTTATTCCAGGACTTGGTGGCGAGGTGGGAGAAGGAGCATCCTCCAAGGTGTTTGTGGCAGACGTGGCGGATGTGAGCCAGGGTGAGGGTGAAAGAGCAGAGTTCTATGGTCGGTCAGTGGAACGTTCTGGATGATCTGCAGGTGGTTTTGCAGCTATTTGATGGACATAGAGTGCGTTGCCGCTGTCTTCCTGGTGGCTATGGGTAACCATTGGAAGATCTTGCATAGCATGCGAAGGATGTCAAAGCAGGCCGAGGATACAGCATTGATCTGTTTTTTCATGGTCAGATAGGTGTCTGGGATGCATTCAAATAATAGCAGCACACGCTGAAATCTCTAATTAACACAAGTATAACAGTACGTACAACAGAACAAGGTAAAGAATTGAGATTCTATGTAAAGAGTCCTCATCCAATCAATTCCGTTAGCAAATTCTTATTTAATTCTTCATGTACTTGTTCCCAAATCCGTCACATGTTTATATAATGTTCCAATTTACATCAAAGTGTTCTTTTCTAAATTTGTATTAGTTTGGTCCATACCACAATATTCAATCCGTTATGTCATCACTTATCATTCATCATCACCACTTGTCACTTGTCCCACATGTTACTGGTCTGTCACTGGTCTGTCAACACGTGTTTCGTCTAGGGAGTGCCCATTGACTTCTTCAGGACTTCCTATAATGGCATTTCCATTGAATATACATTAATATTCATTATTAATGACTGCATTTTCTTCCCACAATCTCTTTGGTGAATATTACAAATTGCATGCTCTTCATGTGGAAGCCGTGAAATTTAAATCAAAACATACTAAGTGAATGTGCCCAAATTGATAAAAAATTAATAATAAATTATACATTTTGCATTATCTCTGCCCATAATCATTATTTGTTAACTCAACTCACCAGTTTTAGTCCCAACTCATATTCTGGGCAAAATGCCCAAAGTATAATGTTAGCAAAGAGTGTTAACCAATTTTGTAGTAACACTAGCACTAAGGTGTAATACAAATCCCTAAGTGTACCTGTGCTCAAGCCACAGCGTCTGAAGGCATACCTGTACTCAATATCCAAAATCACACTACTGCCTCTTGAGTTTCTGATATACTGATCAATGGTTTTAAGTTCATTATTGAATCCTATCAATAAATCAGAACTTTTAGTGCATACTCAGTGTTAATGAGTCCGAAAAACTGCACAAATAAAATGATATATTATCAGCTATCCCGCTACTTCGAATCTTACCTTAATTTGAAACAAAGTACTGCCGCGAGTACGCCCGACATTATAGAAAAACGCCATTGTTTCCCTCGGCGTTTATGTGTTCGAAAATCATGGAAATAGACAACGGACTACCCGACCCATAAAAATAGAAAACTGACTAATTTTTTCATCTTGCTCCGACGTTGTGTGCTTGGCTAAATCATAGAAACTATAAAAGGATTACCCCTAATCTATTGGTTACAAAAACAGACTCATCATTCACATTTTCTTATTTTTCATGCTTTCAAAATAGTTGAGATTATAAATTAAAGTAAAACTTTTTAAATTGAAATATAATAAATTGTGAGCCACCCAAAGGGTATTATTTATCAAAACAGTTTCTCTGAAGGAATATTATTCGGGATATCTCTTTTATACCCTCGGTCTACATATTTTTTTATTTCAATTTGAATATAAGAGAGTATTAATCTTAGTCAGGGCACATTATATAATGTGCAGTCTTAAAAATAATGTATTTTATCAGTCATGATGCTAGTCACAAATTATATATATAAAATCTTGTCTAATTCTATTTGTGACTACATTGAGGTAAAGTCTTACCTATCCGTCGCCAAGGAAATACTCCATTTCGTAGTCTGAATTCAGGCCTTGTTCCAATGCCCCTAGTCGCATTATCCAGATTGATTCCCTTCTGCGTAAAGTCAATTCTCTATTCCCACCTCGGGGATTTTGTTCGCACAAGTCAAAAACAAAATATTTAAATTCCTTATGGGTGCCTTGTTTTTCACATGTCTTCATATGGAAAGCAATTGGATATCGTTCATCTTCCTGTTTTATTGCTCTCCAGTGTTCTGAAATTCTAACTTTCAGGGGACGAATACTACTACCCACATATATCTTTCCACACTTACAGGACAACATGTATACTACAAATTTGGTGTTACAATCTATATGTGATCTAATACTATACTCCTTGTCATCAGTGCCCCGAAAGATCTTCTTTGCATGCCACGCCCATTTGCACATGGCACAACATCCACATTTATAGAAACCTAAATTGTGTAAATTGAGCCAACTAGGATTAGTTATATCCGATAAATAGCTCCGACTCAGAATATTGTTGAGCGTGCTACCCCTCCTACTCTGGCTTGTTACTAATGTATTTCTGGAGAGTTCGGTCTTGTGTAAGTGTGGCCCAATGTCTTCTCATAATCCTCAATAGTTTGTGTGAATTGTCTGTGTAATCCAAAATTATTCTAACTTTGTGAGTGTCAGTACCCTTACTCCCTTCATCCGTGAGGCTATGATGCAACAATGTCCTTGATCTAGATATTTTGGAGGCTTTACGTTGAGATCTTATTACTATATCCTCCGAATAGCCTCTAATAATGAATCTCCGGCCCATATCCTTTATACATTCTTGAAAGTCACTGTTTCTACTACAATTGCGCCTAGCTCGCACCATCTCTCCAAAAGGGATGGCTTCTATTTGGTGTTTTGGATGTGCACTCTTCGCAAATAATACAGTGTAACAAGACGTTGGTTTTCAGTACAGTCTACTCTCAATCTTATTATTTGCCACAAACAATTCTACATCTAAAAAGTCTATACAGGTCATACTGTGTTTATATGTGAATTTAATATTAGCATCATTATTATTGAGATGTTCACAAAATCTTATTAGTTTCTCTTCTTCCCCTGTCCATAGCATGAAACAATCGTCAATATACCGTCCCCAGTAAAGAATATCTGACTGCGACTCTACTGCTTCTGGGCCCCACACCCATTTCTCCTCAAACCATCCCATGAAGAGGTTCGCATATGAGGGAGAAAATCTCGACCCCATTGCTACCCCTCGTTTCTGCTTATACCATTCTTTCTTGAAAAGGAAATAGTTATGATTCAAAATGAGATCAATCATCTCTATTATCATGTGTGTATGTTCCATTAGACTCACTGATCTTTTGTTGAGCATATGTTCAATAGCTTGAATACCACATTAATGTTGAATACTAGTGTATAATGCCACTACATCCAAAGTGACCATGATCATGCCTGACTCCCCCTATCAATTAGGTGTCTGGGATGATCCAGAGATTGCGTGCATGGCTAGTGGGTGCAGGTGGAGGACCGAGGGTGACGGGCCACCACCAGTCATCCCAGGGGGATGGTTTGTTTCAGAAGATGTAGATCTCTGTCTTTAGCTTGAGGCAGTTGGACCTCATCCAGACAGCGATGTCTGCTATGGTGTTTTGGAACTTGGTTCATGTGGAGTTGGTGTTGTGTGAGAGGGAAAGGAAGAACTGGGTGTCATCAGCATCTGTGGAAGCGAGCAATGTCGGCTAGTGGGATCATGTAAGCATTAAAGAGGGTGGGGCTGAGGGACGAGCCCTGGGGGGATGCCATAGATGACGTCTTTGGGGGGGAGAGATGAAAGTTGGAAGGAGGATCCTTTGTGTGTGACCGGCAAGAGAGGAGGAGATCCATTTGAGCCTTGTCTTGGATGCCAATGATGTGGAGTCTGCTGATTAGGGTATAGTGGGAGATGATGCCGAAGGCTGCGCATAGGTCAAGGAGGATGAAGGCCGTTGTTCACTGAAGGTCAAGGAGGCATGGTATGTCATCAGTGGCTGCAATCAGGGCGATCTTGGTGCTGTGGTTAGGCCGGAATCTGGATTGGGACAGGTCAAGTAGGTTTCTATGCTTGAGGTGGTCCCTGAGTTGGCAATTGATGGCTTTTTTCAGTACTTTGAAGGGAAACAGGAGGAGCGGGATCAGTCAGTAATTTTTTAGCTTGTTAGGGTTGGCATGCTTCCAGGCATTGGACAGTGGCTATGGAGCTGGAGTTCTTGAGGATCTCTGTGAGGGTTTCTCTGATTTATTCTTTTCCTAGGTTGTTTAGGTGGTGCAGGTAGCGGTATGGGGGATGGAGTTGATGGAGGTCATGATGGTGATGGTGTCCTCTGTGGAGAGCTGCTTCCATTTGGAGATCTGGGGAAGGTGGTGTGAGATCGGGTGTGGAGTTGGACGAGGTCGATGGGCTGAGTCTCGAAGTTGTTGCAGATGTCAGAGATTTTGTGGTGAAAGTAGTCCAATTGCGTGTTGCAAAGGGCTTGGGAGGGGTGGACTGTGTTCGTCATGGCAGAGAATTGTCTTACGATGTTGAAGAGTTTTTTTGGCACGGTTGGTGCTAGCTTTGATGCAGGTGGTAATTTCTTCTTTCTTGGTTTCTCTGACTTGACAGAGTTGAGGTTGGCAGGGGTCTTGTGGGCGCGCTAGTGTCTCTCTAGTTTCCTGCAATGTTGTTTGAGAGTCCAGAGTTCTGTGGTGAACCAGGTGAGAGTGATGTCAGTGGTGTTTTTCAGGGGGGCTACAGTGTTGGCAGTGGCTGTAAGCCAGTTGGAGAGATTCTGTACACAAAGTTCAAGGGGTGTCTGCGGAGCTGGGTCTTGTGCTATTGAGGGCGGTGGTCCAGGGGGTTTCCCTGACATTTCCGCAGTCACGGTGGAGGTGGGTGGGGTGTCCCATCGAGATGTTGTGTAGTAGGTCAAAGGTGAATTGTACAATGTTGTAGTCAGTCCATGTTACTTTGGTGGTGTAGGAGAACTTGACTCTGTCGTTGGAGGACAAGATGGGGTCCAGTGTGTGCCCTGCACTGTGGGCAGGAGTGCTGACCTGTTGAGTGAGGCCGATGTTCTTGCTTTTGAGGAGTGTGGAGAAGTTGGCATCGTTAGGGTCTTCTAGAAGGAAGTTTAGCTCCCCTGAGAAGATGTATTGGTTGGAGTTAACTGCCAGGGGGCAATAAAGTCCAGAATGGTATTGCAGAAGTTGGGGTGGGGGCCCCAGGTCTGTAGGTGAGGGTTCCATTTATGGTGGTGTTAGCTTCTGGTTTCATCTGGAAGTTGAGGTGTTTCATGATCGGTGTAGTGTCGCCATTTCAGGCAGTGCGGTGGAGAGAGTCCTTGTGTATAATGGCGATGCCTCTGTCATGTCTGTTGGGGTGGTCACGGTGGATCATCTTGTATCCAGGGGCATCGTGGTGGCGATTTCTGGGGTGGATGCAGGGAATGAGCCGGGTTTCTGTGCTGAACATTAGGTTAGGAGAGAGCGTGGTAATGGTGCCCCATAGTGCAGTGGAGTTGGGGATTATCCAACAGTGCCAAAGTCATTACCAAACCAAAAAATGCCTTGTCTATGGAAAAGCAATACTAACTATAACTACCCAGTGGTGACTGCCACACAATTACCTAAATACACACATATAATTTACATTTTAAAATAAATGAACACATTCATTTTAGAGAAAAAATATTATATTTAGAGCTATATACTCACTATATATATATATATATATATATATATATATATATATAATGGTGCTCCTGCTGCTACACGCCAGAGAGGTGGTGCTGCACCCAGAACAAGTGCATTCACTTCCACCTCGACAAAAATAGGTCAAAGCTGCACATCTGTCTGTCACCGTTGCCCATAGGGGTGCAGGTATTAGACACTACTGCAGTGGATGGACAGAGAGGATATGTCAGGAAAGTAGGAAAAACAAAGTACAAAACCGTAACTAAAAACACATTCAGAAAAGTAAGTAAAGAAATAAACACACAGCGAAAGTCAGAAAGTATTGAGATTAAATAAAGAAAAGGGGGGGCGTGTCCAAGATGGGGGAGCGCTAAGACGTGTTTGTCTGAGCTCCGCCGCCTTGGCCCAGAAAAGTGCTTTGCGGCCTGTTTGGGGGAAGCCTGGAGGCTCCCCCCGTATCGTAAGGCCCCCCGGGGGTCTAGTGCGGCTCGGCAGCGGTCGAGTCCGGGCCGGGCCGCTCCCGCAGGAGGAGCTGACTCCGGCCTTGGGGTCGGGGCAGGGCCGTGGGGAGGCGTACGAGGCGGCCTGGGCTGCGGAACAGGCCCTTCACCAGCGTCCTTCCTGGACTTCCTGACGTGGACTGGGGAGCCTGGGGGCTCATTCTGGGCCCTGGAGCAGCTGGTTTGTGCCGCAGGACCCGGTGCCTGATGACTTTGGTACCCTGAGAGGGGCGCTCCTGCATGTTCCTTTGGACCGTGGGCTGCAGGCTGGGCCTCCTTGATCTGGCGCCTCGGAGTGGGGCCCTGTGCAGTGCGGGGCCCCAGTGGAAGGTAGGGTTCCAGTTGCCAGGACTTTGAACTGCTTTACGCCACATTTAAATTCTTTACAAGCGTGGTCCTGCATCTCATTGGGAAAAGGCGCCAGGAGCGGATATCTGCAGGTGGTGGCTGCTGTGGCTGGGCCTGGTCGCGGTCCCGGACAGGGTGGCATGTTCTGATCGGTCTCGGACGGAAACTCTGAGGGCTCTGTGGGACTGAACCGGCGAAGTGAGATCAGGCCGGCGCGCCATGGCGACATCAAAAGCCAAACGCAAGCGCTCAGTGAGGGACATGCTGGCAGGGGCGCGCTCAACATCTGGGACTGTGGCGGAAGACTTACCTGAGACGAGGGCCTTGGAGGGTCGAGTGGAGACAGATCCACAGGAGAGTTCTCCCGTTACGAAGGGCTTTCTGTCCTCCCTGTTTGAGTCGCTCCGGGGCGATATCCAAGAGCTGCGTAGGGACATCTCACGGGAAGTGAAGGAGCTACGAGGAGAGGTTACCTCCTTGGGTGAACATGTATCGCAGCTAGAGGACAGTGAGATCCCTCGTGGTGAAGAGGTTGCGGGCCTGCAACAGGAGGTAGTCCGCCTCCGAGAGCAGCAGGACCTCCTCCAGATGGCAGTGAAGGATTTGGAAAATCGCTTGAGGCGACAAAATATCCGTATTAGAGGGGCCCCGGTTGGGGCTGAAAAGGAGGACATTGGGGGCTACGTGGTGGATCTGTTTTGCTTCCTGCTTGGCACGGATGAGCCGCAAGAGGTAGTCTTGGACCGGGTACATCGAGTTGGGCGTGCCGGTGGCCCTGGAGACCGTCCCCCAGACACTTTGGCCTGCCTCCACAATTTTGTCCTTAAAGAAAAGATTCTGCAGCGGGCCCGCAGCCCCCAGAGTGTACGCTTCCTTGGGCATGAACTCCAGCTATTCCATGACCTATCTGTGCGGACTCTGCAGAGGCGGACAGAATTCAGACCGATCACGGCTCATTTGAGAGAGCACAATGTGTCCTATTCCTGGGGCCATCCATTCCGCCTGGTCTTCCGCTGGGAGGAGCAGCTCCGACAAGTGAAATCCGTTTTGGAAGCTAGCCGTGTCCTGGGTCTGGAGGATATTGCCCGGGAGGCGAGCAAGGGGGCAGCCCTGCCAGTCGGGGGCCCTCTTCGGTGGCGGAGAAAAGAGAAGAAAAGGAGGCTTCAGCGCCCGACGGCCTCAGAGCTGAGATCGGAGAGAGAAGCCGCTTTGAACAGTGTGGCCGCAGGAACCTCAACCTAGTGTGGACTCCCGGGGGCGCTCGGGATTGTTATCGGCTGCATTGCTAACAATGTGCTGGCTGTCAGAGAGGGCCGGGGTGGCGGGGCAATGAACCTGGTTACCTGACATGGTTGGATATATCACCCCGTGGAGATTGCACCTTGTAAGGATGGACGACTGAGGACTTCTGTGTTCTATGCACCTGTTGTGCTTATTAGTTGTCTGTTGTTGGGTTTCCCTGCGATGCTGGCTTTTTGTAGAGGCACCCTCAGGCCTGCGTTCTCTAGGGGGTCTAGGTATTAATATGGGGGGGTCCCCTGTTGTGCTCCTGCCTCTTCTGCTTGCTTTCTTCAGTATAGGATATGACCATTAAATGATTAAGTTTAAATGTTAGGGGGCTCAATAACCCTACCAAGCGGCTAGCCATCTTATCAGCGTTAGAGAGATCCGGGAGTCGTATATGTCTCTTGCAGAAGACGCACCTTGTTTTCAAAGATACCTATCGTATGCGCTCTAAATGGTTCCCCAGGCAGTTCTGGTCCTCTCTGCCATCAAAACATGCAGGGGTGGCGATACTATTATCACGCTCATTTCCGGGGGAAGTGATATCAAGATTGCATGAGGTTCCAGGGAGGCTTCTGGTCATGAGGCTTAGACTAGGAGGGTTTTCCTTTACGATTGGTTCCTTATACGCACCTAATTCCCAACAAGAAACTTTCCTGAGATAGTCTTTGACTCTGCTGCTCCAATCTCCTGATGGTGCTATATTGCTGGGGGGGTGATTTTAATCTGGTGATGGGTGGGGACCTAGATCGTTCAGGCCAACGGGATCTTTGTCGGAGGCAGGGTGGCAGTGGTTGAGTGAATGTGGTCTGGTGGATGTGTGGAGGAGTGCGCACCCCTCGTTGAGGGACTACTCTTTTTACTCATCAGCAACCAAAACATACGCTAGGCTGGACCTTTTTCTGGCATCCCAGGAGCTCCTCCCCAGGGTTAGAGATTCAGCGATTGAGCCTCGGGCCCTGTCAGATCATGCCCCGGTTACAGTTGAGATCCATGTGGACATGGAGAGGGTTAGTACACCGGTATGGAGATTTAGGGATTCGATGCTTCAGAATGGCGCGACGGTGGAGGCTATCCGAAGGGCAATAACAGATTATCTTAGCTTTAACGATGATGGGTCAATAAGCATTGCAATACTGTGGGAGGCACTGAAGGCTGTCTTGAGGGGAGAGGTGATGTCACTCTCTTCTAGGGACAATAAGGCAAGGAGTCGACTTAGGGGGGACCTGGAGCAGCGAGTGAGGGTGTTAGAGCGTTCACATAAACACACCGGTGCTCCTAGAATATGGCGAGAGCTTGAGAAGGTGCGAAAGCAGCTGAGGAGGTTGGACTGGGACAGGGCAGAGTACGCGGTAGTCCGCCTTAAACAAATGTATTACATGGGAAGTAACAAGTGCGGAAAGATACTAGCACATAGGTTGAGAGCGCAGCATGCAGCGTCAATGATAAAAATGGTGCGACTCCCTTCTGGAGCAGAAGCACGCACGAGCGACCAAATTGCACAGACTTTTGCAGAATTCTATCGCAATCTATACAAGGCTGAGGAGACGGTGCCTTAACTTCGGAATCCTTCTTAGAGGGCATAGCAATTTCTCCTTTGTCTGAAATAGAGGCTACTGCGTTAGATCAACCTATAAGGGCAGAGGAGGTTATATCAGCGATCGCTCAGCTGCAGACCGGGAAGTCACCTGGCCCCGATGGTTTCTCTGTGCTTTTTTATAAATTCTTCTGCGTGGAACTTGATCCCATTCTTGTGCGACTCTTTAATTCCTTCCTAATTCGATGAGAGTGTGGGACCGGGTAGCCAGCAGGGTGGGTTTGACGACTTTCCTGTCCCCAAGGACTCCCCAGGGAGCGAACCCCGATTTTGGTCCGGGCCTACAGACTGAAACATTGCGTCGGTGGTATGAGGGGGGTTGCAAAAGGATGGGATATCTCTTCGATGAGCAAGGAGTTATCCCCTTTGATCAGCTGAGGGACCTATATGGCCTAACTGAGGCTGACAGGATGATGTACTACCAAATAAGACACTGGGCCATGCTTCCAGCCAATAGGATGTTAATAGATAGACCGTTAACACCATTTGAAAAGTGGATTCAAATGAAAAAGGGCGATAAGCGCGTGGTTTCTGAGCTCTATGTCCTCTTGCGGGGGAGGTCCACCCACCCAAGACTGAGGGTCAATTGAGATGGGAGAAGGAGCTGGGGAGGGAGCTATTGGAGGATGAGTGGGAGAGTGTTTTTTATAGGGCGCACCACACAGCTTACAACTCAGCAGGTACAGAGACAGCCTATAAAGTAGCCTCCTCCTGGTATTACACCCCAACTAGGATCCATGCTTGGGATCACGGCAAAACTAGTCTTTGCTGGAGGGGGTGCGGGGGAGGGGGCACGCTTGTGCATTTACTGTGGCATTGTCCCAAATTACACCGGTATTGGAAGGACATAATAGACACTGTGGACATGGCTTTTGACACTCAGATCCCTAGATTTCCTGTGTATACTCTGTTGGGCCTCCCCAATTCTCTCACCTTTCCCCTGCGATCATTGAAGGGACGGCAGATGGCTATAGCCTTAAATGCTGCAGTACAGCTGTTGCTATCTGTGTGGAGGACCGAGCGGATTCTGTCGATAACCTCATGGCTGCACAGGCTCTGGTTTATCCTCGCTATGGAAAAGCTTACCCTGACCTCTCAGCAGCGGAGCGGGGACTTTAAAGAACTTTGGCAACCATTCTTACGTATTCTATCGGGGGAATTTTCAGAGCTGACATGCCCAACTTACTTGAGGGTCCTGAATTTGAATTGAGCAAGCGGGAGTGTACCTTTGAGGAGATGTATATAGAGGATCAGATTTATATGGTAAAAGAGCCTGAGATTGTTTGATTACTGTACTGGCGGCCAGCAGTGGGGAAACATAGTTGTATTAGAAATGTAATCTTTTTTCTTTCTATTGTTTCGCATGGAGTAAGCTAACAACGGGCCTTTTGGCAATATTGTGATGTAATGCATATGCGATGTTCTATAATTGAAAACTTAATAAACAGATTTGATCCATAAATAAAGAAAAGGTGGAATTTGGTTCAGAAGGTTTGGATTCTGGTTAGCTGGGGCCTATAGGTATACTTCCTCTTCATTTTGCGGAGGGAAATTCTGAGATTTCTGCTCAGGCCTACTTTGAATGGACGACCTAATAGGAATGGGAGAGGGCTGTTAGGAAGTGACAGAGTAAGTGAGGGAGTGATAGAGAGTTCAGGTTTTAGTGATAAAATATCAAATTATTACAGTTTGTGGTGGTGTTGAGCACCTTTGATCATAGAGTTGATATGACTGTTGATTGAGACATTAGGAGAAGAGACAAGTGCAGGATTTTTATTAATATTGTGCCTTTATCTTTAGGTGAAGTGATAAAGCTAGATTTGAAAAGAATGACATTTGGTTGTAAATGAAATAATCTTCATTGTAGTAGCTTGAACATCAAAAAGCAAAAAAGAGATCCCATCAGTTCTCCATAACACTTAGCCCATTTTTCTCTGAGGCTTAGCACTTAACCAATTTGGTTAAGAGTCCATCGCAGGCCATGGTAGACTTGGTAGGGGTGGTGGATGCACCTAAATTTGAAAATCTGGTTGAAATGTCTTCCTGGAATGTCACTAGTTTGAAGTTTGCAAATTAGGTCGTCCTGATTGGGTCTCTTTCGTTGACCAGCTCAACATTTATCTTGTGCAAGACACATGGTTGCCTCAGGAGTTTCAGTGTCCTGGATATGCTGTATACTGAAATGTAGCTGAAGGGGTTTGGTGGGGCAGGCCGCTGAGGGGTCTTGCAACATGGGTGGCAACTTATTTGGGTTGCAGTATTAAAATAGTGGAAGTACATTTGGAAGATATTCCTTGTCTCCTATTCATAGTCACCTCTGTTATTGATTTGTACCTGATTAATGTCTTCTCCAGAGCTATGATAGGGGTTCTTAAGTCTAGGGTGGTGGAGCAGTCAGATATGCTCTTATCCTCACTTCCAGATAATGCCTTCAAGGTGGTGGCTGGCAATGTCAACTGCCAATTTAAGTCACTAGACGTGGAGTGTGATGAAATGAAGACAGGATTTGGACCATTCAATGTCTAGTCATCCCTCTATTAATAAATTATCATCTTTGGCATTGCAAATGAATGCTCTCACTTTAAACCATTCGATGCACGATTGCAATGGGTGCGCAAAGTCAGATATTCAGGGGGTGCATACTTTTAATCTGGTGAAGCAGACTTCTTTGATAGATTATATACTGATTGCTGTAAGGTTATGGCCCTATGTGGTGGACATGGAGGTCCTTCATAGATCAGGTAGCGATCATAATGCCCTGTATTTAGAACTAAGGCTTCCCCTCAAAATCCAGATCCTCTAGACACTAGACTTACTCTGGCATTGAATATGAGTAGAATTAAGTGGAGGGAGCTGGAGTAGACCCCTGTGTTTTGAATGTATTGTACGGGTCGGCAGAAGACGCCATTGAAAGATTGAGTAGAGCCATTGAGGATGTCAATTTGATTCAAACTGCAAGATTTGAATACAAACGTATTGTTAATGTGGCCAAAAGAGTGGGAGAAAGCTAAGTGGGAGACCCTACATACCGCCATCAAGAATAAAGATTTTAAGGTATTCTGGAGCATAGTAGCGACTGGACACCATGAGTCAGGACCTAGAATTGGAAATAATATATAAGCAGTTATGTGGATTGAGTACTTTTGACACTCTACAGTGAGGGTGTGGGGCAGGAAACGCAGGAGGACAGTAATTCTGCCTTAGAAGCACCCGGAGGAGGGGTGTTAAGTTGTGGAGGAGGGAGAGAGTACCTTCCTCTTATTATAGAGGAAACAGTGAGGGCCATCACTAAGATTGCCCCAGGGGAGGCTCCTGGGAGAGATAGAATCCCAGGTCATTTATTTTGTTCTGTGCTAGAAGTGTGGGGACCATACTTAGGGGCAGTGTTCAATGCCATTGTGGAGGGGATGGCAATTCCATATAGGTGGGCAGGGACGGAGAATATTCCCATCTATACAAAGGGATCTACCTTGTCGTCTAGTAAATATAGGCCCATAAGCCTGATAGGTGTTATGCAAAAAATATAGTTCAGAGTGATTTTAGAGTTTCTACAGTCCTGGATGGAGGATAGAGAAGTTCTTAGTCCCCTTCAAGCAGGCTTCTGTCCATGTACCTCGACTGTAGATCAAGTGTTCAGGCTGCAGCTCCTGTATTGAAAGTATGTGGTCTTCGAGGATGGTAGTCTGTACTTGATTTTTGTTGATGTATGCCCTGCATTTGATATGGTTTCTAGGGCATCTCTCTGGCAGATTCTAGTGGTCATGGGAGTCTCATCTTACCTGTGCCAAATGTTACAAAGGCTCCATGAGGGGAATTTTGCACAGGTAAGATGTGGGGAACGGGGGAACTTACAGAACCTTTTTACAGTTACAAAAGGAGTGCAGGGCTGCATACTGGCGCCGACTTTGTTCACTTTGTATATCAATGGGTTGATTGATGCACTGTCTAACATAAACAATGATGCTTCAAAGTGTGTGTCATGTAAGGTACCAGCACTGATGTTCACTGGTGACACCCATTTGCTCTTGAAGTCCCCCATGGGAATTGATAGCACGTCAGAACTTTGATAAGTAAATTCACAAGGAGACAAGCCTAGGTCAATTAACCTTTGTACCACGTTCGGGGACTTCCCAGTACGAGATATCTCTTTGGCATTACAGAATCAATAGATCAATAACCCAATCAATATTCACAGTTAATCAATAACATTTAATAATAATCAATAAAGTCAACACACCATGACCTTTCAGTCATGAATAACCACACCAATTTAGCTAAGTGTTAGGATATTTATTTCCCTATTCATTACAATCTACAGTCATTTCCGTTAATCTCATCAGCAATTCATCTCATTGGTAACTCCTCAGATTTATAATTAGAACACAATTAATCAATACATAGAGAATATTCATTCAGCATTAACATGTCATTAATAGAAGCAGCTTAGCAAAGTCTCAGTAGTACATGATTCAACAAAGCAAGAACTCCGTCATTTGTCTATTTGCGTCAGATATTAGAGAGCACCCTAACTAACCTCGAATTAGCATTAGCATGTTGGACTTCATGCAAAACAATTTAGCAAACACAAATTTGTAAAACATCTAACTATGGCCTCTATCAAAAGCGCAGTTGGTACCTAGAGAGAAAGGCAAACAGACAATTAAAATTTTTCATCAGATAGTTATCCATCCAACGAATCAGCAAACCGCGTCAGTCTTTGTCCTCAGGACATCAGTAGATTTACCATCAGCAAAGATAGGACAGGGCAAAGTCTCAGCATAGCATTAGCTAAGGAATGGGAATCTTCCCTCATACGGAGGAGAAGTAAGTATCAGGTAAGAACGGATAGAAGATGGTTAAAGTATCAGGAAGAATAAACGGCAAAGTCTCAAAAGAATGGCCTAGATGCCTCAGTAAAATGGCAAAGTATGGCTTGGAGTGGAATGTCCAATAATGGCTGATTTCTCCTCGGGTCATGCGGTTAAATCAATATTGCCTAATTTGCTCCTAATTCCTCATTGGACAATATTTAGTGCATCGTTATCCCTGTCCAATAATTCTCCACGCATTTCACTAGAATTTTCCATAAACCACAGTTCTCCTATCGTTGATTGGCCCATGTTATTGACGTCTTCATCGGTTTGAATGTCAGGTAAGAAAAGTTACACTTTACGCTCCAGTCAGTAGTTCCGTTGTTTTCCCCTAGGCTAGGCGACCTTGCACCTGTTACAATTTACACTGTTGCATTTGGCAAGAATGTCTCCTTGAGCAAGTCGGGTCTCATGAGAAAGAATTTACTACGGCTACACACACATCTATCTTCTGGAAAAGTACAGTTTCGTGTCCTTCAGGAAAACAGCACATTGGACGTTAGGAAAAACACAGTTTAATATGAGACCAGGCAGCTAGGCCCAGACTCTCGCTAAGCTAAGGCCTAGTAATTTAGTTAACAACCCCTAATACATGACTCTAATTATAATATGCTAATATAAATTCAAAACATAATTAATTCATTACTAATAAGTTTCATTAGTCCTCGTATACATTGGTAGCCACTCCCCATGGGCACATTTCAAACGTGTGTATTATTTTCTACGTTAACACATTTTCTATGCAGCTTCATTACAGAATATATTGCAAGCTTTTCATGTTAATATTGCTTTTAAAAGACACACTCCAACAGAATCCAAATTATATTGGATACATTGTATATATATATATACAGATACAGTATATATATATATATATTGGTCCTCAGACTTTACATCTAATGCTCCTCTATTCTCTCTTTTCTCACAGATCACTCACTGTGTCTGCAGTGAGAGATGCCCCCAGGCCCTCAGATTTTACATCCAATGCTCCTCTATTTCCTCTTTCCTCACAGATCACTCACTGTGTCTGCAGTGAGAGCTTGCCTTGCGTCTTCAGACTTTACATCTAATACTCCAATATTCCCTCTTTCCTTACAGATCACTCACTGTGTCTGCAGTGAGATCTGCTTCCCAGGCTCTCAGACTTTACAATTAATGCTCCTTTATTCCCACTTTCCTCACAGATCCCTCGCTGTGTCTGCAGTGAGAGCGGCTTCTGTGGGCCCTCAGACTTTACATCTAATACTTCTTCATTCCATCTTTCCTCACAGATCCCTCGCTGTGTCACAAGTGAGAGCTGCTTCTCTGGGTCCTCAGACTTTACATCTAATGCTCCTTTATTCCCTCTTTCCTCACAGATCCCTCGCTGTGTCACAAGTAAGAGCTGCTTCTCTGAGCACTCAGACTTTACATCTAATGCTCCTTTCTTCCCTCTTTCTTCACAGATTTCTTGCTCTGTCTGCAGTGAGAGTTGCCCCCGGGTCCTCAGACTTTACAATTAATGCTCCTTTATTCCCTTTCTCCACAGATCCTTCACTGTGTCTGCAGGGAGAACTGCCTACTGTGTCCTCAGACTTTATATCTTATGCTCCTTTATTCCCTATTTGCTCACAGAACCCTCACTCTTCCAGCAGTGAGAGCTTCACCCCGGGCTCTCAGACTTTACATCTAATGCACCTTTATTCCCTCTTTGCTCACATAATACTCACTCTGTCTGCAGTGAGAGGTGCCCGAGCCCTCAGACTTTACATCTAATGCTCCTCTACTTCCTCTTTCCTCACAGATCCCTCACTGAGTCTGCAGTGATAGGTTCCCCTAGACCCTCAGACTTAACATCTAATGCTCCTCTATTCCATCTTTCCTCACAGATTCATCGCTCTGTCTGTAGTAAGAGCTGCTTCTCTGAGACCTCAGCCTTTACACCTAATGCTCCTTTATTTCCTCTTTCCTCACAGATCCCTCACTCTGTCTACACTGAAAGCTGCCACCCAGGCCCTCAGACTTTACATCTAATGTTCCTCTATTCCCTCTTTCCTCACAGATCCGTCCCTGCATTTGTAGTGAGAGTTGCTTCCCGGGCCCTCAGACTTTACTTCTAATGCTCCTTTATTCCCTCTTTCCTCACAGATCCCTCGCTGTGTCACAAGTGAGGGCTGCTTCTCTGGGCCCTCAGACTCTCACATCTCATGCTCCTTTAGACCTCTTTCCTCACAGATCCCTTGCCCTTATACTTTAAATCTAATGTTCCTCGATTCCCTCTTTCCTCATCGATCAGTCACTTTACAGTGAGAGCTGCCCCCGAGCTCTCAGACTTTATATCTATTTCTCCTCTACTCCCTCTTTCCTCACAGATCACTCACCATCACTCACTGTGTCTGCAGTGAGAGTTGCCCCCCCGGGCCCTTACACTTTAAATCAAATGCTCCTTTATTCCCTCTTTCCTCACAGATCCCTTGCTCTGTCTGCAGTGATAGGTGGCCCAGCCCTTAGACTTTATATTTAATGGTCCTTTATTCCCTCTTTCCTCACAGATTCCTTGCTGTGTGTGCAGGGAGAACTGCCCCCGGCCCCTCAGATTTTATATCTATTGCTCCTTTATTCCCTCTGTCCTAACAGATCCCTTGCTCTGTCTGCAGTGAGAGTTGTTTCCCCTGGCCCTCAGACTTTACATCTAATTCTCCTTTATTCCCTCTTTCGTCACAGATCCCTCGCTCTGTCAGCAGTGAGAACTGCCCGTGCCCTCAGAGTTCACATCTGATGCTCATTTATTCCCTCTTTCCTCACAGGTTCCTCACTCTGTCTGCAGTGTGAGTTGACCCCCCGGGCCCTCAGACTTTACATCGTTTGCTCCTTTATTCCCTCTTTCCTCATGATACTTCGCTGTGTCTTCAGTGACAGCTGCTTCAAAGGCCCTCAGGCTTTACAATAATCCTGCATTTCCTCTGTCCTCACAGATCCCACGCTCTCTCTGCAGTGAGAGCTGCTTCCCTCTGCCCTCAGACTATACATCTAATGCTCCTTTATACCCTCTTTCCTCACAGATTCCTCACTATGTCTTTATTGAGAGGTGCCCCATGGACCGTCGGACTTCACATCTAATACTGCTCTATTCCCTCTTTCCTCACAGATTCCTTGCTCTGTCTGCCGTGAGAGCTGCACCCGCCAAGGCCCTCAGACTTTACAAATAATGCTCCTTTATTCCCTTTGCTCACAGATCCCTCACTCTGTCTGCAGAGAAAGCTGCCTCCCTGGGTCTTCAGACTTTATATTTTTTGCTCCTTTATTCCCTATTTCCTTCCAGATCCCTTGCTCTATCTCCAGTGAGAGCTGCCCCCGGCCCTCTGACTTTACATCTAATGCTCCTCTATTCACTCTTTCCTCACAGATCCTTCGCTGTGTCTGCAGTGAGAGCGGCTTCCCTGGGCCCTCAGACTTTACAGCTAATGCTCCTTTATTCTGTCTTTTTCACAGATCCCTCGCTCTGTCTGCAGAGAGGGCTGCCCCCTGGCCCTCAGACTTTACATCTAATGCTCCTTTATTCCCTCTTTCCTCACAGATCCCTTGATTTGTTCACAGTGAAAGATTCCCTCCTGGGCCCTCCAACTTTACATCTAATGCTTTTTATTCCCTCTTTCTACACAGATCCCTCGCTCCATCTGCAATGCGAGCTACCCCCCGGGCCCTCAATCAATCAATCAATCAATAATTTGTTAAGCGTGCTACTCACCCGGTAGGGTCTAAGATGCCGGGGGGTACTAATGCTCGAAGAGCCAGGGCTTGCGGTGCTTCCTGAAGATCAAGAGGTCCTGGGTCAGACGTAGGTTGACGGGGAGGGAGTTCCAGGTCTTGGCGGCAAGGTGGGAGAAGTATCTTCTGCTGGCTGTGGTTCAGTGGACGCGGGGGACGGTGGCGAGGGCAAGGTTGGCGGAGCGTAGGTGGCGTGTTGGGATGTGGGAGTTGAGACGCTCATTGATGTAGACAGGTCCAGTGTCGTGGAGAGCCTTGTGAGTGTGGATCAGGAGTTTGAAGATGATCCTTTTTTTTACTGGGAGCCAGTGGAGGTCAGTGGAGGTCTTTGAGGTGGGCTGAGATCTGTTCGTGGCGAGGGAGGTTGAGGATGAGTCGCGCTGAGGCATTCTGGATGCGCTGAAGTTTTCTCTGTGCACTGAAGTTTTCTCTGTGTGCTGAAGTTTTCCCTCACACTCTACAACGAATGCTCTTCTATTCCCTCTTTCCTACCAGATCACTCACTGTGTCTGCAGTAAGAGCTGCCCCCCAGGCCCTCAGACTTTACATCAAATACTCCTTTATTCCCTTGTTCCTCACAGTTTCAACGCTCTGTCTGCAGTGAGAGCTGATTCTCTGGGTCCTCAGACTTTACATATTTTTCTCCTTTATTTCCGCTTTTCTCACAGATCCAGTGGCGTAGCGTGGGGGGTGCAGGGGGGGCCGGCCGCACCGGGCGCAACAACTGGGGGGGGACTCGAGTGCTAAAATCCATGGGTTGGGGGGCCCAAATTACTTGATTGCCCCAGGTGCTGACAACCCACGCTACGCCACTGCACAGATCCCTCACTCTGTCCGCTGTGGGAGCTGCCCACATGGGCCCTCAGATTTGACATATTATGCTCCTATATTCCCTTTTTCCTCGCAGATCCCTCACTCAGTCTGTAGTGACAGCTACCCCCGGGACCTCAGACTTTATATCTAATGCTCCTTTATTCCCTCTTTCCTCACAGATCTCTCACTGTGTCTGCAGTGAGAGCTGCCCCCATGGGCCCTCCGACTTAACATCTAATGCTCCTTCAACTCCCTCTTTCCTCACAGATCACTCGCTGTGGCATGCAGTGAGAGATGCCCTCCTGGGCCCTCAGACTTTCCATCTAATGCTCCTTTCTTTGCTATTTCCTCACAGATTCCTCGCTCTGTCTACAGTGAGAACTGCCCCGCCGGACCCTCAGACTTCACATTGAATGCTCCTCTATTCCCTCTTTCCTCACAGATCTCTTGCTGTTTCTGCAGTGAGATCTGTCTCCAGGTCCTTAGACTTTACAATTAATGCTCCTCTATTCCCTCTTTTCTCACAGATCCTTCACTATGTCTGCAGTAAGAGCTGCCTCCCTGCGCCCTCAGACTTTAAATTTAATGCTCATTCATTCCCTCTTTCCTCACAGATCCCTTGCTCTGTCTGCAGTGAGAGCTGCCCTCCCCAGACCCCCAGACTTTACATCTTTTGTTCCTTTATTCCCTCTTTCCTCACAGATCCCTTACTCTGTCTGCAGTGAGAGCTGCCCCCCTGAGTTCTTTGACTTTACATCTATTGCTCCTTTAACTCCTTCTTTCCTCACAGATCCCTCGCTGTGTCTGAATTAAGAACTGCTTCCCAGGCCCTCAGAGTTTACATCTAATGCTCCTTTATTCCCTATTTCCTCACAGATCACTCACTGTGTCTGCTGTGAGAGCTGCCCCTCCTGGGCCCTCAGACTTTACATCTAATGCGCCTTTATTCCCTCTTTCCTTACGTAAACAAGTTTTTATTAGTTAATTAAAACCATAAACTTTTCCTTCCACATAAAAATTTAACAGAGCAATTTTAGTCTAATAAAGCAATTACAGATCTTGAGTTTAGAATGAAATGGTATATAAGATTTCCTTCCACATAAAAATAAAAAAAAAGATCTTACTTAGTGCTATAAGGCATTAATAATAATAGGGCAACAGAACAATCTGTTTGTAGATAAGGCAAATACAGCGAAAAAAGAAAAAAAGTCCTGTGTTTAAAATGAAATGGTATATAAAATTTCCTTCCACATAGAAATTTTAAAAGAGAGCAGTAATAGACTAATGATGCATTAGTAAACATAAGACAAGGTGGGAAGAGACCTTCTATCGATTTTATTTACCCCTACTTAAGTCTCATTGTTAGTACCAGATTTTATTGCAGCACCTGCTAAGCAACCCAAATGAACTACCTAGAAGCCTTTCCTTCTTTAAGATGGTCAGAGTAGGTTATAGAGATTTTGTTATCATTTCCGACCTCCCTATGACTTGGTTATTTCGAGAGGCTGTGATTTTGAGCGAGAAAATTTCCAAAAATTGGAACCAGCCTAATGTTCAATATTGTATTTTAAGGGTTAAAAGCTGCAATTAATGCATGTCTGTAGGATCTAATTCTTAAATCGTTTAATTCTTTTTTTCAGTAAGAGTATCCTTTCAACCACCAAAGCTGGACAAATGCAGACCACATGCACCAAGGTTTCATCTGCTAGATGACAAAGACGGCGCTCCTGGGAGCCTAGTTGCTGCTCCTTCTTCCATTTTGTCATGAAGTCCAATGTTGGGACTTCACCCGAACTTACGACCAAGCCCCACAAGGGGCCAGCAGAGTACAAAACCAAAACCCATCACGCCTGCGCTGCCCCCCCAACTAACATGGGTTAATGTGGGCAGCAAGGGACACAAGACTGCCACGGGTCAGTGGGAAGATGGGTATAAGGAGCAAAACCGGTAAACAGAGCAAAATCATTCACTTATAACAGACACGAATACCCAGGAGTCTATTCTCCAGTTACTCTGGATTCCAGAATTCACCTCTAGGTCCTCCACAGACATTCTTAATCGCTCTTCTATCTTAAGAATCATAAAAGCCTTATCGGATCTCCAGTTTGTAGCCTCGGAGGACCTCGCAGCAAAAAAATGTATTCATGCAAGAGGCAACCAACACACGGATCCAATCTCACCATCTTCTTGGCACCAGATATCCCAAAGCGGATCTTGAAAAGAAAGGACCTATTGAAAGCCTGGGGCATTGAGGTGACCATCTTCAAAGGAGAGCGCTATCCAACTCCGTTACTAGCCTCACAATACCTGGGAAATCCCAAAGACACATGGTAGGTTTGGAAAGGAGTACATTAGGTCAGCAGACCCATTGAAGAAAAGCCCAATGGGAAAAGTCCACCTAAGCACCCGCTGACAGTCCAAGTATGGAGAGAAGAAGGTCGCTGTGGTTCAGTGGACGCGGGGGACGGTGGCGAGGGCAAGGTTGGCAGAGCGGAGGTGGCGTGTTGGGATGTGGGAGTTGAGACGCTCATTGATGTAGACAGGTCCAGTGTCGTGGAGAGCCTTGTGAGTGTGGATCAGGAGTTTGAAAATGATCCTTTTTTTTACTGGGAGCCAATGGAGGTCTTTGAGGTGGGCTGAGATCTGTTCGTGGCGAGGGAGGTTGAGGATGAGTCGTGCTGAGGCATTCTGGATGCGCTGAAGTTTTCTCTGTGCACTGAAGTTTTCTCTGTGTGCTGAAGTTTTCCCTCACACTCTACAACGAATGCTCTTCTATTCCCTCTTTCCTACCAGATCACTCACTGTGTCTGCAGTAAGAGCTGCCCCCCAGGCCCTCAGACTTTACATCAAATACTCCTTTATTCCCTCGTTCCTCACAGTTTCAACGCTCTGTCTGCAGTGAGAGCTGATTCTCTGGGTCCTCAGACTTTACATATTTTTCTCCTTTATTTCTGCTTTTCTCACAGATCCAGTGGCGTAGCGTGGGGGGTGCAGGGGGGGCCTGCCGCACCGGGCGCAACATCTGGGGGGGGGACTCGAGTGCTAAAATCCACGGGTTAGGGGGCCCAAATTACTTGCCTTGCTACGGGTGCTGACAACCCACGCTACGCCACTGCACAGATCCCTCACTCTGTCCGCTGTGGGAGCTGCCCACATGGGCCCTCAGATTTGACATATTATGCTCCTATATTCCCTTTTTCCTCGCAGATCCCTCACTCAGTCTGTAGTGACAGCTACCCCCGGGCCCTCAGACTTTATATCTAATGCTCCTTTATTCCCTCTTTCCTCACAGATCTCTCACTGTGTCTGCAGTGAGAGCTGCCCCCATGGGCCCTCCGACTTAACATCTAATGCTCCTTCAACTCCCTCTTTCCTCACAGATCACTCGCTGTGGCCTGCAGTGAGAGATGCCCTCCTGGGCCCTCAGACTTTCCATCTAATGCTCCTTTCTTTGCTATTTCCTCACAGATTCCTCGCTCTGTCTACAGTGAGAACTGCCCCCCCGGACCCTCAGACTTCACATTGAATGCTCCTCTATTCCCTCTTTCCTCACAGATCTCTTGCTGTTTCTGCAGTGAGATCTGTCTCCGGGTCCTTAGACTTTACAATTAATGCTCCTCTATTCCCTCTTTTCTCACAGATCCTTCACTATGTCTGCAGTAAGAGCTGCCTCCCTGCGCCCTCAGACTTTAAATTTAATGCTCATTCATTCCCTCTTTCCTCACAGATCCCTTGCTCTGTCTGCAGTGAGAGCTGCCCTCCCCAGACCCCCAGACTTTACATCTATTGTTCCTTTATTCCCTCTTTCCTCACAGATCCCTCACTCTGTCTGCAGTGAGAGCTGCCCCCCTGAGTTCTTTGACTTTACATCTATTGCTCCTTTAACTCCTTCTTTCCTCACAGATCCCTCGCTGTGTCTGAATTAAGAACTGCTTCCCAGGCCCTCAGAGTTTACATCTAATGCTCCTTTATTCCCTATTTCCTCACAGATCCCTTGCTGTGTCTGCAGTGAGAGCTGCTTCCCGGGGGCCTCAGACTTTACATCTAATACTCCTCTATTCCCTCTTTCCTCATAGATTCTTCCCTCTGTCTGCAGGGAGAGCTGCCACTCTGGGCCCTCAGGCTTTACATCTAAAACTCCTTTATTCCCTCTTTCCTCATAGATCCCTCACTGTGTTTTCAGTGAGAGATGCCCCCGGGCCCTCAGACTTTACATCTAATGCTCCTCTATTCCCTCTTTCCTCACAAATCACTCACTGTGTCTGCAGTGAGAGATGCCCCCGGGCCCTCAGACTTTCATCTAATGTTCATGTATTCCCTCTTTCCTCACAGATCACTCATCATCTCTCGGTACATCTGCAGTGAGAGCTTCCCCCTGGGCCTTCAGATTTTTTATATTTAATGCTCCTCTATTCCCTCTTTCCTCACAGATCACTCACTGTGTCTGCTGTGAGAGCTGCCCCTCCTGGGCCCTCAGACTTTACATCTAATGCGCATTTATTCCCTCTTTCCTTACGTAAACAAGTTTTTATTAGTTAATTAAAACCATAAACTTTTCCTTCCACATAAAAATTTAACAGAGCAATTTTAGTCTAATAAAGCAATTACAGATCTTGAGTTTATTATGAAATGGTATATAAGATTTCCTTCCACATAAAAATTAAAAAATAGATCTTACTTAGTGCTATAAGGCATTAATAATAATAGGGCAACAGAACAATCGAAAATAGGGCAAATACAGCGAAAAAAGAAAAAAAGTCCTGTGTTTAAAATGAAATGGTATATAAAATTTCCTTCCACATAGAAATTTTAAAAGAGAGCAGTAATAGACTAATGAGGCATTAGTAAACATAAGACAAGGTGGGAAGAGACCTTCTATCGATTTTATTTACCCCTACTTAAGTCTCATTGTTAGTACCAGACTTTATTGCAGCACATGCTAAGCAACCCAAATGAACTACCTAGAAGCCTTTCCTTCTTTAAGATGGTCAGAGTAGGTTATAGAGATTTTGTTATCATTTCCGACCTCCCTATGACTTGGTTATTTCGAGAGGCTGTGATTTTGAGCGAGAAAATTTCCAAAAATTGGAACCAGCCTAATGTTCAATATTGTATTTTAAGGGTTAAAAGCTGCAATTAATGCATGTCTGTAGGATCTAATTCTTAAATCGTTTAATTCTTTTTTTCAGTAAGAGTCTCCTTTCAACCACCAAAGCTGGACAAATGCAGACCACATGCACCAAGTTTTCATCTGCTAGATGACAAAGACGGCACTCCTGGGAGCCTACTTGCTGCTCCTTCTTCCATTTTGGCATGAAGTCTAATGTTGGGACTTCACCCAGCCTAAGTCTGAGAAAGGATTGCTTGATTTTCTGTGAGTAGGAGCCAGCCATCAGTAGTGATTCTTTAAACGTTTTGTAGGAGTTAAGGATCAACCAACTATGCTCCCTTTTGGTCAATGAGACCCTATCTTCTAGCCAGCTCTGTAATTTACGTGCTTTACTCACGGCTTTATTAAAAACGGGGATCGGTAGAGACCGGTCCCATACCTCATCTAAGTTTAAAAGACTCTTACTTTTTTCTAGATACCTTATGTAGTTGCAGTTCCCTCTTTCTAGGATAATTTCCAGCCAGACTAGATTGGCTAAAGACCCTTTTGGAGCGCAGCTCAATTTGTAGCAGCATTTAATATATGCCACGGGTCGGGCTAACGACAGTTTGACCAGCATGAATTTCAGTCTGACCTGGGCTGGCGAAGCACGCCCAGGGAGCCGAAAAACGCGCTTATAGGTCTTTATCAGAAGCTTATCCAGTAGACCTACTTCCATCCCCCTCATTATTTCGGTCCCATGGGTGATAGTTGGAAGTAGTTTCGTTCTCATTACAGCTGTTAATGGGTTCAGAGCATGACCACAGATTTAGTTTGCTAGCTGCTTAAGTAAGGGCCTGCATCTTGTTTTTTATTGCTTCTTTTTGTGGTGTGAAATTACCTCTAGCGTCCACCACAAATCCTAGGTATCTATATGATGTTACTTCCTCTAGGATTTTCCCATTCATATGCCATTTACATTGGCTGGTTGGCCTATGGTTTAAGGTAATCATTTTAGATTTTTTCTGATTGATTTCTAAATCATTAGATCCTGAGTATTCTTCTAATGCCTTTAACAAATTCTGCATGCCTATTCTGGTGTTACTGATTAATAGTAGATCATCTGCATATAGCAGATTGGATACTTGTTGACCGCCCAATGAGGGAGAGTGGGATGAATGACCATTTAACATGGTGGGGAGATCTGCTATGTACAGGTTGAAGAGTGTTGGGGCCAATACACAGCCTTGCTTCACACCCACTGTTGTTTTAACTGCCTTGGATAGATGAGAGCCTTCCCCCAATTTAACCTTCACCCAAGTATCAGAAAATATCATTTTGATGGCATTTAAAATAAGATGTGGCAACCCCCACAGTAATAGTTTGGCCCACAATTTGCCACAGGAGACACAGTCAAAAGCAGCTTTAAAGTCAACAAAACATAAATAGGTTGGAGTCCCCTTTGCTTTTGCTCTGTTCATGATCAGACCTAGCCCCATAAGATTTGTTAATGTTCCTTGGTGCTTGGTGAAGCCAGTTTGATTAAAGGGCAGAATATTGTTATCTGTAATCCAGGCTTCTAGATGTTGTAGCACACAGCAGGAAAAGTACTTGAGGTCAACGTCTAAAAGAGCGATTAGTCTGTAGTTGCTTGGGGAGAGCGCGCTCCCACCCTTATATATGGGGTGGATTATTAAGCCTTTCCAGGATGCCGGGACGCTGCCTGTTGTGAGCACATCATTGAACATTGCAGCCAGGAAATTGGCCTATCTTTCAGTTTCTTGTTTGGAAAATGCTTGCGGTAAGCCATTAGGGCTGGGGGCGCAGTCCGTTTGTGACTTTCCAATAAGTTTTAATAGTTCTGGTGCCGTAATTTTCAAAGCTTCATGGACGCTGTGTTCCCAGCCAATCATGTGCCCCTGAATTTGAGGGGCCTTCTTCGCTGGTCAGTTCTTTTAGATGGGACTTTAAATGGGATACCCATACTTCCTCTGTAATGTTTGCATTATTGCCTGCTTTTGCACCTTTTTCTATTGTATTGATGATTTTCCAAAATCTTTTGGAGTCAGATGTTTTGGTCGCAAAATGTAGTTTGGCCCACAGGACCTCCTGTTGGCTTTTTTTTAACGCTCCATAGATCCCTTTTATACAATTTCCTTTGCTCTCTCAGAGCGGTCAATATCGATCCATTATCTGGCATTTCTGGGCGCAGTTATCTTAACAGTTTACATACGGCTGCTTTCCTTTTGCGCACTGGCAGCGGTAAACGTGAACTTTGGAGGTGATTCAATTGTGCTTCCTTTCTCGTGTTACTTAAAGAATATTTTTTTATGAGGTCGAGGGCAAAATTCTCCCAGACTGTTGTCAACTTTGCCCCACTTGTGGTCAATGATTCTAACTTTCGTAGGGCCTCTTCTGCCTGACTTTCAATGGTGTCAGAGGACCATTTGAGGCGCTTAAGATTTTCGGTGTCCAATGCCCCGTTTAGGGCTACCACTTTCTCTGGTTTTTGTGGTGATGCACAGATTCCAAATACCTGTGACTTATGATCACTCTCCGTGTGGTCCATGATGGTAAAAGAGTTTACTAACTTATATATGGCCAGGGACACCAAAGTGTAGTCTAAATAGGAGACCGATTTCCTGGAGAATCTTGTCCAAGCCGGTGGAATATCGGGGCACTTCCATCCGTTTAGCACAAAGAGGCCTACTGATTCACAAGTGCGTATAAAATTCTCCCCTATTTTGTCTTTCCTGAGTTTTTTTGGGAGGGTTTGGCTGATCTTACTGTGCTTTCTATCCTTAATAACTGAGTTAACACTTTGTTTGCTTCCATTTTTTATTTTTTTTGGATTGATGTATATGTTATCCAGAATCAATGGTTCCTGTGTGTTTTTCCCCCAATCGTCTAGCCGGAGTAATTGAGCGGGTTGGTCTTCTTCCTTATGCTCAGAGATTTTTACCAAAAGGCACGTACTGACGTGGATGGCTAAGCCTCCCTTCGGCCTACTGGGCCTATTTGTTTTCGTTGCTGGGCTAAGATATTCCATGAATCCCATTATCGGTATTGATTCCATTGCCCAGGTTTCCTGTAGGAGTAAAATGTTGAAGGAACTGAAGAAATGTATTACTGCAGGATCCTCCAGTTTTGCCCGTAGGCCACCGACATTCCAGGAGCAAATGGATAATGTGCTGTGTGCGGGTTGATCCTTACTTATTCAATTGGTGCCCATCGGTCTTAGGGATAAATGTGTCGCTGCCCATTCCCTTTCTGAAGATATTTGTTGCCCCAAGACCACTCTTTCCCTCCCTTCTTCTCTCCATACTTGGACTGTCAGCGGGTGCTTAGGTGGACTTTTCTCATTGGGCTTTTCTTCAATGGGTCTGCTGGCCTAATGTACTCCTTTCCAAACCTACCATGTGCCTTTGGGATTTCCCAGGTATTGTGAGGCTAGTAACGGAGTTGGATAGCGCTCTCCTTTGAAGATGGTCACCTCAATGCCCCAGGCTTTCAATAGGTCCTTTCTTTTCAAGATCCGCTTTGGGATATCTGGGGCCAAGAAGATGGTGAGTGTTGGATCCGTGTGTTGGTTGCCTCTTGCATGAATACATTTTATTGCTGCGAGGTCCTCCGAGGCTACAAACTGGAGATCCGATAAGGCTTTTATGATTCTTAAGATAGAAGAGCGATTAAGAATGTCTGTGGAGGACCTAGAGGTGAATTCTGGAATCCAGAGTAACTGGAGAATAGACTCCTGGGTATTCGTGTCTGTTATAAGTGACTGATTTTGCTCTGTTTACCGGTTTTGCTCCTTATACCCATCTTCCCACTGACCCGTGGCAGTCTTGTGTCCCTTGCTGCCCACATTAACCCATGTTAGTTGGGGGGGGCAGCGCAGGCGTGATGGGTTTTGGTTTTGTACTCTGCTGGCCCCTTGTGGGGCTTGGTCTTAAGTTTGTTGATAAGCCAATTGCTGCGGGTGGCCTCAGAGGGGACTTTGTTGGATTGGTATTGTCTGTTGAGGCGGGGAGTGTCATCACATCTACTATTGTGTTAGAGCATGTATTTATGTGGGTAGTAATGTTTCTATTACACCCTCCATTTGACGTCGCTTGGTCTTTAGGTGGTTCCTTTAGGCTAGTATCAGTACTTTTTATGGCAATTTGTTGACGAAGTTGTGCGGACTTCCTTCCCTTCCTTTCCCGCTTACGTTCTCTTTTTGAAAGGGTCCGGGTTGTGGGAAACTCAGGATTCCCAGGCTTATTGATGGACTGTAGCGGAGGATGATTCTCCATGAGTTCCATACTAGCACTTGCTAGGTGGCGGCTGTCAGCCAACAATCTCTGCTCACTTATAGTCAGTGAAACGGGCGCTAGGGAGGAAAGGGGCTGCTGCTTCTCTTGTTCCTGCTCCCTTGGTGTAGAATTGAGCATGGTGGAGAGTGGTTTAGTGCCCGTATGTTCCTCTTTTTGGGTGAAGCAGATTTCTTAAAGTATTCTCTCTATGATTTGCGCAGTTGAGATGTCTTTTCTACTACCTCCTTACAGGAACAGATTGTAAAGTCATTAGAATGATTGATTGCGCCCTTGTTATAAGTGTGTTTAATTTTTCTAACTTACTGTCAATCCCAGAGACAAATACTGCCAGGGTATTTAGCAAGTCAACTTGAATGTCCATTTTATTTGAGTGAAATTGCAGTGCCATGACTGTTGCTTGCATTGAATTTAGGATTGCAGCCCACATTTCTTCTGACCTGACCGCCACTGGGGCTCGTCTATTTAAGTCGGGCTCTTGGTTACCACTTGATAATACTTTATTTATTGTTGTTTTATGGGGGGCTTTCTGTGCGGCTGTCACTGTTTCTGCCATTGCTTATAAAGACCTGTTCTATAACCCAGATGTCCTGTTCTTCTTTTTCACAGTCGTACGTTGGAAAAGAGTGGAGTTTCAGACTTTGGCAGAATTGGCCACCTTCCTGAGATTCTTGTTCTAAATGTTCTGCGATTGCCACCAGTTCTGAGCCAGGATGGGTAGCTAAGCTGGACTAGATGTCCATTGGTACTTAGTGGCGTCTAGGGATTTATTGCATGGAGTTAAGTCTTGCCTAGGATTGTAGAGAGATCCAGATGTAGGAGTAGCTGGTACTGCGTCTTCCTGGACTGTGCTTGATGCATCTACTTTCATAGGGTGATTTTTCCTGATCACAACTGTTGGCGATAGGGGGAGGGGAGGAGGTGGATTCATCCTGAGTTTCTTTTCGTTGCTTCCTTGCTGTTGCCGGTCTTGGCAGGATGGGGTTTTTCTCCAACACTTGTTTGGGATGGAGCCAGGGAATCGATCCTTTTTCTGACGGCGCAGATTCCAGCAGTAGTGAAGTAGTCGGTTATCTTGCGATGCTTGGGAGAGACTACGGACTCTGGAGCCCCCTCCGACCTGGTCATCGATTTCCAAAAGCCGGGCTCTCCCCAGTTCATTTCTTCCATCCTGGAGTTTTGGTCGCCTCCCCCACGTGAGCCGTTTGTTAGATTATGCCTCCTGCATGGGAGGGGGAGATGCTGTTCGCTGCTTGCTCTCCTTTTTGGGGTCGCTTCATCCAGAGCCAGGTCTCCTTTCCTTTTTCTCTTACCTTGTTTTGCCGGATGGTTGATAATACTGCCTCGAGCTTTGCCTGATCTCATGGTAGTTACATTTTGCTGTCTTAGAGCGGGGTGATTTTGGGCGGGCTGAGTGGGAAAGATAGGCCTTGTTGTGCCTTGTTGTGCCTTTTATTATTTTGAGGCAGTTGAGGATGCCGTCCTCCAAGAAGACATTTTTACTTTAACGTACGTTGTTTTCTGAGGGTGCAATGAAGGTAACCCTCAGGGGGAATTTGAAGCTTTTGGGGGCTTGGGTCCTGGGGGGCACAGAGAGTCCAGAAGTGCCAGACCGTGCCGGTCATTGTTGATCCCTCCTGCTCCTGCCCGGGCTACCCAGGCATGTGGGGTCCCTGAGCAATGTGGAAGGGTGGTGGAGGGGCCGGGGTAAGGAGTAAGGTGGGTGTGTTGGGGCCACTGACTACCAGGTGAGACTACCAGGATGGGTGGGAGCGAGGGGTGCTGCACGTCCTGGCAGTGGAACCGGGCCGCACCAGAGACTGGACCAGCTTCTTCCCGCCTTGTTGCCCTTCTTGCCCTTCTTGCCTCCCCTTAGCCCCCTGCCCACTGCTGCTCACCTGCTCGCTTGCCTCTTGCTGGTGCTGGGGGTCACGTCATGGGCCGCACCTGGTGTAGAGGGCCGGTAGCTGATGCCCTGAAGCCTGGCCTGGACTGGACACCCGGTACACCGTCCTTGAAGGGTGTCCCTCTTTTCTTTTCTTTTGCCACCATAAATTGTAGCCCCCACCTATGCTCCGCGCAAGCCGCACCCGCGATCGGGCCGCTTCCGCGGGGGTCCGCAAAGGGGAGAGGACGCTGCTGCGGGGCTCCTCTGTGCACGCTTCTGTGCACACCGACGGCCGCTGCCACACTGACACTGACTGCTGCGGGCTGCTGCGGGCAGGATCCTGGGCCTGCCGCCCGTGCTGGCCCGTGCTGGCCCGTGCTGGCCCGTGCTGGCGGAGCACACCAGTGGCAAGCGGCGAGCGGCCAGTTTTCAGCGGGACCGCTGCTGCTGCCGCTCCGCTCTGCTCCGCATGAACCGGAACCGGAAGTGCTGCAGAGTATCGCTTCCGTATCGTCGTAGGTCACTCACTACGTGTAACTGGAAACTGAGAGCCTCTTTCCTTACAGATTCCTCACTCTGCCTGCAATGAGAGCGCCCCCCCTGGCCCTTATACTTTACATCTAATGCTCTTTAATTCCCTTTTTCCTCACAGATCCCTTACTGTGTCTGCAGTGAGGGCTGCTTCCCTGGGGCTTCAGACTTTACATCTAATGCTTATTTATTCCCTCTTTCCTCACAGATCCCTTGCTCTGTATGCAGTGAGAGCTGCCCCTCTGTGCCATCAGAGTTTACATCTAATACTCCTTTATTCCCTCATATCGCACAGATCCCTCACTTTGTTTGCAGTTAGAGCTACCCACCTGGGCCCTCCGTCTTTGTATCTGATGTTCCTTTCTTCTCTCTTTCCTCACAGATTCCTCGCTCTGTCTGCAGTGAGAGCTGCCTCCCTGGGTACCGAAAAGCTTCAATAGAGGGGAGGCCCATCTGCTGCTTTGACTGTGTGCACTGTGCCGAAGGAGAGTTTTCAAATAGGACTGGTGAGAGGATACTTTATAGTTCTTGCAAAACAGAGTCCAGTTGTGTCAAAGTACACATATGAGTAGGTGTTTTTATACAAATGAATTGTTTGACACTTGAAATAATATTTCAAAGATGCTGAAACATTGGATGGACAGATTTAACCAAGAGGTATGTGGGTCTCATTTCATCACATGTCTGTGTCATGAATGCAGACCTGTTACTACTCAGAAGCAATTATACTGCAAAAATGGATTCCAAAGGCATTGTCATTCCAAAGCCTTAAAACATGTTCTCTGTGATACACATAGACATTAGTGGGAGCGATGAGGGTGCAGTGCTGAGAAGGGAAGATATTGTGAGAAGGAGAACAAGTGGTCACCCGAGTTGACCAGGACTTGCTGCCAACAATGGTCCACTTGCGGTCCATCAGAACTTGTTGTTGGCTGCGAGTTCTACTTGATGCTGGTGATCCTCCATGGGATGATTTATATAAGGAATAACTGAATCCATTGAACTAATACTAATTTAGTTGTCTCACTGCTGGCATTTGTGCCTATGTGTCTTGTTGCTGCAGAGCATCAAGAATGTGTCCTCATTGTTCAAACACTTCTGTCTGTTTGATGCTTGTCTTCTTATTGTTACTTTCACTTCCTAATCCTGTGTAGACAAGTGATCAGCTCTCTGTCCTTTGGCCTAGTGTGCACGGACATGTCCCTCTTCCTCTATACTATCTAGAGCTATGTTTGTAGTATTTGTTGTAAAAATGTTTTAACAATCCATTACAATATAGAAAAAAATAATTAACACATAGAAATTGAACTTGTTAGCTGAATACATAAACAGACAATATTAACAATAATTCAGCTTATCCCCCTTCAAAGCATCACATTTAGGGGCATATTCTGACGTGTTTGAATTGCCTTGCATTATTCAACCTGGTGCGAGAGCTACGCAAACCTTAAGTGAGAATTATGAAGCCGTACAAGGCCAACTTGATTGGCCCTGCGTGGCTTCAGAAATCGTGAGTAATGCAATGCAGCACATCTCATTGTGTTGAATTACTGTGCACCATGGGGCATTTCCATGGGTGCTCACATGCAGCATTTATGGATTTGGATGCATTCTCACATTTACAAGAACCTGTAAACATGGAAAAAAGCCAAAACCGTACCCTCTCCAGGAAAGAATCAACAAGGAGAAATATTTGTGTTTCTCCTCATGTTTTCCTCTTTCTATGTGTGCTGCATTCTTCAGCACACGTGGAAAGAGGAAAATACCTCTAAGGATTGTCCTTGTGAAGTGACCCTTCCTGCACAAAAGCAAGCATGCCTACATCAAAGGCCCCCTTGAACCATGGTGCAAGGGGGCCTGCACTGGCGCAAGGCTGCGTAAATGGCACCATAAGCTATAATTATGGGCCTTAGTCCTTTGCCTTAGCATGCCCATTATTTACATTGTCATTTGATTTGAGTCTTTTATATGTTACAACCAGATAGCTATTTGTTTCCTGCTAAAGGCGTTTGTTTGTAACTGAGTGCAAGCTGTGGTGGCATCCTTTACAGTGCACAGTGATTGCTTCCTGAAACAAGACAATACAAATTTTCTTTGAAAGTCACTTGAATCTGGGCAGACACAGATGATATGTTTCAGAGTTTCATTATGATAATTACTAGGCCCTGGCAGAGCGCACAGAGTTCTACTCTGCGGAATTCCACTGAGTTGGTTAAAAACTCTTTGGAATTCCGCGGAGTTCCGCGTGTGGCATAGTGCCGCCTGCCTGATCTGATAATATGCACCTGAATTTGGAAGTGCTTAGCATGGTCGGACAGCTAAGGCCGTTACTCTGCAGTTGAACGCCAATGTTGCTTGCACCACCAACACCTCCCGCCATCACTTGTCAGAGGCAGCTGGTAGGTTGGGGGCAGGGGCACTGCACAGCGGCAATACCCCATTTCAGGTATCTGCTGCCAGCCCCATGCTGTTCTCTAGGGCCTTTTGCATCAAGCCAGCAGTCAGGATTGGGTCTTCTCCTCTTGCACCTCTTCTCCTTTGGTACCCTGAGGCCTTGAACACAGTGAACTCATTCTAGTTTGCTCAGTGCCCCTAAAACAGGAAAACTAAGTGTAGAAGAGGGTAGCCTTGTTGGTGCAATTTACTGGGGAGGCACCTTTCTCATGGTGCAAGCTCCGCTGGTATACCACTTTAAAAGGCAAAATTAAATATGCAAATCAGGCGAAGCCAATTTTACCAGGTTTTAGGGAGTATGCAGACATATTTTAACATTGGTTTAGTAAGGCCAATAAAAATTGATTTAGCCAAACAGGAGCAGAGAAGGATGTATGTTAGTACAATTCCAATGGTAAATAACATTGGATGTACTCAATATAGCTGTGGCATCAAGCATCGATGAATGAAGACTAAGGGGGGCCCCACACAGGAACTAATACAGGGATATACTGTATTACTGTGCCTTATTCATATGTATCTGTTAGAAATGTTCTTCTCTACAGGGTAACTTCCAAATGTTTAGCCTTTCTCCTCCTACTTTTTCCTAGATTTTTCCTGTTGGCCTTAGGACTCTGTGCACTTTACAACTGCTAATCAGTGCTAAAGCACAAGTGCTCTGTTACTAAGACATGATTTGATTGGCATATATCTGATTGCCATATTTATTTTACATGTACTTCTCAAGTAAAGTGGTATACCATACACCCATGGCCTGCAAATTAAATGCTACCGGTGGGCCTCCAATACTTATTGTAGCACCCACTTAAGTAGCACTTTGAAACATGTCCCAAACCTGCCATTGCATCCTGAATGCAGTGTCCTACTGCCATGTCGGCTTTGCATTTAAAACCCTTTTCCAAGGCTTAAAATCACCTTTCTTTACATATAAGTCACCCGAGGTAGCACATAGGCTAGGGTGCTGTGTAATTAGTAGGTAGGACACGTTTGTTTTAGTTTTACATGTCCTAGTATTGAAAAACTCATTTTTTTACTTCTGTGAATTACTTATTATATTTCATAAACTATCATTTCTAAACCACAGGTGGTACATATATCATGTTTGGTATCTATGAATTTGTAACAATAAACCCAGGTAAAGTCAGATCTCTCATTCTAAGTTTGAAAATGCACTTTTAGATAGTTGGCCTTTTCCTGTCGTTAGCCCTCTGTGCCTATAGCCTATCTTAGGTCATATGATTGGCTGTAACTGACAATACGGATTTTATAAATTCCCTCCAGGCAAGTCACCCAATATTGGGATTATCAATAGTGGGATAGTGGGATTAGCTGAGCCTGAATGGCCCATTAACTGGCTTGATGCAGGAGGCGGAGCTAAGCACAGCCCCACTGGCACCTGAATAGTCTGTGCTCTGATACCACAAAGTAGGCTTCATGACCCTGTATTGTCAGTACAGCCAGCCAGGAATCAGGGCAAGGGAGGCAGGAAACTCCAGGAACGTCAAAGTATCCTTCTGGAATCTTCTCCCAACTTCATTGCCTACATTGGTGCAAGGCAGCGCATTCTGTGCCATCACAAGGTGAGGACAGTAATGTGACATAGAGGGGCATATTTACAAGGAAGTGTGCTCCCTGATGCCACCTGCCTCAGTTCCAGTCCATGACTCTATGGACTCTGTTAGGGAGGACAGCAAGTCCACACCATCAACCTCTTGCTCCAAGCCACCGGCATCAAGAAGAGCCAAGATAATTGACTTTCTAACAGCCACTCGCAAAGTGCTTAGTTTGCCCAAGCAAACCAAGCAGACAAAGGACAAGGACACAATAGGAATCACCTTCAGTCATAGAGGCAAGGTCAATCATCAACCACAGCCAGAGCCACATCTGACAGGGTGTGTAGGCACACCGGTCAAGGTTACAGTGATACTTTGTCAGCTCATAATGACCTTCACACTACGTTACATCCAGTCACCCAGGCCAGGGCCCATCTTCTGGTAGAGGTCCTAGTACATGAGATGAAACAGTAGCACCTCAAAGTAAGCACCCCAATGGACTTGGCAGCACTTCTGCACAGAGAGACCCATGGAGCCCAGCTGGATTGGGGTCTTACCAGACCAGCTCCCAGCACACATGTCAGCTGCTCTGGACAAACCAGTCAAACACCCGGTTAAACAAGAGCGCACTGGAGGGGACCCCAGACAACTCCTCAGTTTGGTGGGAGATGCTCTTTAGCCCGTTTGAACAGTTGCATATCTCATTCACTGACCAGCTCTTCTCCTCTCCGTCCTTAGCCCGAAAACACAATTACAATATGTGGCTCTCTCCAAATACCTTAACCCTAGGGCCTCACTCCTCCCTGGAAGAAGGCTTCCACCCCAGGTCACATGTTGAGGGGCAGACTAAAAGACCCCCTATCCCACCTGCACCCTCCTTGAAGTAAAAGGGGCCCAGAATGACACAGCTACCACCCCACTGGGTCAGACAGAATGGTTAGCTCTAGACTCCATAAACCAAATGTCAGGCCCAGCCATTTGGCCCCAGCTATTAAGCCCCATGGAGGTGATCTCATCAGCACTAACATATTATGCTTACAAGCTGGACACACAAGTCAATCTTATCAACACACTCGCTGTGCATATCCAGGGAACTAACTATAATCTGCAGGAGTTAAACATCATGATAGGAAAAGTACAGCACAATTCAGCCACAGCTTATGATACATGTCAATGTTCTTCAGTCAGCCATGGAATCTCTTGCCACAGTCCCCACAATACTCTCAGAACTACTGGAATAAAAGAAGGTGTCCCAAACTAGATGCTTCTCTGGCAACCAGTAGATTAGCGCTTAACAAGGTGGCCACGTGAGTCCAGTAACAGGAACATTGCTCCAACCCCCTGCGTAAGAGGAGTCAGAAATAAATTCAGCACTGCATACAGAGGCACCACAAATTAACGGATCAGTTATCATCCTGTCAACCCAACTAGCTGCACAAGAAAAGCCAGGAGAGGTCTTGCCACCTGCACTTAACACTCACTCTTAAAGAGGGAAAGTAAGCGGCTGATAAAAGCAAGAAAAACAAAGGTGAAAAACATCGCTAATTTCACCCTACACCAATCACAATATCACCATTTGGGTAAGAAGATGGACACAGAGCAGGCCCAAAATACAGTTTCTATCACCCGTCCATACCCGATATTTCGGGGGCCGCTGGAGCGCTCAGATGCCTGGGACCTAGCCATGTCTACTGAGGAAAGCGGACACTCCTTGATAGTACCTGATCTCCAAACACAATCAGGAGTCCTCCGTCGACACAACACGTCTACCAGCCTTACCTTGGGGCTCCAAGGGCAGCTAAGCAGTGGCAATCATTCTAACCGCAAATGGTCTCTCCCCACTGATAGGGTGCCCACACTCGCACTCTCCCCTGCAACCAAAGCCTCCCAAATCCCAGCATGGCTGCCAGTGAAATCCTCGACCACCCCCATCACATGCGAACAGCGCAAGGCGCGGGTAGCCTAAACCAGGAAACTATAAAATCGTGCTGATCCCTCATTGTTAATCAAGGGGATTTCATTACATTTAATCCCGAGCACAGTACCAAGGTTGCTCGAAGCACTACAAGGTCTGTACCACATTAGGTCTACAAATAGAGAAGCAGTTGAATTCAGACCCAACTCCGAACAACCAGGGTACAACATCACCACTATTACCTGGTGAGGCGAAAACATCACAGCGTAAGTCTGGCAGCCCATGAAAAAAAATTCATCATGGGGAATCCAAATGAGGAAACCCATGACAGCCTGCTACCCCAGAATCCTGCTCCGACCTCCACCAATGACAGGTCTGTGGAAGGGGCGATCAGTTCAGAGCACCCTACAGCAGTCAGGGAAGGACTACAAATAATGAGGCCATCATCTCCATGCAGGGCAATACAGCAACAAGTCCACCCTGATGGCCACTATCAAGTCAGGTTCTTAAATAGCAGACCAACCAGGACAGTATGAGGGCTCCCACCACACCCCCAAACAAAGGCAAATCCTTGCAAAATCTGTGCCTGGAACATGAACAGCCTTGGTCCAAAGGTGGGAGAAGGTGACTCATTATCCTTTCAACGTGAATATGAGATTCAACTATTGCAGGAAACCTGGCAGCAGTCTCCAACACCAATCATGGGATTCAAGGAATATTTCAAGGTAGCAACAGTAGAGGCAAAGACAGGCAGGTCTAAAGGGGGTCTGTTGCTTTACATCTCAACTGATATTTTGTGGGCACACGAAGAGGTGGATTTGGGTCTCTTATCAATTCAGTGCATTGAGCTTGCAGTGGCTCATCATTCCATGTGAATAATCGTGAATCTTTATATCCACCCAGCCCAGAAGCACAGAGCCACTGAGATCAACAGTTTCATTGGTCTACTTAAAGCCTTGATCTCAATGCATCACAAGCATTTATATCGCTGTCGGGTGATTTTAACATGAGTGGTTTTTACTCACTCAATGGGCAAAGCCCATCAGATAATCCAGCAGCCTTCACTAGAGTGACAGACAGCTCTGGCTCCACTTTAGACTACCCATTGGCTAACCCTTACGTAGCCACGGAAGTTACCCACTTCTCTATAAAACCACTTCATTCAAACATTCAACCTGGAGCTCAATACTCCTCGAGCCCCCGAAGCAGAAGGCCTGTTCTCAACCCCTAGTTGTTCAACTCAATGTGCCTTAAATGGAAGGACTTCATCACCATCTGCTTCACATGGGAAACACAGGGTTCTAATTATATTATAGTGCACATTTAAGCATGGGAGGTTTTCATCATAAAATTTCCCACCAAAACGCCAAGCAACAAAGGCATTGGCTTGAGCAAGGCAGAATGGTCCACCCCTCGACTACAAACCATGAAAAAACAATTCAACAGAGAGCTCAGATGCACCTGCCTGCGGGGTAGCCAAGCGAGCCAGGATTTAATTTGCAAAATAGGTAAAAGGAAGCAAAGTTACAAAAATGTCTCTATATTAAGTTACTTCATGAAAGCAAGTAAAATAACTCTGCATACTTTGGGGCTGAAATAAACAAACTGGGCAACAGCCGGATCCAGTACCACAATGTTGCATCACTGAAGGGCCTGGTCAACACATATTGCCACCAACTATAGTAGGTGGCCCAGGACCCCCGCTACAACCAACACATGCCGTGACCAGCTGGGATTAGTAGCAAAGTGTGTTTGCACGAGAGGCAGACCTTCCTCTGATCAGTCACAAGCAGGTAGCCCAGTCTCTAAAAAGACTCATGTCTCAGGGGTCTTCAGGGTCCAATCGCTTCCCAAATGAGCTATTCAGTATCCCAGCCTATCAACTTCACATTTTAACCTCCTATTTAGCCATTTTGTGGCAACAAGCACCATCCCCAAATCCTGGTGAGACAGTATTTTTCTGCCAATATGTATATATATATATATGGGTGAGCTCTCAAACCATTCAACCTACAGATTAGTCACCTTAAAAGATTGAGAAGCCAAGATCTATGCCGCAAACCTTCTCATTGAGTTAGAGCACTGGGCCAATTGTTCTATCATAGTTCTGAAAACCCAGACAGGGTTCAGAGCAAGGATGAGCTCTCTGGCTAACCAAGCAATCACCAAATCTAGTAAGCTCTACTCTTGTATCATCAACCTAAAAGCTGCTTTCGATAAAGTCCAGAGGGCCCAGCTGTGGTAAAAAATAGAAAGGCGGGGGTGCAGGCAATACTGCTGGAGGCACTCATCAACCTCTATTCTAACACATGGGGTCAAACCAAGCTTGGGGACGGTCACAAACCACCAACAAAATTTACACCAACATCGGCTTGAAACATGGGTGCTTCCTTGCATTCTGTCTATTCAACATATACACGGACAACAGTGACAGCCCCATGGCCCAAGTGCAGGGCAGACCAAATTTTCCTTGTGGGCCAATGGCAGAACTTAGACTTGGTTAAAACCTAGCTGCAAATTTAAAGGCAGTCCCATGAAACAAATTCTGTGCTCCCAGCATTACAGCACTCAATTGCTGCACTAGAAAAAGCATGGCATGCCCCCATGGTATATGCGGTCTTCAAACAACTCACCAACAAAGCAGCCATACTTTCATTTGTCACAGACAACGCCATGGTAGCGAGTAAATGCCATACGTGGGTTGTCATGCCATCCTATATTATTTGGTGTTCCAAGCCATATCTATTTTCTCATTTCTCTGAGGAAAAGAAATGTGACCGAATGCTAATACACCTTGGTGTGTTCTCATCAAAAGACCTTTCTGCCATTTTGGAAGCAGTCCTGGTCCACCAAGGAGAGCGGACTTTGCGGATTCACCAGCGACACACTGATGCACCTATTGGGAGTATGTCTGGCTTTGTTAATGCACAGACAAAGACTCTAATGGCCATCTTTAAGAGCCTTGCAAATTAGATCATGCTGACCTCTATAATCACCTACAGGGAGGGGACTCAGTGCATTTAGCATGGAAAGCTGTGAGATTTGTGAACCTCATCCCCAAGGAGCTGGTAAAATTCTAGCTCCTGACCGTCCTCTTCCCTGACCCGTGCTCCCAGTCAAGGGCTGAACAGTAGTAACCTTTAGGAAGCAGCAGGTACTCTTTACACTCTGGGACTTGCAATTCATGCACAGTACAATTAGACCATTTACTTGATTATCATTTAGGGGACAAATATTTAGTGGATCCCCTTTGAAGAAGGCTATTGGTTGATTTCTAATATTTTGAGAATAATATTATGATTGATTTGTTTTATATTACCTGTCTTGCAGTGGGGCACACCCCTACTTGATTATATGCACTTATTTTCTTTTAAGGCATTTTAATGGACATACTGTATTGTCATGGATAGTCTTTGAAAGAATTTTAAATGCATATGTAATGGTTTAACAAACTGTGCATAATACAAATAAACTTGAAACTTCAGCCTGATTGGAACTTGATTGGAATTAGAATGTTTAGGGTTTGTTTTCCATTCATGAAGAAAGTGTTACTTAAATGATAAGCAAAGTAGAGGGCCAATGAGTTTCTGTGACTCTGTGCTGCAGTCAGATGCCAAAGGGCATTGCGACTACCTATTATTTTGAATATGCATGAAAAATGTCCTCTCTAACATAATTTATCTTTAAATATTCAACTCTCAGTACAAATCATCATATTCAACATACTGCTGCATTTAGGATTGATGGAACATGTATTGTTTCTCTTTCTACAAATGTTTAATTATCTTTGAATCGTAGATGCAGATAACTGCCTGAAGTGCCCTGAAGACAAGTGGCCCAATGATGGGAGGAATAGCTGCATACCTAAAACCAAAGTTTTCCTCTCATACAATGATACTCTTGGTGTGACATTGGCCTTCATAGCTGTATCTTTCTCTATAATCACTGCCATAGTGCTGGGAATATTTATTAGACACCAAGAAACACCAATAGTAAAGGCCAATAACCGGGATCTCAGCATCGCACTCCTCATCACCTTGATGTTGGCGTTTCTATGCTCCCTCTTAATTATTGGACATCCTGCGACATGGACCTGTCTGATCCAGCAAGCTGCATTTGGGATTATTTTTACTGTTGCTGTGTCTTGTGTTTTAGCAAAAACCATCAATGTTGTTATCGCTTTTAATGCCACCAGGCCTGGGAGCAGATTGAGTAACTGGCTTGGGTTCCGAGTGTCAGGCTCTATTGTCCTCTTGTGTACTCTGGGAGAAGTGACAATTTGTCTGTCTTGGCTCCTCACCTTTCCACCTCACCCTGGCACTGACACACGGTCTGAGACTGGGAAGATGATCCTGCAGTGTGACCAGGGATCTGTCACTGCCTTCTACAGTGTGATTGGTTACATGGGCCTGTTGGCCTTTTCCAGCTTCATGGTGGCTTTTCTCGCCAGGAACCTACCTGACAGATTCAACGAGGCCAAGCTCATCACATTCAGCATGCTGGTGTTCTGCAGTGTCTGGGTCTCCTTCATCCCTGCTTACCTCAGCACGAAGGGCAGAAACATGGTGGCAGTGGAGATCTTTGCCATCTTGGCTTCTAGCGCTGGACTTCTGGGCTGTATATTCTTCCCCAAATGTTATATTATACTATTTAGGATGGATATTAATACCAGACAACATTTGGTTCTGAAAAGTAATATGTAGTCATTGGAGAGACAGTCAAGTGTCTCTGCATGACGCACTAAAAGGGATATCGTTTCTCAGATATGCATAAAGTATGTATATTTTACTTACTACAGAGTATCTCTTGTCCTATAAATCTGATCATACACACGCTTCTTAGCTTTGCTCATCAGAACTATGCAAGAGCTCCAAAGAAATAAAAATCTTGTGAACATTAAATTATTTATTAAAGAATTCCTCTATTATAAGACAGGTGAAACTCTGTGTCCAGGTGTATCTGTTCAGACATTGATTCTCTGCTTACCTGTCAAGGGACAGTGGGGAAATAAATACATGCTTCCCTTTGACATCATCGGCCAGATTTATTAAAGATGCTCCAAGTTTTTATTGAGGTCAAGAAGGCAGATATTTGTATGTAAATATTCCTTCTCAGTAGAAAAGCATCACAAAAGTAACAGTGACAACATTTCAACAAAAACAGGTGGCTCCCCAGACTCAGCCTCTGATAGACTATGTCCACAGAAGAATCTCACAGTGGTATCTTGGCTACACTCATACCATCAAAGGGTGTAGCAAGGCGTTCTAAGGATATGACGTAAAATCAAGAGTGCTTAGAAGAACAGGTCCCACCAGTCATGCACCCTAAAGGTTGGCACTCCAACCAAATCTGCTTCCCTATGACTTCAGGCTCACCTGTATTCCACAGAGGAAGAAATACCTTCTATTCTAGGCAGTGTCCTTGTTCAATCCATCAAAAGACTAAGGGGCTTATTGCACTGCCCCGCATCAAAAGAAAATGCACCCAATCTATGAGATACGTTGTATTCCTGTCCTTTTCCCCTGTGCTGGTGCTCAATAACCTGCATGCGCCAACAAAGGGACCCTCCCTCCATGGTCCAAGGGTGTCTGCATTGCAGCGATGATTCTTCCTGCACAAAAACAATCACAATAGGCATTTTCTTCTTTCTATGTGTGCTGCAAAATACAGCACACATGGAAACATGAGGATAAATAAAGGTATTTCTCCTCTTTGTGCCTCACTTACACCTCCCCTGGGGAGGCTTAGGCTTTTGATTCACTCCCAGCTTTAGAAAATCTCATAAATATGTGAATGTGTCAAATGTCATGGGAACACCCACTGTAACACCCATGGCATTCCTCCCTGTCCCAGGGTGAGGCAACACAGAGACTTGCACTGCATTGCCTCAGTACATAATTACAAGGTCCATGAAAAGCCACACAGGGTGGCTTTCCATGGCTTTGTAAACGTGGCCCTGCAGTATGTGCTACTGGACCGTCACTAAACGTGACATTCTGACAGCGCAGAGGGGCTTGTAAATAAACCCCTTAAGGTCGGTTTCATTCAAGTAGCGAAAGCCCAATCTTACATTACAAATCTACCCTTCAATCACTCAGGAAGGAAGCAGGTCACAAAAATATCACACTTCATAAAGGATAAAAGCCTTAAAACCTATGCAAGATCCCTCAATGTCATAAGCTTCCAATCAGGCATAAAGCAAAGTTCCTTCCTCTGATGATGTAGGTTGTTTCAGCTGGGTGTGAGCAACTTTGATCAGTCCGTCTCTACGCCCAAGACTACCATCACCTGGGAGATGTGCAGTGCATTACTTGAGTGCCTGGTCAAGAGCCTTCCTAGAGCTTTTATTGACCAAACAGAAGAAATGAGCCCAGGTGGGAGAGAACATACATGGGCCTTGGATATTCAGCTGTTAGGGTGTATCCTGCAACCTATTGTAAGATCAGCTGGGCAGCAAGTGGAACTAGAGACCAGGCAGTAAGCAGCAGGCTAGGAAGAAGGCTAGAGAATAGAAGAAAAGGTTAAAAACATTAGCTACTAAACAGTCCTATTAAGATTGTTCTTGTGGCGGTGTAGCCACAAGAACAGGATCCAATTAAGACCCTCTGAAGAAGATTTACAGGAATGCCAACACCATCACCAGAAAAAGCCTTGTAAAATGTGTGGGGGCAGGATCTGTAACAAGAGAAAAAATTATGGAAATCAAGGTACAAGTACTAATCCCAATTGTATTTCGGCATTTCTGAATGAAAACCTCAAAATTATCCGGAAATTCGGAAAAAGCTTCCATGCATCCTAAGTGTAGTTTATAGAAGTAAATACTAGGGTGTTTGGCTCTAGATGACATTTTAACCATGTAAGAAATGTTTACTTTAATCTTGTTATTTCGCAATATTCTTTGTAGGTGTTTTAGTTGGACTGAGAAAGAATTTCTTCTTGGAGTAAGAAATACTTTTTACTTAAAAGTCTTCATTCTCTGTAGTGCAGAGTATATGTGTGGTATTGTGAACAACTAAATAGGTTTTGTTACTGTTACCATGGTGCCCCTAGGCCCTTCATAGGGATTTTTAGCATCCAAAGCAATAATATGAATTTAATAACACACTGAGTAGTGTTTTGTGGCATTACAATAACCTGTCTTTCGTATTCATCAGTGGTGCATTGAATTGAGTTCACCTGTGGACCCATGGGTAGGAAAGCACACCTTGCAGTGCTTCACCAAAGTTGCAACTTACGGAATAGGAGGATAGATAGGGATCCCCTACCTTCCTGCCCCTGTAGGGGGGATCCAGGAAGGACCCCACTCCTAAAGAGAAAGTACAAAAATGTTTTTTCGTGCCGCCGCAGACTAGGGGTACTTACTTTATTCCTCCCCAATAACATTTTCTGGAGCACTGAAAAATTACTGCAAAGTTAATGTGGACTGAATAATATAAATAATAAAATAATAAAGTGATAAAATAATAAATTCTGACCAACAATTAAGAGACAGTATTTGTGTCTGATGATGTTCCTAACAGAACCCCCTGTCTGGTGTTGTAATGGTGAAAATTGAGAAAGACAATGGGGCTCATTTACAAGCTCCTTGAGCAACTGTATTATCATTTTTTTATGCTAAGGTGGCGCAAACAGTCCCCCCCTCCGTGCCTTATTTACAAATTGACACAATGTCACCATTGCACAAGTTTGTGAATCCTTGTGCCACATTATTCCCGCACCAGTTATAATGTATACAAGGGAGGCATTCCCCTGCAGGGAGGCCCAGATAAATGGTGCAGTGAAATCTACAAGATTTCACCAGTTAATGGTGATTTGCGGGATACACTTCTTTCAACTGTTCTGGTAGATAACAGAATTCTTTAGGTCTTAGAGAGTTTTGTTTGCATCATTATTGACTGCGTCTAATCACTGTGATCTTTGTCTTTCTCTTTTCCGTGTTCATTCCATCATTTCCAACATAATGTTTTTTTTGTGTTCTCTTCTAATTTTTTGGCCAAAACAATAAAGCTTGATTTTTATCATAAATAATTATAGTGAACGTTTTGGCTTCATCTGGTCAAGTAATGATTGATTTGTTCTTCTAGCAGTCCAAGAGATAAACAAATGCAGCAACAGAGTTTGAAGGAGTCAATTCTTTATCTACCATTTTTGTAAGTTAGTAAGTTAATACAAAAGTGTAAATTACTACAAAAGTGAAGTTTGTGAACAGGAAAAGTAGTATCTTGCTCAGTATTGTACTTACTATAAAACTGCAGTTTGTGAAAAACACTGTGTAATAAGTTTTGCAGTGCTAATTTAGTACAGAAAACCTACTCCAAAGTGTAGTTTGTGAAAAGCACTATGTAGTGAGTTTTGCAATACTAACGTGGTATGCAATACTTACTCCAAAGTGCAGTTTGTGAATCACTCATTTTGTTGATATCATTTGTAGGAACCTGGCTCTGTATGTACTATATTAAAATGAAATATAGGGGTTCCCCAGAGGCTTAACAGAGGCTAAAGTAGATAATACTAATGTTCTCTTTTGTGGTAGTGTGGTCAAGCAGTTAGGCTTATCAGAGGGTAGTATAAAGTATTTGTTGTACACCCGCAGACAATAAAAGATGCACACACTCAATGACTTAACTCCAGACCAATGGTTTCTATATAGCAAAAATATATTTTCTCAATTTATTTTTTGAACCACAAGATTCAAGTTGCAGGTAAGTACTTCAATAGATTCGTATTTCAAACATGTACCAACAGAACGTTGTTTGAAATTAATAGTTTATTCAGTTTTTGAATATTGGCAATTATCAGTTTTAAAAATGGACACACTGCAATTTTCAGAACAGTGCTGGCAGGAAGAAATGTTAGTTCGATTTGAAGGTAAGTACAACACTTACAGTTTCAGTCTCTGGGTTTTAGGAAGTCCACCGGTTGGGGTTCAAGTTAACCCCAAGCACCCACCACCAGCAACACGGGCCGGTGGGTTCAGAGATGAGCAATTGTAACGTTGGCTCCTATGGAGACGGGGGTACTCGGAATCCGGTCTGCCTGCAGGTAAGTACCCGCGACTCAGAGGGCATGCCAGGGGGGGATTAGGGGAGCACCGGAGAGGCCACAAGTAGGCACCAAACACACACACTCAGTGCCACAGGGGCGGCCAGGTGCATGGTGCAAACAGGATGTTGGGCTTCCAATGCTGGTCTATGAGGGGACCCCGAGGGTCACTCTGAAGCTGTAGGCGAGGTCCAGGGGGGTGTCTCGGGCACACCATCAGTTGGACAGGGAGGAGGGCGGCCTCTTGAATGTGGCTGCGCCAGGTGTTGATTTCTCCAAGGCCTGGGGGCTGCGGGTGCAGTGGGTCCTTGGAGTCGGATATCTTCGTCCAGAGCTTTAGCGGTCAGGGGGAACTCAGGATTCCCTCTGCAGGTGTCATTGTGGAGGGGTGGAGAGGTCAACCCAGGGTGGGCACTTGGTTGGAATCATCTGGGGATCCTCTCTAGCTTGTTGGACCACAACCACAGCCATGAGCGTCGGGTGCAGAGTGGTTAGGACTGACGCATTCGGAGTGAGATGGGAGTACTTGGTTGTTGGTTTCTTCTTGGACAGGGGCACTGTCCACGGGAGTTCTTGGTCCTTTTCTTTTGCAGGTTCTTTGAAGCAGGAGACAGGCCGGTAGGGCTGGGGCCAAAGCAGTTGTCGTCTTCCTTCTTCTCTGCTGGGGGTTTCAGCTTAGCAGTCCTTCATTGTGTGAGAAGCACTTGAAGAGGGAAGTGTTCCATAGCAATAGCTGTTTTTCTCCTTATTTCATATTTCAAGCAAACAGTGCAGACAGTATTTGTAATAAAAGCTAGTCAGCAAGGAAAAATTGTTGATTGCACTGAATTGCAATTTTAACAAAAAATATACATCTCACTACCAGAATGTAAATCAGATGGAAAACTACAATAAACTCCAGATGGCTGGAAACAACTGTGATTATCTAATGATCATGATTAGTACGTATGCATCAAAAGGATAACATTTTGGTTTTCATCATGCTCTTATGTGTGAATAAGTTGCTGAAATGAAATACGTACACCAGCACCTGCCAGAGGTTCAACAGCTGCTGCAAAAGCAAAATAACTACATCTTTGGCATAAAGGGAGGCAGCCTTGGAGGAAGGTGACAGAGCTAGCAAATGTATGTTCCCTCTAGATCAAATAGATATTGTTTTACCACGCCATGGGCCATTTGCACAAATGCACCTTCTGGTCACAAAACTTCTTGTTTGGTAAATAGCGGAGTTTGCAACAAGAAAATTAGTTTTTCAAATGTAATTAACCCATTTAGAGATTTAGTAACTTCACCAAATTGCTAAATGGGTTTAGAAAAACACTATTTGGAAGGCTTAGGGCCTCCCTTCCAAATAGCAATTCCTTATGGTATGGATTAATGTTTTACTGACTACTGAAAAGTACTGTTAAACTGCTCAGAAACAACAAGTGGCCCACAGAGGATACTTATCACTTTTTTAATCATCAGGAAAACATTTTTGGAGTAAGCAGTGGGCTATAGGACCACTGCCTACCTTTAAAAACATACCTTTATATGCATTTGTTAAACTAATACCATTTTCCTTTAAAGATATCAAGGTGCATTAACAAAAGATAGATTTTTTAAAATCAATCATAGACATGGTGGTCAGCTGTCCACCATCGTTGTGATGGCAGAAAATCACAGCAAGTAACAATTTGCTATCTACCTCATTAATATTCATGAGATAGGTCAAATTGAGACCCACTGTGATTTAGTAATTTGTAAACTGGCCTATTAGTACACAGGCCAGCTCACAATATACTATAGAATTCACACAAAATGCAACCAATTTCTGCAAATCCTATCTTAGTAATTCTCGCCCTATATGCACTGGTCTCAACTTTAAATTGAGCACTGGTCACCAGTAGCAACCAAAATTGAGTTGTACTCGCCACAAACTGAATGTCACCTGAATTTGACATGTGAAGTAATCCTTTCAGAGTTGCACTCGGAAAATAGAACCATTTTACATCATTCCACATCAAGATTATCATGGCTACAGGTGGCTGTCAGATAGGGGCTCTGTGCAATAGAGGCACCGGCATGAGAGGTAGAGCACCAGCACACTCTGGCCTCTCCCAGGGCTTACTCAAGGAGAAGGAGCAGGGGCTGATGGGATATTGAATACCAAATGAGGAATAGGGCGGAGGGAGCATTGAATACCAAAGAAGCAGGACTCCCTCACTCATTTGGTATATAATATTCCATTTTCCACTGTTTTTCTTTTCACTTGATGAGGGACAAAGGCTGTCGTGGGAGTTTTGGAATACCAGGACAGGAGGGACTATTCCCAGATTAGGATATTTTCAGGTAAAATGTGGCTCAAGAGTCAGGGGGGTCTGAACCCGGAATCAGTTCAAATGGAACAGGACCTACAGGCAATCGGGGACACAAAGAAAAAAGCTTCTTGATGTTCTAAAACAACACACTGCCACAAACCAAGTTAGAGAGGATTTTCCAGCCATCCATCTCTTTATATATCATGTCATCGCAGCTCTGCTGAACTTGGCCTTGTCTCTCCATCCACTTGGGAGGGCTGCCAACAGATCACAGGCAGAAAATCCCTGCATATTATTCAGGTATGGGGATGGGTCTCCCTTGCAGAGACTAGTATGGGCAGACTAGGGCTAATATTGGTAATGCTCCCATGTAGATTTTTAATAGTGCATGTAGGAATTTTAGATTCATGCATGAGACTTGTGTAACTGAGAGAAAGGGGTAAGATCTGTTCTGCCATGACTTCCCTGGGGAGTCTGAATGTAATGTGTCAGGTTGACACAAATCACTTTTACTTTTGGGGTTGGGTAAGTTGTTTCTAGCTAGCTGAAAGGGTTAGGCCGACAGCTACCGGCAGTGTGGGATAGACTTAGTCCCCCACACACGGTGGTGCTCTTGCCTGAAATCAGCTGACACATCCTCATGAGGATAATCCTACAACAGCTTCAGGGATATCCACTCAACTGTATCCCTCCCCACTGGACCTCTCTTCCTCCAGGCACTCCCCTTCTCCTCACAAAGTCCTTTGGTCTCAGCAGCTAGATGGATGCTCGTGCTCCGGAGCAAGTGTACTTAATTCTGCTGGAAGATATCCTCTTGGTGATATCCCCTCACCCAGCATGGAGAATAGCAGACTGTGGTCTCCAGTCCTGGTCACAAAAGGCAGGAGTTATGCTGAGCTTCTCCATGCTAATGTACAGCAGCAGTTTCTGAAATTGGCTCGAGCTCCCCTTTTTCTAATATGTTTCTAGTCACAGTTGTTATTTAGTGTTTTATTGTTTGCATTTTTTGTTGTGAGGGTCACCCACTTTAACATGGCACTCATCTGTCTTGTCCTTTGTCCAAGAAGCAGTCTGTCTCTGCAGGATAGACTCCAAACATGACAGCCCCACAACACAGGCCATGGGAGTGACTAGAGGAGCATACCTGAATGTTGGCCTTACTGATATATGCCCATCAAATAGTTATAACGGCTCCCAGTCCTGCTCCTTATGATTCCCTAAACAGTGACCTTTTCAGATTCAAAGAACAGGACTATTTTAAAGAGCACAAGAGAGTCTGGCTCCCCCTACCTGCAGTGTGTGAGTCCCACCCAGCTCTCGGGAATGCAGGCATTCCACAAATCTCTCTGGGATGGCTCCTCCACCTCCACTGACCTTCCCAAGGACCTATGCTTCATATAAGTAGGCTGGTAGGTTTCACTCTAGAGACACAGGCAAAAAGGCCTCTACTGATCAGTATTACAAAAATAGTATGCTACCACATACTATTTCAGAAACAAACTTCTGAAAATTTGAAGACAATCTTCCAAAATTTGAAGACAATCTTCAAACGCTTATAAATTAAAGAAAAATCCACAAAAACACTGTCCACTTATCCAAAACTGACTATTAAAAAAACAAGGTCAGTGAAGCATTCAATCACCTGGAAAACGCTACCAAACCATAGCAATTGTTTATAAGTCCAACAGCCAAAGACTAGTAACCAGCTTGTCGCCCAAGGTTAAAAACATCTTCTACTTAGTAAAAATGTTAAAGATCAACTAAGAACTAGAACTCTCTCAAATAAAGTCACGGGTAGATCAGTCAGCAAATGGTCCACTGTACAGCTACTGAACTTAGGAGCATATTTATACTCTGCTTGCACCGAAATAGCATTATTTTTTTAACTCTAATTCTGTGCAAAACTAACTCCATATTTATACTTTGGCGCTAGACCCATCTAGCGCCAAATTTATGGAGTTAAAGTAATTTTTTGGAAACCTACCTTGCCTTAATGAGATGCAAGATAGGCGTTCCCATGCAAAAAATGACTCTATGGCCTCAACGCCATATTTATACTCCAGTGAAAAAATGTTGTACGGGAGGGAGGAGGGGTAAAAAAATGGTGCAAAGCTTGCTTTGCCCCATTTTTTAATGCCTGGGTCAGGGCAGGCGTTAGGGGGCCTGTGGGCCTATTTCCATGGTGGAATAGCATGGAATAATCCCACAGGTACCCTCCCAGGCACCAGTGACACCCACACCAGAGGGACAGCAGAGGATGGGGGACCCCATCCCAGGTAAGTATTTTATTTTATTTTTTAAATTGCCTTTGGGGTCCCAGGGCCCCCTAACATGGCACAGGGTGCAATGGCAATGCCCAGGTGACCATGGTCCCCTGTGCTGGTCAATGGGGTGGGTTGCATGACTCCTGCCTTTTGTAAGACAGGAGTCATGTGGTATGGAGGGTTTTGTGTCCGAATATTACTCTAGGCATGTTAGAGTAATTTTTTTACTCTAACCTGCCTAACGTCATTTTTTGGTGCAAAGCCCCCTTCTTCCATACCGCCAGCACCCCCGACTAACATCATTTGTTTGGACACTAGCCTACCCTTTCCATAAATATGGTGCCCGGCTGGTGCACAGAAATGGTGCAAGCCGGTGCTAAACCTTTAGGTGCAAAACTGCATTAGTGCAGTTTTGCCCTAAGAAGTATAAATCAGGGCCTTAGAATCACTCCTAATGATTATCAGTTAATCCATCAACTCACATACATGACCTCTGCGAGCTTTTCTAGTCTAAACATGAAAGGATGGCACATTTACTTTCACTCAAATTTGGAGACACCTTTCATGGAATAAGGAGTATTTTCTTCTCCTCTCAGTTCCTGCCAAGGTTTCCCCCTATTCGAGAAATCTACACTTGATCTGGAATCCCAGCAGAATTTAAGGCTACTTACTGTACGACAAATCCAGGATGAAACCATGGGAAAAGCTTTTACTAAACAACTCCTGCCCTATATTGTCGCGTGGGCTCTCATTATCCTAAATGAGACTACTGGATTTCTAGGCAGCAGGATCGATAACGGTGTGGGGGACTGAGTCTGACCCACTTGTAAGGAACTCTGTCACCCTAAATCGTTTTTTTGCTCCGGCTAACTAGCAGTGCCTCATTTCTCCCACGGGGAAGAGATGATTGGGCAGCCGAGCGCATGACATCTTTGGAACTTCTCAGGGAAGTCGTGGTCACTCAGATCCAAACCAACTCTCTCATTTACAATATGATCTCATATACAAATGACAAAGACAGTATAAGTTTTATATAATGATTTAATAAAACGACTGTATTTTAGATAATAAGGCATGAGCCGCAATAACCAGAACCATACAACACAGTAGGATTGAAATAGTTACCAGGAGAGTAAAACATAAGAACAAAGCGATCATTGTGTATAATAGTTTCTACTCTCCCTCTGCTTGTTCTATTTCGAGCACAGCATGTTAAGCTTCTAGCTTGCCTGTCTGTATCACTGGGGAGACATCAACCCTCATACCTGAGCAAAGGCCTGTGATCTTGGTTCAGCATCTGCAACGAGGCAGTCAGCATCTAGTTGTGGTTCCCTGGTCGGAATCTCCCTCTTCCGTGTATAGGGATAAGGAAGTTATTTTATAACTAACATGTCAGCGTGATCACAAAATGTCCCTACGCAGGAATGCCAAGTCTAAACTCCTACCACGTCTATCAGCAATGTACCAGACTGTATCCTTGACTGAAGCACAGAGTGAATATGTTATGGAGCACTCCAGTGCTGAAGTAGGCAAAACAGTGTGATATGAATAAAAAACAACACCGTAGAACTGGCTATTTGAAAAATAACAGTACGAAGCCTAATAAAAAGCATTTAGAGCAAAGTGCACAGAGGTTCTAAGCTGCTAGCAAATGAATAAAATACATCCAGGGCAAAGTGCACAAAGGCCTAAAGCCTAAAGCTAACGCGCAAAGAAGATGTAAAACCAACCACACTACAATATGTCCATCAAGAAACTGTTACATAACATCCTATCTAGTCTCAAATCAAACACAACACAGACAGTTACTGTTAGAAATTGGAGGCCACATTTATGGCCTGGCTGGCAACATGGTGCAAAAGCAATGCAAACCTTAAGTGAGACTTACAAAGCCACCTTGTGTGGTCCTGCGTGGCTTCATAAATCTCAAATATTATAAATGCAAATCACTGCGTTACATTACTGTGCACCAAGAAAGCATTTCCATGGTTGTTGTGTGGGTGTTTCCACGTAACATCCATAGATTTTGATGTATTTCTATATTTACAAGAACCTGTAAATCTGGCAATGTGCTAAAAAGATATGCCTCCCCAGGAAAGGTGTAAGAAGGATAAATATGTTTTTTCCTCCTTGGTTTTTTCTTCTTTCAATGTATGCAGCATTCCACAGCACACACAGAGAGAGGAAAAAACCTATTAGGATTGTTTTTGTGGCGGTAGGTATCCCTGTATTATTTTTGTGCAGGAATTTGTTAATGCTTGTGTCATGTGTATGTCATACTAACTGGCCCCGGAATTACATTCCCTGCACACTTCATCAATGCAACGTATTTGTGATGATTTCTTATAAAACACATATGTGTATGGACCAAGGATTGACACAGTACAACCAATAGGAACACGCTGCTCCAAACTCTCCAACCAACCTTCTGAGGCACAAACAGAAAATATGTGAGAAAGTTTATTTGTCCATTTATAACAGATTGTAAAATCATATATGTTGATACTGCAAGTAGATTACATTTTTATTCCACAAGACAAAATGTGGGTTTCACCCTGGATATCTGGAACTACACTAATCTATCAGTGTTCACTTCTAACGATGAGGTCTGGATCGCCTTCTTTTCACAGATTCATCTGTTCTTGGTGATGCAGTCGTTGGGTTGGATCTCTTTGCTTCTGAAGGCTCTACAGCTGTCTCCTCGTTATTTGACTTTCACTGTAAGGCTGGTAAAAATGAAGAGGGGGAGATCTAAGGAAAGCATGGTGCGGGGTAGGGGGCAAGAGCGTCATTTCTTTATGCTACTGATGTACTCTGCAGAGTACATAGGTGCCCATTATAAATAATAGTATGTCCCCTTTTAACGCCTGCTCTGAGCAGGTGTTAAAAGTGCTGAAATAAATGGTGCATCGAAATCGCCTGGATTTCCTTGCCCCATATTTAGGCTCCCCTAACAGGGGAACACCCCCTTGCATACATTATGCCTGGCACAGACATAGGGCCTCATTATGACCCTGGCGGGCGGCGGAGGCCGCCCGCCAGGATCCCGCCCTCCAAATTACCGTGCCGCGGTCAAAAGACCGCGGCGGGTATTACGAGTTTTCCCCTGGGCTGGCGGGCGGTTCCAGTTAAACCGCCCGCCAGCCCAGGGGAAAACGACCTTCCCACGAGGATGCCGGCTCGTAATCGAGCCGGCGGAGTGGGAAGGTGCGACGGGTGCTACTGCACCCGTCGCGTATTTCACTGTCTGCAAGGCAGACAGTGAAATACATTTTGGGGCCCTCTTACGGGGGCCCCTGCCGTGCCCATGCCATTGGCATGGGCACGGCAGGGGCCCCCAGGGGCCCAGCGACCCCCCCTACTGCCATCCTGTTCATGGCGGCTTTCCCGCCATGAACTGGATGGCGGTAGGGGGGGTCAGAATCCTCATGGCTGCGGAGCGCGCTCCGCAGCCATGGAGGATTCCAATGAGCAGCGGAAAGTCAGCGGGAGACCGCTGACTTTCCGCTTCTGACCGCGGCTGAACCGCCGCGGTCAGAATGCTCATTGGAGCACCGCCAGCCTGTCGGCGGTGCTCCCGTGGTCGGTGGCCCTGGCGGCCACCGGCCGCCAGGGTCAGAATGACCCTCATAGTGTGGTGCAAGAATTTAGAAAGTGGTGCAATGCAAGCATTGCACCACTTTGTAAATATGGTGCATGGGAAATGCCACCCTAACGCCACATTTGTGTCAAAATAAATGCCGCAAATGTGGTGCAAGGTGGTGCTAGAGGCTTACAAATAAGCCATGTACTGTTTAGGCACAGTGGCAAACACGAGAAGTAAGTATGAACCGTAGTAAAGATGCACATGTGGGTGCGACCGGACAGTAGGAACCATCAACATGTTTCTGTGTTGTGTGATGCCCTGACTGAGTCTGTGATTCTGCACACACTTTCATGTGTGAAGCTGATCAATAGGGCAGTCTGGGACATAGTGAAGTGAAAATCAATGCACTAAGGGGTATCGATCCTTGTGTGTCAATGTAGGAGAGATGAATCATCCTGGAAAAAGAGACTCAAGACACATTCTAAATGAAGAGCAGATTCCACTGTTTCTTGCCAGTGTCCCAAGGACTACTCGAGGTCTCACCTTCTGTGGGACCTATAAGATGTGCTAGCAACATCTAAACCTTAAGGCACGAGAGGGTTGTGCTTGTGTCCACAGCATTAGAGATGGACCATCCACCAGCCATTGGCTTGTTCCCGTTGTCTTTTGATGAAGCCTGTAAACAATCCCTTTGTTGAGCATCCAAGAGCTGTCACTGCTTTACTTTGTGAATGTGGGTGCCATCTTCAGGTCTTTTAAATTGAATTACCATGTGTTTTCAGTGGGCTGTGCAGTGGTGTAAGAAACACGCATGGGCCCTAATTCAAGTAATAAAAATGGAGCCCTGCTGCCCTGGTTAAGTAGCTAAGTAGTAAAACTGCCATAACTGGGATGCAATGTGCCTATTACAACCTACTGTCACCACACGTGTTGCACTAAGGATAGCTTGGACCATATCCCTGAATCCTCCGAACTTCTTCGACTCCTTCCGCTCTTGCTTTACCTCGATATCTCGCTTCCTTCCACCTTTAACTCTTATCGACTCCATGTCTAGTTCTCTACTTCCACTCCCAGCGCGACTCCCCTTGCTCCATCCTCCTGGTATGTACATATGTATGTATGTGTGTATGTATGTATGTATGCATGTATCTATGTATGTATGTAAGTATGTATGCATGGATGTGTGTATGTGTGTATGTATGTATGTATTTGTGTATGTATGCATGTATCTATGTATGTATATATGCATGTATCTATGTATGTATGTATGCATGCATGTATGCATGTGTGTATGTGTTTTTTTCTATAGCATTATTCTAGTAAAAACAGCAGCAGAGCTTTTGTGTCTCCATTCCCAGCAATGTCTCTGCCTACCTTCACTCTCTTGTCTCTTCCACTCACCCTCCTCTGCCCCACATATATTTACTTTCCCACATTCTTCCCCATTCATTCCATAGTTCTACATCTTTCCTTGTATACATCCACACTTCCGTTCTCTTGCATCCTTTTTATCTCGTCATTTACCACCTTTCATTACCCCCAAACGTTCACTTTGCCCCTCTACTTTTCACTGATGTTCACAATCTATACTGTGTTTAGCCCTTGCCTTCTATTAATTCTCCTTTGTCCCTCTTCTACCTTCTTCATTCTCCCCTACATCTCTGTGTCTTGTGTATGTAGTCACTTTTTGCTTTGAAGTTTCACCCACTGTCTCTCATGTTTCTTGTTTCTCTCTTTTCTGTCTCCTTCTGACTCAACATCCTTCCAAATATATATCCATGCTGCTGTCCACTCACGTCTATGAGTATTGCCTTTCATCCTTTTGTCCACCGTCCACTCTCCCCTGTACCTCTCTGCTTTTCTTCTCCCCTGACTACTCCCTCCTCCGTGTTTCTAGTCTGTTTCTCTCCACTCTTTCCTTTACCTATTATCCTATATCTCTCCAAACAGTTCACTCCTGGATCCCCCATTCTTACCTGTGCTCTCCCTTGTATCTCTGTATTCTGTATTACAATCTCTCTATCCACTCAAGGATCTCCCATGCCCCCTGTCCGCTCCCAAGAATCTCTGTACTATACATTACAATCTCTCTAAATCGCCACTGTGTCAAGTAAATCCTATATGCAAAGACGTAATAGACCTGATAGCCTTTGGGTTGTCATCCTCCAACTTTTTGCCTCCCTCCCTCCCTTTTTGTGACCCTGTTCTTGCCGGTTTTAGGACTTTGTGCCCTTTCTTTACCACTGCTAAAAGTGCATATGTTCTCTCCCCTAAACATAGTAACATTAGTTCCTACCCATTTGGCATATTTAATTTACCTGTAAGTCCCTAGTAAAGTGCACTACATATGCCCAGGGCCTCTAAATTAATGCTACTAGTGGGCCTGCAGCACTGATTGTGCCACCCACATAAGTAGCCCCTTAACCATGTCTCAGGTCTGCCATTGCAAGGCCTGTGGGTTAAGTTTCACTTCCACTTTGACTTGGCATTAACAACTACTTGCCAAGCCTTAAACTCGCCTTTTTCCACATATAAGTCACCCCTAAGGTGGGCCTTGGGTAACCCATAACGGAGGGTGCTATGTAGGTAAAAGGCAGGACATATAGGGCCAGATGTAGCAAAACTAGGTTTTGCGACTCGGAAATTGCGACTTGGAGCGACTCGCAATTTCCGAGTCGCAAAACCATATGCAGAATGGTGTCCCAGACACCTTCTATGAGTCGCTATGGGGTCGCAAAGACCCGCTTCATTAATATTAATGAGGTGGGTTGCATTTTGCGACCCCATAGCGATTCCCTGCACTCACAGGGATGGTGGCCTGCTGAAGTCAGCAGACCTCCATGTCTGTGACTGCCTTTTAAATAAAGCAGTTTTTTAAAATTTATTTTGCAGCCTGTTTTCCTTAAAGGAAAACGAGTTGCAAAATAAAAAAAATAACAAAACCTTTTGGTTTCGGTTTTTCAGAGTAGGCAGCGGTCCATAGGACCACTGCCTGCTCTGAAAAACCCTTTTTGGCAACATTCACAAAGGGGAAGGAGGACCCCTTCCCTTTTGCAAATGGGTTACCACCAGTGTGACACTGGTGGTAACTGCGAATTGCTTTGCGACCGCATTTGTGGTCACAAAGCAATTTAGCTTAGCGATGCGAGTCGCAAATAGGAAGGGAACACCCCTTCCTATTTGCGAGTCGCATTCACTATTTGCGAGTCGGTACCGATTCTCAAATTGTGAATGAGCATCGCAAACGGCATTTTGCATGGTGCAAACTGCAATTTTCACAGTTTGCACCATGCAAAATGCTTGCTACATCTGGCCCATACTTCTGTATTTTGCATGTCCTAGTAGTGAAAAACTCCTAAAAGGTTTTACACTACTGTGAGGCCTGCTCCTCTCATAGAATGACATTAGAACTGCTCCCATATACTCTTAAGTGGTAGATTCTAATCTGGGAGGAGTAGCCATGTCTTGTTTGGTATTGCAGAATGTTTATAGAAATTCCTGCTTACTGGCAAAGTTGGATTTAATATTATTATTTTGGAAATCCCACTTTTAGAAAGGGGGCATTTCTCTGTACTTACTACTACCTGTGCCTTACAGCCTGTCTCCAATCCATGTCTGGTCTGTGCTGGTTGGCAGCTCCCCTTGTGCATTCCACAGAGACAACCATAAACACCGGGCACTCAGTCACATCTGCATTCATCTGTATACTGAATGGTTCTTCCTGGGCAGGAAGGGTGGAAGGGCTCACACTTACATTTCAAAGGCCAGTGGTCTGCCCTCACTCAAAGGACTGACAACCCCACACCGGTTTCCTGGCAGACAGGATGGTCCGAAAGGGGAACTTGTGCACTTCAAACCCACTCTTTGAAGTTTCCCCTACTTCAAAGGCATTTTGGAGTATATAAACTGGTTCTCTGACCCCACTAATTCTGACACTTCTGGATTTACACCTGCACTCTGTCAGAGGAACTGCCTAGCGGCCCAAAGGACTCATCTTGACTGCTTTGCTGAAAAGGACTGCTGCCCTGCTTGTTGCCCTGCTGGCCACTGACTTTGCTGCAGCCTGCTCCCATTCCATGGACATCGCTGCACACAACGGCCATGCCTGCAATGCAAGTCCGATGTTGCCGCAATGCCTCTGACATCACTCCGTGTGATTGCGACACTGCAAAGTCGACTCTTCACGTCTTGACTGACTGGATTCATTGACCCTGCTGGCTCACAAGGAACCAACGCTTTGCCACCGATGCCACACCATCTCCCCCTGCAATCGGACTGACCCAAATCCTCACCCCCCCACCTTGCAGTGCAAACACCGACATTTCATCTCCCCAGACACCATAAGACACTCAGGCCGCACCAGTTCCAGAAACACATCATACCCACGACTCAGTGAGGCATCTTTGTTTCTTGGTTTTCAAAGGTACTATCCCTGGGGTCTGTGAGACTCCGTGACCTGCATCAGGGGCGTCGAATTATTGGGAATGACTCGGTCAACTATGCCGTTATAGTCCCTTTTGGAGCTATTGAGCTTCTGAGCGCTTTAGTGGTATTTAATCTTTTAAAAAATCATACCTTTACTTGTGTACATTGGAATTTCATCATTCTGACCTTATTCTATTCAGATAAATATCATCGATTTTTCTATACCTGTGTGGTGTATTTTGTGGGTTTTTCACTGTGTTATTGTATGATTTATTCAAATAAAGATTACAAACGGTTCCATATAGAAATTCCTGCAGTGTGCATACTATACGCTTTAATAGCGTCGCCCTGCATTTGGAAGTCACGCGCTTTCATTTTAGCTCGGGCACTTCCACTGCCGCATTTTAGCATGAGTACATGCACTTGCAGCTACACACGCCTCGCGTATATTCCGATACTTATCATAGTTATCACCATGTGACTTTATTTATTTGCCTCCTTGCTTGGAACACTTTTTCATGCTTTTCAGATAGTAACAACATTTTTTTTTTCATACTGCTTCTGCTTCCTGCTTATGTTAGATGAATTAACACTAACCTTACGTTGGGTTACAGGAGTGTATTAATGATTTCTATACTCCCTTACCACTATTTTAATATGTTATTTAACCTGTTTAGTGGAATATCAAAACTTCTTAATGACAGTTCCTTTTGTGTTCCCTCTTTTTGTGTATATATTCAGATCAGAGTTGGTTTTTTAGCCTGGACTCCCCCGATGTGGCCCTACCATTATTTTTTGGAGGGTAAGCAATGTGGATGTTGCCTAATTGGCCTCGCACTCGTTTTTGCTTGGATAATATGTTCATATACCACTTGGCACCTGAGTGATTTTGCACTTCAATCTGGGGTTGCACAATGTAGTTTAGTGTGAATTTTTTCTGTATATGAACTATGCTATATTGATTATGGTTTCTTTCTTTCTCCTTCAATTTTTTTAGGTTTTTGATTTATATTTGTGGAAATTCCCACTATCTATAGGATTAGGTACGTTACTAGGTCCTGATGAATCGCATAAGTTAATTTTCCAGACATTAGCGAGAAACATGTTGACCCATTACATAGAGTGACACAGGGGACCCTGTGTGCTCCGTCTCTTATATACCATTGCTCTCTAAGAGACATTATTTGTACTATACCGATGTGTATTTTTACGGGGTTCGTGGTCATTATCCCACTAACTCCCCTCATTCTGGTTTTTAATCTTGTCAGAGGTATAAGCACGAGTTTTAAAATTATTAGCAGTTACCTCTAGGCATTTTTTATCTCTTTATTTACCAATCCTTCGCTTACTTGTTTTTGACCGGCTTCACTCGATCCATAAAAGATCTCCGGCAAAGAGCCCCCTTGTGGGGCCCGTCAGGCATTGCAGCGCCGGCCTGATGAGGAGCTGGCCCTATGATGAAGCATGTCACCAGATGGTGAGTGAGGGCTCTTGCTTCGAATAGCTCCGGTTCTTATCTACTGACCATGCTCTCAATCTGAAAGAAACCCACATTTCTATATGGAACCGTGTGTAATCTTTATTTGAATGACTGTCTAGTGGGAACTTTACACACGGGACCAGGAGTTATACTCCGAATATCCCATTTTTCTGCCCCCCCACTGTTGTTTTTCCATTGTATGATTTATTGCACAAATTTTTTACGCCTTCTAAGTTAGGTCTGACTGCTCAGTGCTAAGATTTCAGATGGATAATTTGGATTGTGTTGTGACTTACCTGAGTGTGATTGTGGTACCTAACTGGACAAGGGTGTACCTCTGCCAACTAGAGACCCCATTTCTAACAAGAAGCATTAGAAATATGTCTTTGTTCACCACTGTTTTCCTTCTTTTGTACATGTCTTTGAAGCTTACATTCCCTGCTCCAGTGTATTTTTACAGTTGTGTTGTGTTTAGACTGTTTCTACTATATGTTCATTAGACCACCATTAAATCTCTCTTTTATATTATTTAGGCACACGCCTTTAAGGTTCTCTCTGCCAGTGTCATTCCCACATATATGTGCACAGAATTAACCTAGTATTGTTTGAGTTTTCAATATGTCCCTATAGGTTCCACCTCTCGCTCTCCGTGTCTTTTGTCTCCTGTGCCTGCTTTGCTTGGTTTTTACATATTTATAAACCTGGAGAGGCTGATGTTGGAGATAGGATTGAAGTTGCTAAACTCAAATCTCATTCGGGATCTGACATTAAAGTGAGACTGATACAACAGATCAGTCATGCTCCGATGTCACAAAACATCATGTTGTGTTTATTGTTGCAGAGAGAGCGCTCAAGCCTGGAATCTCCTGAGGACTCCAATGAGTTCAACTGGTACCAAGTAGGAGCGAGAAAGCACAGCTTCATACATTTTTGTTACACTTTGTATTTGAGTTGAAAAGTGAAAAGGAAGCATAATTTGCATTATAGATTGAAGTTAAATAATTGTCAAGTCTCAAGGGGAATCAAGAAACTTAGAGTCAGACCAAAAAATATTCAACCCAGAGATCAAACTCCAGGAGACCTCTTGATGTAACACATAACATGAGCCTTATGTGCTCCACAAAACCACTGGGACAACACAACATCAGTTAATGGCCGTCCTGATATATAGAACTGTAACCTGCACCCAGGTGTCCCATCTGCAACAGAATCTCCATCTAAGCTAAAGCATTCAATGGGCTGGGCTCAGGTGAGTGTGGACTATTGGTGCAACCTGGTGCTCCTTAAGGCAGTGCACACACAGGGGCTGTCTGGAGCAATGAGAGCGATCCACTCCTGCTGCCAAAGGTGGGGAGACAGGGAGGACACTCCCACACCCAAAGCACACCTCACCTGGCATTCTCTACATGTGTGACATCACCACCCATCTCTGACACTGGATCTACATGTGTGTTATAGCACCTGATACATCTGGCACTGGCTCTACATGTGTGTGTGAGACAGCACCTGACACCTCTGGCACTGTATTTACATGTGTGTGTGTGTGTGTGTAAGACAGCTCCTGACACCTCTGGCTCTATATGTGTGTGTAACAGCACATGTGACCTCTGGATCTACATGTGGGTGACAGCACCTGCCACCTCTGACACTGGCTCTACATGTGTGTGACAGGACCTGCCACCTCTGACACTAGCTCTACATGTGGGTGACAGCACCTGCCACCTCTGACACTGGCTCTACAGAATGTGACAGCACCTGCCACCTCTGACACTGGCTCTACATGTGGGTGACAGCAGAGCCACATATGGCACTGGCTCCACATGTTTGTGTGGCAGCACCTGCCACCTCTGGCACTAGCTCTACAAGTGTGTGTGTGTGTGTGACATCACTTAGTTGACAGCTGCAATGTAACTGACACAGATAATGTACATGGGCCCATATTTATACTTTTTTAGCGCCGCATTTGCGTCGTTTTTTGACGCACAATCGGCGCAAACTTACAAAATACAATGGCATTTTGTAAGTTTGCGCCGTTTTTGCATCAAAAAGCGGCGCAAATGCGGCGCTAAAAAAGTATAAATACGGGCCATGGTATTTTTATCACAAAAATATCAAACTTGTGTGAAAGACTTTTAATTTATTGGAAACTAATCATTAATTAAGGTGAATTATTTATCATTATTACAATGAAGCATGCTGCACTTAAAATCATTCACATTTACTGAAAAAGTGTGTTTGTTTATCTTGGTTGTAGGAGGAGCTAGCTGGGGACTCGATGGGTCAGTGGAAGATGGGATATTCATGGATGGTCCCAGAATAGCTCGGAGCATCACAGCGAAGCGATCGTCCTCAGCACAATCTTGGCAATGCCCCTTGATTGTGTATGGTCATATATAGTGAGCACATTCCTCATTAAAAATGGCTTTGTGAAGTATAAAACAGCAGCAAAACTATTGCATATTTGACCCAGAATCTTACTACGGACCACTTACAAGGGCTGGTTTTAAAACTGGAATTGTTCAGCACCTTTGCACCAGTGGTTCTGCAACAGTGATCGGAGTGGGGCTACCGGCATCAATGTTACATCAATGAAGTCATAGAGACTGTGAAAAATCAGAGCTTCACACAAAGTGTGGCAAATGTATTCAGCAAGAGTGCAGTTTGTAGCTGGTGGTGCATTTTGAAACACACTATTATGTTATGTTATGTGTATTTGTAAAGTGCACTATCTCCCATGAGGGTATCCAGGTGTTCGCATATTACTAAAGCATTGGGCAGTAGCACTCTGCCATTTGCAGACAGCACAGAAGTTGCTGCAATGTTTGCTCAGATATTTACAGTTTTACTGCTAGAACTATGATAATGTATGGAAATCACATTTCAGAGAATATTTATCATTTGCACATCACCAACTAAAAGTGTCTTGATTTGATCCCATTGAAAAAAAAATCAATCGCACTTCACAACTGCAAAAGAAATGTGCTTCATTTTTGCTTTCATAGCAGCTTCTGAAATATATGTAACTACAAAAATAAAGTTCACCTTTCCTATGATACAGACTCCAGTTAGGTGGGGAGTCACTAGGTCAACACAAATTAGTTTTTTAAGAAGAATTGCCCTCACTCACTGTTAGACTTTTCATCCTTGGCGTGGTCTCCCTTTTGCCTCTGTTCCCCAGGTTGTTGATGTGTGCTGGACTCTGATTTTGCTGTTTTTGTTACTCTGGGCACTTTACCACTGCTAACCAGTGCTAAAGTGCAAGTGCTCCTTTACAACATGTGTACGTAATTGGTTCTCCATGATTGGCATATTTATTTTACTGTTAAGTCCCTAGTACAGTGCACTAGTGGTGCCCAGGGCCTGTAAATCAAATGTTACTAGTGGGCCTGCAGCACTGGTTGTGCCACCCACACAAGTAACCCTGTAATCATGTCTCAGACCTGCCACTGCAGTGTCTGTGTGTGTAAATGTGCACTGTAAATTCGACTTGGCAAGTGTACCCACTTGCCAGGCCTAAACCTTCCCTTTTCTTACATGTAAGGCACCCCTAAGGTAGGCCCTAGGTAGCCCCAAGGGCAGGGCGCAGTGTAAGGTTAAGGTAGGACATATAGAAATGTGTTTTATATGTCCTGACAGTGAAATATTGCTAAATTAGTTTGTCACTGTTGCAAGGCCTGTCCCTCTCATAGGTTAACATGGGGGCTACCTTTAAATCTGATTAAAATGTAGATTCCCTTTGGGAGCGGATGGACATGTGGAGTTTGGGGTCTCTGAGCTCACAATTTAAAAATACATCTTTTAGTAAAGTTGATTTTAAGATTGTGCGTTTGAAAATGCCACTTTTAGAAAGTGAGCATTTTCTTGCTTATATCATTTCTGTGACTCTGCCTGTTTGTGGATTCCCTGTCTGGGTCAGTTTGACAGTTGGGCTGGTTGCACCTCACACTAGACAGTGACACAAAAGGAGCTGGGGTGTAGTCTGCATTTCCTGATGAGCCATCTGTGCTAGGAGGGAGGGGAGGAGTGCTCACTTACACCTGAAAGGGCTGTGCCTGCCCTCACACAATGCCGTCTCCGACCCCCTGGTGAGTGTCTGGGGCCTGGCCTGGGCAAGGCAGGATTTCACATTCAAAAGAGACTTTACTTTGAAGTAGGCCTACTTCAAAGGAGAAATTGGGTATAAGAAGGGCACCCAAAACCACAGACTGGAGAAACACTTCTGGAACCAAGAGGAACCTCTGCCTGGAGAAGAGCTGAATAGCTGAGGAAGAAGTGCTGCCCTGCCTGTGACTGTGTTTTGTGGAGCTTTCCTGCAGTGCTGCTTCTGCCAGAGTAAGAGGGCAAAGACTGGACTTTGTGTGCCTTCCATCTTGTGAAGAAATCTCCAAGGGCATGATTTAGAACTTGCCTCCTGTTGTTTGAAGTCTCAGGGACAGCAAAGACTTCCCTCTGCCAGCACCTGGAGTCTCTGGAGACACTCCTGCTCTGACAAGTGGTGCCCTATCCAGTCCCTGGGCCCTTGAAAGGAAAGCTGGTGGAAATCAAAGGAAATCGACTTCGGACGACTCCGGACCGACGCCGCTGCTGAATCCGGGGACGCCGCCAGCACCCGACACTCTTCGCAGGCCTGACGCCGCTGCAGCCCCGCTGAAGTCCGCGTCTCCGTGGAAGTCACCGCACCACGTCGTGACCGATGCCGCTCGAAGTTCGCGGATTCAACGCTTCGCACAGAAGCCGCGATCCCCGACTTTGCGCATCGACTTGTTTTCACTCTTCACCAAAGGTACTGTACTTGGGGGTCTACGCGACTCCGTGTCCGGCGCCTCTGGTGTCGGCTTGTTGGGAACGACTCCGTCACGACGCCGTGTTAACACCTCATCAAAGCATTTTTGTTTCTAAGCGCTATTTTTGAGTTTAATCTTTAAAAATTCATAACTTGACTTGTGTAGGTTGGATTTTTGTCGTTTTGGTCTTTTTTTGTTTAGATAAATATTTCCTATTTGTCTAAACTGGTGTTGTGTCATTTTGTAGTGTTTTCATTAAGTTACTGTGTGTGTTGGTACAAATACTTTACACCTAGCACTCAGAAGTTAAGCCTACTGCTCTGCCAAGCTACCAAGGGGGTAAGCAGGGGTTAGATGAGGGTGATTCTCTTTTACCCTGACTAGAGTGAGGTGTTCTTGCTTGAACAGGGGGTAACCTGACTGTCAACCAAAGACCCCATTTCTAACACTCACCCATAGGTGACATGCTTCATCATCGGGCATTGCTCATCCTCAAGCCTGCACTGCAATGCCTGACAGGCCCCACAAGGGGGCTCTTTGCTGGAGATCTTTTGATCAGTTTTGCCGGATGAGGTGAAAAAGAGGACTGGATAATCTGAGATTAAATATGACTATAGGTACTGTTAGAAATGGGGTCTCTGGTTGGCAGTTATTTTGCACTCTGTCTAAGCAGGGACCCTCACTCTAGTCACGGTAAGGGAGATACACAGCTCAGATAGCCCATGCTCACCCCCTTGGTAACTTGGCACAAGCAGTCAGGCTTATCTCAGACACACAGAGTAATACAATGAAAACACCACATAGGCACTCAACACCAGTTTAGAATAATAGCCAATATTTATCTGGGTAAAGCAAGACCAGAACAACAAAAATCCAACATACACAAACAAAGATACAAATTTCCAAAGCTTAAACTTCAATATAGCGCTTAGAAACACAATAGCTCCAATTGGGGCTATCACAACATCGTTGATGGAGTAATTCCCAACAATCCAACACCACTTGCGAGGAGGGCAGCACCGATCATGGAGTTGTATGGACCCCCAGATACAGTACCGTTGGTAATGAGGAAACAAGCTAGTTCACAGAGTCGTGGTTCCTTACTGCAGAGGATGGGAGGCGCTGCAGTGTCTGATGATCGGGCAGGGTTGATGAATCCGGCGGGTCCACCATTCAGGGTGTCGTGGTCATGCAACGGGGCTACAGTCGCTGCAGCGGAGTCGGGTGTCACGGACATCAGTGACACGGCATTTGGGACTCACTGAGTTACAGGACGTCAGTGGGTCTGCAATGGCATCGGGTGTGTGGTGTCAGTCACGGTCGTCACACTCCAGCGGGGACAACGACTTCAGGTGCAGGTGGGGTCGCAAAGTCGGTCAGCTGTGTCAGTCCTGGAGTCGTCGGGAGTTGGTGCACCTGGTTCTTCTTGTTCGTAGGCCAGCTTTCACTCCCAAGGGCCCAGAAACTGGAATATTCACTGCCTGGAGAGTTTGGGTCCACAACAAACAAGCCCAGAAGCTGGTAGGTGACTTCTTTGATGTCTCTGGGACTTCTTAACAGGAGGCAAGCTCAGGCCAAGTCATTGGAGAAACTTCATAAGCGGGACACAGCAAAGTCTTCTCTTAGGTTGAAACTGCAACTGCAGGCCAACCCAGCAAAGCAGACACAGTAAAGAGCCAGTACTGCTCCTTCAGCTCTTCAGCTCTTCTCCTTGGCAGAGCTTCCTCTTGATCAAGAAGTGTTCTAAAAGTCTGGGGTTTTGGGTCCACTACTTATAGTCATTTCTGCTTTTGAAGTAGGCTAATGTCAAAGGAAAGTCTCCTTTGTTCACAAGATCCTGCCTTGCCCAGGCCTGGCTCCAGACACACTCCAGGGGGATTGAGACTGCACTGTGGGAGGACAGACACAGCTCTTCCAGGTGTAAGTGTCTGCTCCTTCCTACCCACTGTCGCCCAGGAGATTCATCAGGATATGCAGACGACATCCCAGCTCCCTTTGTGTCACTGTCTAGAAGGAATTCAGAAACAGCCCAATGTAGATTCCACAGGCCGGCAGAAGCACAGAATGTTTAAACAAGTAAATGCCCACTTTCTAAAAGTAGCATTTTCAAACAGACAATCTAAAACCAGCTTTACCAAAATACATATTTTTAAATTGTGAGTTCAGAGACCCCAAACTCCAAATCGCTATCTGCTCCCAATAGGAAACTGTACTTAAACAATATTTAAAAGTAGTCCCTATGTTAACCTTTGGGAGAGATAGGCCTTGCAAAAGTAAAAACTGCATTTGAAAGTATTTCACTATCAGGGCATGTTACACACACCAGTACATGTCCTTCCTTTCAAATACACTGCATGCTGCCCATAGGGCTACCTAGGGCCTACCATAGGGATGACTTATATGTAGTAAAAATGAAGGTTTGGGCCTTGCAGGTGGGGGCATAGTCAGGTCTGAGGCCCACTAGTAGCAGGCTCTGGGCACCTCTAGGGACGCACTAGTAAATCAAATTCGCCAATCAGGGATTACCAATCATAATCCCAATTTACATAGGGAGCACATGCAGTTTAGCAATGGTCAGCAGTGGTAAACTGCCCAGAGTACCAAAAACTAGCAAAAATGATGTCCAGCACACAGGAAAAATACAGGAAGCAGAGACAAAAAGACAGGGAAAACCATGCCAAGGACGCCGGGTCTAACAGGTACCAAAAGGAAATCTTTAATCACTGTGTGTATAGGGACCTATGTCAAGATTAAAAACAGAAGGAGGGAAAATATCAGGTATGATGGCCTACTTCCCCATAAAAAGGTTTCCTCTACTTGCAAAATAAAGATGGAGGAAATTTCTAATGTAGTGTGTGACTAATTACCTACACTACATGTGCTGTGGTCAACATTTCTCACTCTAACCGCCCCTACAGATAAAGCGGCGATTCATCAGGACCTAAAAACACCTAGTCCTCACTATGACGATATGTATGTTCCTCTTATACGTAACCTAATGGTACTTATCTCATGTAGATAGGGAAACTATCCCACTCAAAGTGAAGACCTTCCTCGATACAGGCATGGACATTTTGGAAGCACATGGATGCTACTACTCGCAGAGCCATATTTGTTCATCTCTGTGCAGTAGCGGTCTCTCAGACCTACCCGTAGTCCAGGCATCCGTAAAAAGAGCCCCCTCGTAAAGGCCCATCAGGCATTGCAGTGCTGGCCTGACAAGGAACTATGCCCAAAGACAAAGCATGTCACTTATGGGTGAGTGAGGGCAATTGTTCCTAAAAAATGAATATGCATTGACCTAGTGACTCCCCACCCAATTGGTGCAGTGGAGTCCGTATCATCTGAACGGTGAGCATTATTTTTGTAGTTACGGATCTGGGAGGATGTACACTGGACCGATCAATTCCTCCTCCTTCCCCCCTTTTTGCTTAGATTCTGAAATATATGTACAGTTCATTTACAGATGTCTAGATTTTTTCTGTTACCAAAAATGAAACCTTAACGTCTTTTCTTTCACACTCTCTGTACCCCAGTACGACTGTCACTAAGGATCAGATTTACCAGATTCCCAACCAGCACAGCAGTCAAAAAAACTGTGCTGTGCTGTGTGAGAAGGAGAGAGCCATATTTACAGAAATATGGCTCTCCCCTCCCCAGCACCGGTGCTGATTTTAGCTGCCAAGCACCATGCACACACCTTATTGTCATATTGCTAATGTGTGTGTGTGAAGGGTACCCTACAGTACAAAACAATATGCATATATACAAGTTAAAACCTTTCCTCTGTTGTACGTGTTCTACACTGTGCAGCACGCATGCAAAGTAGGGAAAGAAAGGAGAAATTGAAACATTTCTCCCTTAAAGCCTGCTTTTCAGTGTTGTTAATGTTGGGTGCAAAACTCTGTCTGCTAATGTTAATAGACGAGGCTTAGCACCAAAAAGCATGGGTGGTTGGATGGGAACACCTGTGTGCCACCCATGTAATGCCCCCTTGTTGTGAAAAAAAATTGTGCTGGAGACTAATTAAGTAAAAAAAGACTTAAACGTAGCCTGACATGTGGCCTCTGTCTTCAAATCACGACAAATGTCACAAGATAAATACAAAATGTAAAGGCATCTCTATTACTCTTTCGTTATCCACTAATAGGTCGCAGCACACAGTTTGGAAATGCTGAAGTGTATGAATGACATCTCATTTTCAAGGCTGTCCCACACTTTCTTGAGGAGAAGATCCTGAAACCCGCATATTAGATATGTTTTTAAATAACAAAGCTCTATAATGTGTTCATGTTGCATTGACTTTCATTGAGTCCAATTGTATGTATACCATGACAATGTTTTATGTTTATCTGACTATTTCCTAGCAAAGGCCCTGGTCAGTATGAAAGGCAATTGTTCTTGATCTTTTGTTGTGCTGACCAGACAAAGTAACCATTCAAATAATCTCCAACTTGCACTTAAGTCAGACAAAAACAATACACAGCTACAGAGACTCACCAGTGTTAGCAATACATCATACAATTAACAATTGGAAAGCAATATAAATAAATTTTCTGAACGTTTTAGAGACTGGGTGCTATAGGTTTTTACTGCCACTGTCAACAGCCTAACATTTACCAGGAGAAGAGCCCTGCACACATCCATTGTGAGCTGTTGCACTGTTTTTACATATTTATAAATTTAGTAGACATCCCACAGGGCTGTAAAACTCTTGTAAGGACTTTGCCCTCAAATAGCAGTTGATTAGAGACGTTCGCAGCTTGTTGTGGCCCTCTAGCTCGGAATAGGAGGCCAGCCACCTGACCCTTGGAGTCACCCTGGTAGTCCTGGGATCGAGCAGCAAAGTAATCCTCAAGCAGCAGGGCAGTCCTCTGAGGATATGAGGCAGTCCTTCTGGGTGTCTAGGGGTGACCTGAAGAGTTGGTCTGCATGTCCAATATTTATTCCTGGTTCCATCCTTGAAGTGGGAAAACGTCTAGACTTCTTCCCACATCTGGTTCTGGAATGTCCTTCCTGCCTAGGCTCTAAGGGGTCTGGGATGAAAATAGTCTGGTGTCGAGCTCTTTGTGAACATGGAGGAGGTAGTCCTTTGAAATGTAATTGGAGAAGGGAACAGCTCCATCCCTCCCATTATGGCAGCAGTTTCCCCCTTGTCTGACTGCCTGGGCCAACTGGCAACCACACCTATTCATTTGACCCAGGACACAAACTTTGTGCACCAAATGTTTAGAACAAAAAAATGGCAACTTTGTAAACATGACTTTTTTAGAATGGTGACTTAAAATCTGATTTCTACCATTGAAGAAAATCTTTAAATTATATCTCACTAGAGACCAAGCATAGATTTTCTATGTGTTCCCAATCAAACTTGAGCTTTTATTAAATGTAATAAGATGACCCAGTATGGGAGAAGTATGACTTTCAGTAGTGAAAAGCAAATTCACTACCAGGGATGTAGAACTTAAACTTACGTGTGCAACATTTTAAATACAATGCATCCTGCCATGTGGGCTGTTTAGTGCCTAACTTAAGATGACAAATGTATCACAAAGGAAGGTTTAGGCCCAGCAAAAGGTTTGTGTTGTCAGGTCAAAATGGCAATTTGGAACTACATACTGGCTGCAACGGGAGGCTTGGGACATGTTTTAAAGGGCTACTTGCGTTGGTGGTAAACAAGTGCTGCAGGCCCACCAGTAGCATTTGCCCTACAAGCACTTGGTACGTGTAGTATGACTTTAATAGGGGCTTAGAAGTAAATTACATGTGTCAAGAAGGGAGCACAAGCACCTTGGCACTGGTTAGCTGTGGTAAAGTGCACAGAGTCCTTGGAGCAAAAACATGTTCAGGAAACAGGAGGGATGAAGGCCAAATGTTTGGGGGTGACCCTGCAGAGATGGCCAGTCCCAACATGTATTAGTTTTAAAATGAGGCTGTGCATAATACCAGATGCTGAAAATGTACATAGGTACACACTTTCATTCTGCACTACAAACAGAAAGAGGAAAATGTCTGTCTGAAGTGTTTTCGTGCAGGAAGGTGTCCGTTCCTTCACAAAAACAATCCTGCTGACAACACAGGTACCCTTGCACCGGGGTGTAACAGTGCTTGCGTTGGTGCGAGGCAGTAATGTGTCCGCCAGTGCAGAGGGAAAGGACAGAAATGTACTGCATCGTGTAAATACGGGTCACTCCTGCCCTGCAGCACAGGGCTTGTAAATATGGCCCGAAGGGTTTATTTGGGTTATATTATGTTGTCCCAATCCCTTCTGGCTTTCATCAGCTTTTTAGCTGTTTTCACTTAATGTGACTTTATGAGGGGATGGCATAAATCGCATGATTTTGTTACAATCATTTAATCATTAATAATATAAATAATTGTTAGGGGAGTCACTGAAAATCACCTACAAATTCTGAAAGATGCCTTTATTTCTTGGAAGAGTAATTCTACATTTAACTCTGCTTCCTTAGAGCAGCACTCCCCCCCCCCACCCCCACAATGGCCACAAGGATGCACTGTGCACTGAGAAATAGCACTAACTACAACAGAACCTGAAGAGCAGCATGAGCAGTCTGAAGGGAGCACTGAGCTCTCAGTTTGTGTACAAGAGGCTTCCTTTGCCCCCTTCCTCCAGGCATGCTTCCCTCGAATGCAAAGTTTGGTTCACTTTAAGAGGGATCCCACAGCATCTGCTGGAGGTCTGGCAGCTGGACCCACACATTTCATTTCAACAACCTATTCACCCACAACAACTGCTGGAAACCACACTGGTTGCCTTGTCGTGCACACCTAGTAATCACCATCATTACATAATTACTTCTGTTTTGAGCCACCTGGAGTTTTTCGTAGTTGTTCATCTGTTTTACATCTTGGTTGTGAGGTGTGCATTTCACTGCACTCGACACTCTTCCCTTGCTTCCTGGGTTCTTGCACAATTGGAACTGTCACAAATGTGTTCTGTGCTGTTTGCCTAAAATATTACACATAAATAAATAGACAAGGCCCTGCAGTCTGTTAATGCAAGGATTAGGGTCTGATTCAAGGGACATCAGTAATGAATCCAGCAAGTAGTTTAATTTAACCCAACAGACCTCTAGTACAGATTAAGGTGCTGGGGCACAGCCAAGGACTGTGTCTGACTCAGTAAAGGCTTCATGTGACGTAGCCTGTGACAAGACCTGTAAGGGTCAGTGGCATCACTGCTTTTGAAAACTCCAAGGGCATGCACATATGAATATCACTGTTGTCTGAAGTGTTGACGCCTTTGTGTGTTTTATTGTTATTTAAATTTGCTGTATTTGGCAGGTGCAGTGAAAGAAAACCAGTATTTAGTGGAACTGAGTGTGCAATAGGAAAAAACTGTGTCAAAGACAATAGGTGTGACGTACATTTCCCTTATGATTCAGGCCTGTTGACTCTAACATGTTTGTTCAACAACAGAATATTAAGTTTACACCTCCTGTCACAGTGCATTTACACGAAGACACAAAACAGCCATGACCGGGTTAAAATAGATCAGATACATGTACATGTACAGACAGAACATATATGTAATTATGCATGCTGACACAGACTAGCACACCTACATGTATACTTGTGAACACTCAACAACACAGTTACAGACAGCTATGCACATTCAGACCAATAAAACTACACACATCTGTATACACCAACACACCTAAACACATTGGCTCTCACAAACCCACATTTTAAATGTTTAGCCCCTGAACACCATCCAAAGCCCAACAGACTTGCAGGTGCTCCAGCAAAGCTAAACATAGCCTCACACATCCAGAAGAGCACACAGAAGCATGGGTGACAATTTGCCAAAATTCCAGGGGTAGTGGAGGTCACATCACAGTTCACCATAAGACTTCACCCTTCCCCAATTTTATCAAAGAAAGTGAACTCACAGGATCTTTGGCCTCAACTACATCACAGGAAGTGACATCTCACCAATTGTAGCCTTCGTGGAATTACAGAAAATGACATGTTCTCTGCATTGCCTTTTCACTGAGCAGTGATCAGCACACTGGCTCTTACAGCGCACTGCCCCTCACAGCGCACTGACCCTTTCAGTGCACTGCCCATTACAGCGCACTGACCCTTACAGAGCACTGCCTATTACAGCGCACTGACCCATACAATGCACTGACTCTCACAGTATACTGAGCCTTACAACGCACTGCCCATTACAGCGCACTGACCCTTACAGCGCACTGCCCCTTACAGCGCACTGACCCATACAATGCACTGACCCTTACAGCACATTGAGCCTTACAGCGCACGGACCCTTACAGCGCACTGAGTCTTACAGCGCACTGACCCATACAATGCACTGACTCTCACAGTATACTGAGCCTTACAACGCACTTCCCATTACAGCGCACTGACCCTTACAGCGCACTGACCCTTACAGTGCACTGGGTCTTACAGCGCACTGACCCTTACAGCACAGAGTCTTGCAGCACACTGACCCTTACAGCACACTGACCCTTCACGTGCATACAGCCTTACAGTGCACTGACCCTTACAGCACACTGACTCTTTCAGTGCACTGAGCCTTACAGCACACTGACTCGTACAGAGCACTTACCCTTACAGTGCACTTACGCTTACAGTGCACTGACCCTTAAAGTGTACTGAACCTTACAGTGTACTGACCAGTACAACGCACTGACTCTCACAGTACACTGACCCTTCCAGAGCACTGACCCTTACTGTACTCTGACCCTTACAGCGCACTGATCTTACAGCACACTGACTCTTCCAGTGCACTGACCCTTACAGTACACTGAGTCTTACAGCACACTGACCCATATCGTGCACTGAGCCATACAGTGCACTGATTCTTTCAGTGCACTGACCCTTACAGTACACTGAGTCTTACAGCACACTGGCCCTTACCATGCATAGACCCATACAGTGCACTGACCCTTACAGTGCACTGACCCTCACAGAGCACTGACTCTTACAGTACACTGATCCTTACAGCGCACTGACCCTTTCAGTGCACTGACCCTTACAGTACACTGAGTCTTACAGCACACTGACCCTTACTATGCATGGAGACGTACAGTGCACTGACCCTTACAGCACACTGTCACTTACAGCGCGCTGACCCTTACAGCACACTGTCCCTTTCAACGCACTGACCCTTACAGCACATTGATCCTTACAGTGCACTGACCCTTACCGTGCATGGAGCCTCACAGCGCATGGACCCTTCAAGTGCACTGACCCTTACAGTACCTTGACCCTTACAGTGCACTGACCCTTTCACTGCACTGACCCTTGTAGTACAATGAGACTTACAGCACACTGATGTAGGAAAGTACCATCTTCCTTGGCATGTTACCCCCATTTGTACCTGTATGTCAGTTTGTTTTTGCCTGTCTCACTGGGATCCTGCTGGGCAGGTCCCCAGTGCTCATAGTTTATGGCCTAATGTATGTGTCTGTAAAGTACTTGACTGTGTCACTGAGGCTCTGCTAATCAGAACCTCAGTGCTTATGCTCTCTCTGCTTTTAAATGTGTCACTATAGGCTACTGACTTCATTTACCAAGTTCAATTGGCATACTGGACCCCCCCCCCCTTATAATTCCCTAGTATATGGTACTGAGGTACCCAGGGTATTGGGGTTCCAGGAGATCTTTATGGGCTGCAGCATTTCTTTTGCCACCCATAGGGAGCTCTGACAATTCTTACACAGGCCTGCCACTGCAGCCTGAGTGAAATAGTGCACACACTATTTCACAGCTACTTTCACTGCACTCAAGTAACTTATAAGTCACCTATATGTCTAACCTTCACTTTCTGAAGGTTAGGTGCAAAGTTACTAAGTGTGAGGCCACCCTGGAACTATCAAAGGTCGCCCCACATAGTTCAGGGCCATTTCCCCGGACTTTGTGAGTGCAGGGACACCATTACACGCGTGCACTACATATAGGTCAATACCTATATGTAGCTTCATAATGGTAACTCCAAACATGGCCATGTAACATGTCTAAGATCATGGAATTGTCCCCCCCATACCAAATCTGGTTTTGGGGTGCCAATTCCATGCATCCCCGGGGCTCCAGCATGGACCCCGGGTACTGCCAAACCAGCTCTCTGGGGTTTTCACTGCAGCTACTGCTGCTGCCAACCCACAGACGGGCTTCTGCCCTCCTGGGGTCTGGGCAGCCCAGTCCCAGAAAGGCAGAACAAAGGATTTCCTCAGAGAGAGGGTGTTACACCCTCTCCCTTTGGAAATAGGTGTTAAAGGCAGGGGAGGGGTAGCCTCCCCCAGCCTCTGGAAATGCTTTGAAGGGCACAGATGGTGCCCTCCTTGCATAAGTCAGTCTACACCAGTTCAGGGACCTCCCCACCACTGCTCTGGCACGAAACTGGACAAAGGAAAGGGGAGTGACCGCTCCCCTGTCCATCACCACCCCAGGGGTGGTGCCCAGAGCTCCTCCAGTGTGTCCCAGACCTCTGCCATCGTAAATCCAGAGGTGTGCTGGCACAATGGAGGCCCCTGAGTGGCCAGTGCCAGCAGGTGACGTCAGAGACCCTTCCTGATAGGTGCTTACCTCACTAGGTGGCCAATCCTCCTCTAAGAGCTATTTAGGGTCCCTCCAGTGGGCTTTTCCTCAGATAACGACTTGCAAGAATTCACCAGAGTTCCTCTGCACCTCTCTCTTTGACTTCTGCCAAGGATCGACCGCTGACTGCTCCAGGACACCTGCAAAACTGCAGCAAAGTAGCAAGAAGACTACCAGCGACATTGTCGCGCCTAATCCTGCCGGCTTTCTCAACTGTTTCCTGGTGGTGCATGCTTTGGGGGATGCCTGCCTTCATCCTGCACTGGAAGCCATGAAGAAATCTCCTGTGGGTCGACGGAATCTTCCCCCTGCTCCAGCAGGCACCAAACTTCAGCATCACCGGTACTCTGGGACCCCTCTCATCCTGACGAGTGTGGCCCCTGGAACACAGGTGGTGGACCCAAGTGTCCGAGACTGTCCAGTGGTTCAACTGTCCAAACTTGGAGGAGGTAAGTCCTTGCCTCCACCCTCCAGACAGTAATCCTGTGTACTTCGTAAACTGCAGCTGCTAGGGCTTCTGTGCACTTTTGCAAATAATCCTTTGTGAACAGCCTAGCCCAGGTCCCCAGCACTCCGTCCTGCATTGCTCAACTTGCTGAGTTGAACTCCGGCTTCGTGGGAACCTCTTTGGAAGTGTTGAGATGACCGCCCTGCTCAGTTTTCTTGAACCCATGTTCGAATACTTCTGCAGGTGCTGCCTTCTTGTGCATGGGCTCTCCGTGTTGCTGAGGGCCCCCTCTGACTCCTCCACCAAGTGGCGACATCCTGGTCCTTCCTGGGCCCAGGCAGCACCCTTTTTCTTTAACTGTGACCTTTGCAGCTAGCAAGGCTTGTTTGAGGTATTTCTCCTACGAAACAACTCTGCATTCTCCACCTCTCTGTGGGACATTTGCTGCACAAAGGAAAAGTTCCTAGCACCTTTCGTTGTTGCAGAATCTTCAGCTTCTTCCATTCAGAGGCAGCCATTTTGCACCTTCATCCGGGGTTTAGTTGGCTCCTGCCCCCGTGGACACTTTCACAACTCTTGGACTTGGTCCCCTTCCTTTGCAGGTCCTCAGGTCCAGGAATCCATCTTCAGTGCTTTGCAGTCTGTTGTGGTCTTTGCAGAATCCTCTATCAGAAGTTTAGTGTGTTTCTGGGGAAGTCGGTGTAGGAGGCTGGCCTGGCTTGTAGTGAGTACCAAGGGGTACTTGCACCTTGCACCAGGCCCAGTTATCCCTTATTAGTGTATAGGGTGTCTAGCAGCTTAGGCTGATAGATAATGGTAGCTTAGCAGAGCAGCTTAGGCTGAACTAGGAGACGTGTGAAGCTACTACAGTACCACAAGTGTCACTTGCACAATACCATAAGAAAACACAATACACAGTTATACTAAAAATAAAGGTACTTTATTTTTATGACAATATGTCACAGTATCTCAGAGTGTACCCTCAGAGTGAGGATAGCAAATATACACAAGTTATATGTACACAGTACTAAAAATATGCAGTATGGTCTTAGAAAACAGTGCAAACAATGTATAGTTACAATAGGATGCAATGGAGACACATAGGGACAGGGGCAACACAAACCATATACTCCAAAAGTGGAATGCGAACCACGAATGGACCCCAAACCTATGTGACCTTGTAGAGGGTCGCTGGGACTATTAGAAAATAGTGAGAGTTAGAAAACTAGCCCTCCCCAAGACCCTGAAAAGTGAGTGCAAAGTGCACTGAAGTTCCCCAGAAGACAAAGAAGTCGTAATAGAGGAATAATGCAGGAAAGACACAAACCAACAATGCAACAACTGTGGATTTCCAATCTAGGGTACCTGTGGAACAAGGGGACCAAGTCCAAAAGTCACAAGCAAGTCGGAGATGGGCAGATGCCCAGGAAATGCCAGCTGCGGGTGCAAAGAAGCTTCGACTGGACAGAAGAAGCAAAGGTTTCTGCAAGAACGAAAAGGGCTAGAGACTTCCCCTTTGGTGGACGGATCCGTCTTCCCTTGGAGAGTTGTGCAAAAGTATTTTCCCACCGAAAGAACGCCAACAAGCCTTGCTAGCTGCAAATCGTGCGGTTGGCGTTTTTGGACGCTGCTGGGGCCCAGGAGGGACCAGGAGGTCGCAAATTGGACCTGGAGAGAGAGGGGACGTCGAGCAAGACAAGGAGCCCTCTCTGAAGCAGGTAGCACCCGGAGAACTGCCAGAAACAGGCACTACGAGGATGCGTGAAACGGTGCTCGCCGAAGTTGCACAAAGGAGTCCCACGTCGCCGGAGACCAACTTAGAAAGTCGTGCAATGCAGGTTAGTGTGCCGTGGACCCAGGCTTGGCTGTGCACAAAGGATTTCCACCGGAAGTGCACAGGGGCCGGAGAAGTTGCAAAAGTCGCGGTTACCAACAATGCAGTCTGGAGTGGGGAGGCAAGGACTTACCTCCACCAAACTTGGACTGAAGAGTCACTGGACTGTGGCAGTCTCTTGGACAGAGTTGCTGGATTCAAGGGACCTGGCTCGTCGTGCTGAGAGGAGAGCCAAGGGACCGGTAATGCAGCTTTTTGGTGCCTGCGGTTGCAGGGGGAAGATTCCGTCGACCCACGGGAGATTTCTTCGGAGCTTCTGGTGCAGAGAGGAGGCAGACTACCCCCACAGCATGCACAAGCAGGAAAACAGTCGAGAAGGCGGCAGGATCAGCGTTACAGAGTTGCAGTAGTCGTCTTTGCTACTATGTTGCAGGTTTGCAGGCTTCCAGCGCGGTCAGAAGTCGGTTCCTTATCAGAAGGTGAAGAGAGAGATGCAGAGGAACTCGGATGAGCTCTTGCATTCGTTATCTAAAGTTTCCCCAGAGACAGAGACCCTAAATAGCCAGAAAAGAGGGTTTGGCTACCTAGGAGAGAGGAGAGGCTACTAACACCTGAAGGAGCCTATCACAAGGAGTCACTGACGTCACCTGGTGGCACTGGCCACTCAGAGCAGTCCAGTGTGCCAGCAGCACCTCTGTTTCCAAGATGGCAGAGGTCTGGAGCACACTGGAGGAGCTCTGGACACCTCCCAGGGGAGGTGCAGGTCAGGGGAGTGGTCACTCCCCTTTCCTTTGTCCAGTTTCGCGCCAGAGCAGGGGCTAAGGGGTCCCTGAACTGGTGTAGACTGGCTTATGCAGAATTGGGCACATCTGTGCCCAAGAAAGCATTTCCAGAGGCTGGGGGAGGCTACTCCTCCCCTGCCTTCACACCATTTTCCAAAGGGAGAGGGTGTAACACCCTCTCTCAGAGGAAGTCCTTTGTTCTGTCTGCCATCCTGGGACAAGCCTGGCTTGACCCCAGGGGGGCAGAAACCTGTCTGAGGGGTTGGCAGCAGCAGCAGCTGCAGTGAAACCCCAGAAAAGGCAGTTTGGCAGTACCAGGGTCTGTGCTACAGACCACTGGGATCATGGAATTGTCCCAATAATGCCAGGATGGCATAGAGGGGGCAATTCCATGATCTTAGACATGTTACATGGCCATATTCGGAGTTACCATTGTGAAGCTACATATAGGTAGTGACCTATATGTAGTGCACGCGTGTAATGGTGTCCCCGCACTCACAAAGTTCAGGGAATTGGCCCTGAACAATGTGGGGGCACCTTGGCTAGTGCCAGGGTGCCCTCACACTAAGTAACTTTGCACCTAACCTTTACCAGGTAAAGGTTAGACATATAGGTGACTTATAAGTTACTTAAGTGCAGTGTAAAATGGCTGTGAAATAACGTGGACGTTATTTCACTCAGGCTGCCGTGGCAGGCCTGTGTAAGAATTGTCAGAGCTCCCTATGGGTGGCAAAAGAAATGCTGCAGCCCATAGGGATATCCTGGAACCCCAATACCCTGGGTACCTCAGTACCATATACTAGGGAATTATAAGGGTGTTCCAGAAAGCCAATGTAAATTGGTAAAATTGGTCACTAGCCTGTTAGTGACAATTTGGAAAGAAATGAGAGAGCATAACCACTGAGGTTCTGGTTAGCAGAGCCTCAGTGAGACAGTTAGGCACTACACAGGGAACACATACATATAGGCCACAAACTTATGAGCACTGGGGTACTGACTAGCAGGGTCCCAGTGACACATAACAAACATACTGAAAACATAGGGTTTTCACTATGAGCACTGGGCCCTGGCTAGCAGGATCCCAGTGAGACAGTGAAAACACCCTGACATACACTCACAAACAGGCCAAAAGTGGGGGTAACAAGGCTAGAAAGAGGTTACTTTCTCACAGTCGGGTAACTTTACTCCTACTTTTCAGCGTCTTGGGGCGGGGTATCTTGGACACCCTTAGTGTCGTTTTACACTCCCAGTGACCCTCTATACACTACACTAGCCTAGGGGTCCATTCGTGGTTCGCATTCCACTTTCTTAGTATATGGTTAGTGTTGCCCCTAGGCCTATTGCATCCTATTGTATTCTACAGGGTTTGCACTACTTTCTGACTGTTTTACTTACCTGATTTTGGTTTGTGTGTATATTTTGTGTATTTTTCTTACTTCCTAAGGGAGTATATCCTCTGAGATATTTTTGGCACATTGCCACTAACATAAAGTACCTTTATTTTTAGTAACTCTGAGTATTGTGTTTCTATTGATATTGTACCTAAATGGTATAAGTGGAATAGTAGGAGCTTTGCATGTCTCCTAGTTCAGCCTAAGATGCTCTGCTATAGGTACCTCTATCAGCCTAATCTGCTAGAACACTACTAATCTATCTAATAAGGGATAACTGGACCTGGAACAAGGTGTAAGTACCATCAGGTACCCACTATAAGCCAGGCCAGCCTCCTACACTGGTGGTGCAGCGGTGGAATTATTCTTAGCCTCATACCTGGAAATGGTGCAGCATGTGGTGTGGATGGCAATCCTCTCAGGAAGCTGGCAGATTAGCACCAGCAGAGCTGCATGCCAAACACAGCATTTGTCCCAGGATGGCTGCGGCTGGAATGCCCCTCTGCCCCTTTCAGGCCAGTGCGTCATTTATATAATAAAGTCACACTGTGCTAGAAGCACAGCTCAGAAGCAATGCTATGTCTAGATGTCAGAAGCTGTCTCCTGAATGGGCAACACAAGCACTAGGATATTGCATACTGTGTTCATAGCCTTAGATAGAATGTACTGATTATATGTCGGGGAAAGGCTAACTAAAACAAGCAACTTACACAATATATTCCTAGAATAAGATGCAGATGAAGTGAAGTGTGTAAAATGTAATTGCTAAATGTGATGCAGCCAAAACTTGTAAAATATCACATCTAAAATGAATCTAAGAAGCACGGGAACATAATTTGAGCCAAGAGGTCCTCACAAAAGTTTCAGTCCTTGAGTCGTTGGCGTTCAATTCAAATGTGCAAGTATTTTCTGTAGCACATTCAGATGATAATACAGTTTATAAAGGTATTTCAATCCTCCCTGTCCTTGGACCGGTTGACTTGAGAAGTGTTTGCTGAGCAAACTGTTTTTCTACTTCAGTGTTTGCAAGATTCTTATTTCTTTGGCGCCTTGCATAGTCATGGTGAGCAAAACTAAGAAGCGTGTGAACGACAAAAGCGTCAGAACTAGAGATAATCTGTAACAGGTAACATATACATGCTGTATGCAGATGTAAGGAACAATCTCTCTTCTACTATTTCATGCAGAGACATAAGATAATCTCTTTTCAATTACTACATATTACTTCTCAAAACAAAAGGTTCTCGGGTATTGGTATCCACCCTAAATAGTATGATGTAACATTTGGGGATGAATATACAGCCCAGCAGTCCAGCGCTGGAAGCCAAGATGGCAAAGATCTCCATGATCACCATGTTTCTGCCCTTCGTGCTGAGGTAGGCCGGGATGAAGGAGACCCAGACACTGCAGAACACCAGCATGCTGAATGTGATGAGCTTGGCCTCGTTGAATCTGTCAGGGAGGTTCCTGGCAAGAAAAGCCACAATGAAGCTGGCAAAGGCCAACAGGCCCATCTAACCAATCACACTGTAGAAGGCAGTGACAGAGCCCTGGTCACACAGCAGGATCATCCTCCCAGCCTCAGACTGTGTGTCAGTGCCAGGGTGAGGTGGAGCTGTGAGCAGCCAAGAGAGACAGATTGTCAGTTGTCCTACTGTGGACAAGAGGATAATAGAGATGGACACTCGTGATCCCAGCCATCTGCTTAATCTGCTCCCTGGCCTGGTGGCATGAAAGGCAATGACAACAGTGACTGTTTTTGCTAAAACACAAGAAACAGCAACAGTAAAAATAATCCCAAATATAACTTGTTGGATCAAACAGGCCCATGCCTCAGGGCGGCCAATGAATAAGAGGGAGCAGAGAAACGACAACATTAGTGAGAGGAGGAGTGCGTAGCTGAGATCCCGGTTATTGGCTTTCACAATTGGTGTGTCTCGGTGTCTAATAAAGATTCCCAGCACCGCAGCTGTGGCTATAGAGAAGAATACAGCTATGAAGACCAAAATCACTCCAATGATGTCATTGTATGAGAGGAAAGCAATGGTTTTAGGGATGCAGCCGTCCCGTCTGGTATTGGGCCATCTGTCTTCAGGGCACTTCATGCAGTTTTCCACATCTAAAATAAATGAGATATTTTATAATTTGTAAAATAGAAGATATAAATGTTCCATTAATGCTACTTGCAACAGTGCATTGATAATGGAACTCTGATATTTAAAGAATAATAACATTGAAGGTTGCTGTTTATTTTACGATTATTTTACTCAATAATATGCTGTTCCAAGGTGTTGTGGCTTTTGGGCCCAACCTCAGACACTGAGGTGGTCATTCCGACTCTGCGCCAGGCGGGAACCGCCATTTGGCCGCTACGCGGTCAAAAGACCGCTTCCGGCATTCTGAGCTTCCCGCTGGGCCGGCGGGCGCTAACTATGTTAGCGCCCGCCGGCCCAGCGGGAAGGAGGGCTGCAACACAGAAGCCGGCTCCGAATGGAGCCGGTGGTGTTGCGGCCGCGCAACGGGTGCAGTTGCACCCGTCGCGCTTTTCACTGTCTGCTAGGCAGACAGTGAAAAGCCGGCCGGGGCCCTGTTAGGGGGCCCCAAGACACCCGTTCCCGCCAGCCTCTTCCTGGCGGTGACAACCGACAGAAACAGGCTGGCGGGAAGGGGGTCAGAATCCCCATGGCAGCGCTGTCATGGCGGATTAGCCCAGCCGGGGCAAAATCGGCGGGAAACCGCCGGCCCCGGTTTTCTGACCGCGGCTTTACCGCCACGGTCAGAATGGGCTAGGAAGCACCGCCAGCCTGTTGGCGGTGCTTCCGTCATTCGTGGCCCTGTCAGAATGACCCCCTGAGTCACATAAATCCATTGGCCTTCTCCCTCGCCTGTTATTTAAGAACAAATGTATTCATAGATGGCAGAGAAACCTTATGCATCCCAATTCTAATCCAAATCCAATGCAATATATTGCCATCAATGTATCATAAATCATAAGGGTGAAGGTCAGGTGGTTTATAAATGTCACCGGACCACGTGTAACCCACCCTTGTGTGCACACCCTTTGGCTGTGCACAGCATTCTTTCCTATTTTTAATGGGATTTTTTTCCTCTTACTGTACGCTTTACAGAGCAATCAACAATTTTTTAAAAATCACACAATTCCTCCAAATGGGTGATTTCTTTGCTGCTCAGAAAATGGCGGTCGCAGACGTGCCCCTAATCCACCATGGCCAACTGGCCCGCACTTCGTACTGTCTTTGGCTGTGCGCTGCAGGGATTATCTGTAGGGATAGGCCATCTGCCCAGCACCATGAAGCCACTGAACCCACCAGTTCACATGACCCAATATGTACCATTCTGCACTGTGCAGTCTTCTCTCAGGCCCTCTGCCCATTATCATTTAGCTGTGCCAGCTGGGACTGGTTGCAGGCCTTTCCTGGCCTTACACTGGGCTTAAGTTGCTGGCTTCCAAATTACATACAAGTATTTCCACAGTGACAAAGTTATTAAAGAATGAAAATTAATTTCCATCCTATTTAGCTTTGCCAACCCCTCCCACATCTGCTCATAAGTAATAGTCAGCTAACCCCATTAAACATCTGCCAAATTGCTGTGGATACATCAAATAGTTCACATTTATTAGAACATGAACACTTCTTTAACCCCCTTCCCTCTTAGTGAGCCTGCATCACATTGTGAAACCAGGGAGTGGGCTAAACATGCCAAGTCTCGGCCACTTTAGTGCAGATCTATCAGGTGACGCCAATGCTATTAGTCAATTAAAAATGTTCTTCACCCACTCTTTAAATCCTGCTCGTATTGGTTCCTGAAAACCTGAAATACCTGCACTGGTTGTAATTTGCTAACTGCCTTTCACATTTGATGCAGATCCATCAACAGTGCAAACGTTATAAGCAATTGAAAGTTTTCTTGCCACCCTCTAACTTTCCCCCTTCTATGGACTGGCTAAAACTTGACCTACCAATCAAAAACACATCTCCCAAACGTAATCCCTCTTATACACTTGGCTCCCCTTGGTGCACCTACACAACCTTTAAAACACTACAACAAGGTGAACAAACTAACAGCTATGCTTTATTTAAAACAATGGCAGTGCACCACCACCATCAACAACCATTATTTATTAATATATACCGCCAACATACTCTTAAAACAAGTCTCAGTACGATATTGTTTCAACTTTTAAGCACATCTCTCTCAAGTACAACGATTACAGTACCTTCTATTCTTCCGCAAATCTGTGGAGTAGGGTATGAAGTCATGCATTTACTGATAATGTTGTTGTGGCCTATTGTCTTTTTGTGTAAAATTGTGTTTGTGGATATTTAGAATTGTTATTTGTTTATTGAATGTGTGTCATATGTGTTGTATTACAGTCCTGAAGAAGTCCTATGTTAAAGGATGAGACGCGTTGGCTGTTGCTGCTCTGAATATATGTATTGTTGGAAAAAAGAAAAGAATAAAGAGAAGATTAGCATAAAATCACATCAAGGAATTGGACATTGAAATAGTACTGGTGGTGATGCACTAACATTGTTCCAAAGTGTGCTTTTCCTTTAGTCTAAAGGATTGCACCGTTGCATCAGGTGTTGGTTTGAGTGCACACAAAGAAGAATATAACCAGGGTTAGGTGCGTTGATTGATAGCCTGCTGCTGTATCTTTTGAGAATATTAAACTAAAAGCTATGCCCCTACTACATTTTTGGAGATCCAGCAAGTGGCACCAAAGTGACTAGTAAAAGATGATATTTTTAACTCTTTCCCCTTTAACTTGCCTTCTTTTTGAATCTTCACAAAACCTAATATAGCTTTGCTGGGTAAAACTTGCAAACTACTATCACAGCTTGCAGCAGTTTATTCAAGCAGTGCTAGAGTGATAAGCAAATGTAAATTTATTGACTATACCACTATACCACCTGCCTTTAACAATGCTCCTATTTATGGATTTGAACAGAACTTGTCATAAATGTAGAAAACAAATTCTTCTTATCTTCTTCCAAATTGTGTGCATCGCATTGTGCCAAACTTATTAGAAGATCAAAACTTTTTTGCCCCCATTAAATGCCCTCCTCCAATTTATGGATATAAACACTTTCAAAAATATTAATAGTAAAATGAACATACTGTGCCAAAAACATAGGCAAATTAACAAATGGCTTCAGTTGACAAGGTTTACCAAAATATTAACCCTTTAAATTCTGACCAGCATTTTCCTTTAAAAGCGAGACTATCTCAAAAACTAATGAATTGATTTCCACCAAATAAAAAACACACACTGAGTGAGTAAGTTTCTTACAAGTCCATTCAGTGATTTCTGCTCTATGGGAGACAAAATAGGAAAAGATTCATGGCCCTTATATTTGTTTCCTAGATTGTCAAGTCAAAGCTTAGCTGACAGGATAAGTAGATTGTCAAGCTTGTCTAAATCTCTCCTAAGTGTCAAACATAATAAGCATGTAAAAAAAACACCTTTTCCTAGAAAAGTACAGCTGAACCACTGTGTGGTTATACTTCAGTCAGAGATTCCAGAGGACAAGAGTTTATTGTTTTTCTGAGACAAATGGCACAGAACCTCATGTCTTGCACTAATCCTTCAAGTAGGGAGCATAAAAAAAGGGTGGAGGTCCAAAAACATTGTTTTCCTATTTTAAGTCCCATAGCAAGTTTACATGAGCAATACAGAAAAAAGGGCTGAACTGAATTAAACTTCATTTGGCAGAAAGTCCTACATTTGCTCAAAAATCATGTTTTTCATTATTTGATTAACATTTGTTTGCCCATTCAAGAAATGTGCATTGAAAGAGGTGCTAACGGTCACCAATAAAGAGTTTCAGAGTTATCTGGACAGATATTCCAGCAGGATACCCACAGGGTTCCTTTGGCCTCAGATGAGCTTTTTATCCCATCAGCCTTTTCAATCCCCAGGGAAGGGTGTCTGTCCCGTAGGACGTAACAATCTGATTGACTGGCCGCAACTTGAAGAACGAGCATTTGAAATGCATTAAGTCTCGCATTTGCAAGTGTTAGAGCTATTGGCAATGTAAATGGATAATTTGACTTTTTGTGGCACAAAATTTGGTCAACCATGCCTCATAATTTGGTCCTTTCCTGCCACATAGTGCCACTGAGCAAGCAGATCTAGAAGATCATGTGTGACAAAAGCGAACTTTTAATGAGAAACAGAGGAACAATAATCTATACAATGATTAACAAACTTTAAGTGCTTAACTATAGTTAACGAAACTTTGCACTGACATTTTCTAAGCTGTGTGTGAATGGGATGTACTGTCCCTTCCATAAATGTGATGTAAGGTTACTAAGAAACAATGTTAAGTAAATGGTAGCAATGCAAATCTCTCCAATAATGCCCATTGTGCTGTGCAAAACTTGAAAGCACCATGGGCAACATGACCGCAAAGAAAGTAACTAGTAGTCATGAAAAGTGCTCCAATACTGCCCAATAGGCTGCGTAAAACTTGAAAGCACCTTGGCAGTCGTAAGCGTGTGGGGAAAAACAAAAGAAACAATGTGAAGGAACTGACAGGCATGCAAAGTGCTCCAATAGTGCCCATTGCACTGCGTAAAACTTGAAAGCGCCATGGGTGCCATGAGCACAAATGAGAAACAAAATAAACAATGAGAAGTAGCTGGCAGTCATGCAGAGCCCTCCAGTACTGCCCATTGTGCTGTGTCAAACTTCAATGTGATATGACCGCTATGAGCACGTAGGAAAAACAAACTAAACAATGAAAGGTATCTGGTAGTCATGCATAATGTGCTCTGTGAAACTTGAAGGGGCCTTAGCCATCATGAGAGTTACAGAAAAATAAACGAAACAATGACAAGCAAACTACCAGTTACTTGTTGTTGTTTCTCTTGTTTTTGAGTTGCATTCATGGCGCTTTCAATTTTTATACAGCAGGAACTCGATCTGCAGTGTTGGAGCGATTTGCATGAAGCACCCCAATACTGGTGATCGAGTTTCGGCTGTATGAATAATAAAAGCGCCATTAGTGTGACTAAAAAAACAAAACAAAAAATGACAAGTGACTTGTAGTTATGCAAATCACTCCAATACTGCCAAAGGAGTTCCAGCGTTTTGCAAAGGTAATTGACAACCCCTTTATCTGCCACTTTAAGTCCCTAGTAAATGGTACTTAGTTACCAAGGGCATGGGGTACTGAGGGTAGGCCCCTGAGGGCAGCAGCAGGGAGTGTGGCTCCCTCTAGGGCAATGTACCAAGATGCATCCAGCACTGCCATTGAAGGCTCAGTGTCCTGATGCAAACGTAAAAGGCAAATTGGACATGGCACACCGCCTGTGTGGCCTGTCCACCATACACTGCATATCACATAGGTAAATCAGCCCTCTGCAGGTCTTCCAGTCCTAAGGCAGGGTGCACTATTTAGTAGGTGAGGGCATAGCTGCATGAGCAATATGCCCCCACTGTGTCTTTGCCAAATCTGGGACATAGGCCCTCATTACAACCCTGGCGGTCGGTGATAAAGTGGCGTTAATACTGCCAACAGGCTGGTGGTAAATGCCGCCAAATTATGACCAAATTATGTCGGAAAGAGCTCAGACAGACAGCCACTTTACCACACCGACCGCCAGGGCGGAATCAACAGGCACCATGGCAGTAGGAGCCTAGAGCGAGACAGAAGACAATGTTCTGCCCACTGTATCAAGACACAGGAAACCACCACCTTTTCGGGGCGGTACCAACGACATCAAAAGCTTGGCGGAAACAATGCAAAGAAGGGAAACAACTCACCTGTGGAGTCTCAGGGAAGAACCACGCCACCATGGAGCCTAAACTGCATATATTGCCAATGGTCTTCTACGTCCTTCTCCACCACGAGCACCAACAACGGTGAAAACAACCACGGTGAGTACAGCCACCTAGCACACAGGGGAGGGGGGAGGAAAAAGAGAGTGACACACACATGCAACACGCAACACTCCCACCCCTAACACCATACACACAAGCAGATGCAGTAAGAAGACATATTTACTCCATACCCGTCTGAAATAATGCAAGGACAACACGAATAGATGAAAGTGAGTGTAATAAGATAAATACAGTAGTAATATGTGCATCCAATCTAAAAGTAAGTACATATTTACAAATCAAGGGACACTGCTCAGTCTTCAATGTTCGTTGGCCACAGGGCCACATTACAAAGTCCAAGGCCCCACTTGACTCCTGCGACAACACGGAGCATCAGTTCAAAAATAGGCAGGCACCTCAGGGGGACGGGAAATGGGGGGCACCTCAGCCGGCAGATGGAACAACACCACTGGTCCTGGAGTGGGCAACATGCCCTGTGCTTGGTCCTGGGGAGTACAAGGCGAGAGTCTCTCAAATGGGTGACTTGCCCACATGCTCTGGAGGGGGCATCGTGCCCTGTAATCTTCATCCGGGGAGGATGGGGAGAGTGGGTGGCTTACCCATAGGTTCTGGAGGGGGCATCGTGCCCTGTGATCTTCATCCTGGGGAGGATGGGGTGAGTGGGTGGGTTACCTACTGGTTCTGGAGGGGGCATTGTGCACTATGATCTTCATCCTGGGGAGTATGGGGTGAGTGTGTTGCTTACCCACTGGTTCTGGAGGGGGCACCGTGCCCTATGATGCAGGTCTTAAGGAGTGCAAGGTCACAGTCTCTCGGTTGGGTTTCATACCCACAGGATTTGCAGGGGCAGGCCGCACAACAGCCCATGGACCCACCATGGAGGTGATGCTGATGTTGCCGCTGGTGGCGGGAGGGAGCTCCTGCCCATCCCCTGCAGCCTCAGACAGCTGCCCACTGGTGGTGGCGGTGCTGCTGCTACTGGTGGTTGTGGGGGGAAGCTTCTGCCCATCCCCTGCAGCCTCAAATGGCTACCCACTGGTGCTGCTGCTGCTGGTGGCGGTGCTGGTGGTGGTGGGAGGAGGCTCCAGCCCAATCCCTGCAGCCTCGGACAGTTGCCCATTGGTGCTGCTGCTGCTGCTGGTGGGGGAGGCTCCAGCCCATCCCCTGAAGCCTCGGACAGCTGCCCACTGGTGGTGGTGGTGCTGCTGCTGCTGGTGGTGGTTGTGGGGGGAAGCTCCTGCCTGTCCCCTGCAACCTCGGATGGCTGCCCACTGCTGCTACTGGTGGTGGTGCTGGTGGTGGTGGGGGGAGGCTCCAGCCCATCCCCTACAGCCTCGGACGGCTGCCCACTGGTGCTGCTGGTGGTGGTAGAGTGAGGCTCCAGCCCATCCCGTGCAGCCTCGGATGGCTGCCCACTGATGCTGGTGGTGGTGGTGGTGCTGCTGCTGCTGGTTGTGGGGGAAGCCCCTGCCCATCACCTGCAGCTTCAGATGGCTGCCCACTGGTGCTGCCGGTGGCAGTGCTGGTGGTGGTGGGGGAAGGCTCCAGCCCATCCCCTGCAGCCTCAGACGGGTGCCCACTGGTGCTGCTGCTGGTGGTGGTGTGGGGCGGCTTCAGCCCATCCCCTGCAGAATTGGATGGCTGCACCACCATGGTTGGTGGTGGGGCTCCGACTGAGTCCCAGGCCCCTTGTCCTTTCTACCTGCGTGTGCAGGCCCCTTGCCCTTCCTGGCAGCAGCTGGGGATGGCTCCTTGCTCTTCTTGGCACCAGATGGGGATGGCTCCTTGCTCTTCTTGGCAACAGCTGGGGATGGCTTCTTGCTCTTCTTGGCACCAGCTGGGGGTGTCACCTTGACCTTCCTGGCAGAACTTGGGGCAGGCACCCTTTCCCTGTGGCTGCCCGGTGCTCGGGATTATTTGCCACCACGAGTTGCTGTGGACACTACTGGGCCCGTGGACTGGGTGACTGAGGTGCTTGCATGGGTTTTACACACCCTGGCCAGACATGAAGGATGGGGGGATGGGGTAGGGAAGAGGTCAGTGGTGGAGAGAAAAAGCTGCTTAGGAACATTGGGGCAGGGAGAGGGAGAAGGTCTGGGAGTGGAAGAAGAGAAAGTGGTTGTAGGAGGTATTTGTCTGCTATGTTTGGGTGCAGGTGCATGGGCTGGATGCTGTTGTGAGGTGGATGGCTGTTGGGTGTCTGAGTGTTTACTTTGGGAGGAGGAGGCACAGACACAGTGGGAGAGGACACAGGGGACATATGCATGGCTGTTGGGGTGGTGACTGCTAGAGAGGTGTGTGTTCTGATAGGTGTGCTGGTGATGACGGTAGTGGATGAGGATGAAGTGCATGCAGGTGTGAGTGTAGACGCAACTGGGAGGGAGGAGGAGGGGGCCACAGTGGAGGCAGTGGATGTTGGTATGTCTGCTTCTGGATGGTGTTTGTGTGAGTGCCTGTGGGATGAAGTGTGGTGCCTGTGTTTGCCTGTGCCACTCTTGGGTGTTGTCCTGTATGCATGCTCTTCTGCCTGTGTGCTTGGGATAGGTTGGGGTTGAGGGGAATGGGATTGGTAGAGGAAGTTGGAGGGGGGAGGGTATAAACAGGGACAATGGCTGCCATCAGAGAGGAGGCCAGAGCCTGGATTGATCTCTGTTGGGCCACCAAGCCAGTGTGAATGCCCTCCAGAAATGCATTGGTTTGTTGCACTTGGGCTGCCAGCCCCTGGATGTCATTCACAATGGTTGACTGCCCAACAGAGATGGATCTCAGGAGGTCAATAGCCTCCTCACTCAGGGCAGCACAGCTAACTGGGGCAGGGTCTGAGGTGCCTGGGGTGAAGGAGATGCCCACCCTCCTGGGTAAGCGGGTACGGGCAACTCGCTGAGGGGCTGCTGGGAGGGCAGTGCTGGTACGGGGGTGGCAGCTGTACCTGTAGCTGGAGTGGGCACAGAGGTGTCCACCACCACCAGGGAGCTTCCATTAGAGGACGTATCTGTATCTGAACTGTCCCCTCCAGTCTCCGCTGTGGTGCTCCCCTCGCCCTCCGTCCCACTGGTGGCCTCACCGTTGGTGGACTCTGCCTCCTGGGTCCTGTGGGATGCAGCTCCCTCCATCGCTGGTGCCTCTGCTCCTCTGCCAGATGATGCTAATGCACATAAGGGCAGGATGACAAAACAAAAAGGGGGGGAGAGACAAAGGATACACTTCGTCAATGGCTGCACCAACACCACCTTTGGTGTACACAGCACCCTCACACACAGGGCACAGCCTTACACACTATGCAATGCACTACCAGTAACAATGCTAGTCGCCAGGGCATGGGGAGGAACACATACCGCTAAATTCAGCATACCTGGGACCCACACACCCCTGCCCAGTACTGGATGCCTACTAGCTAGGTAGGAGGAATTTTGCATCAGAACCCTGCCCAACATGGGACCTACTCTGCAATGTCAGCCCTGTCCTAGGGACACACACAGGCTCACATCCCCCACCCAGATACCACCCCACCAGGCATAAGTAATAATGATGGGCACCGTACTCACCTCTTTGTTGCTGCTGTGATGCCCCCAAGCGCCCATCCAGCCCTGGATAGCCACTGCCAGTTTGCGGGCCATCAGGGGGGTCAGGGTTCGACGGACACCCCTTCCTCGTTGGGAGGCCATCCCCAGCTGGCCCTCCGCCATCTTCAGTGCCCAGCATCTCAGGTCCTCCCACCATTTCTGACAGTGGGTGCTCTGCCTGCCGTAGACCCTCAGGGTCCCCACTTCCTATGGCATGCCATATACCCTTCTTTTGATAGGCGCTGACCCGCAGAGGAAATATACACAGGGAAAGGTATTAGTTAGACGGTCCTGCCTGTTACACTCATTCTCCACCATAGCCCTTCAGATCCCCTTACGCACATACATGCTGCATGCTGCCCAGGGCCCATCCACCAACCCCCTCACACGAGGCCTTCACACACAGTACTCCATACATGCCCCATGCATCGTGCTCACCTGTTGGTCTGGAGGCCCATACAGCAGTCCGTACTGGGGTAGGACCCCATCCACTAGTCTCTCCAACTCCACTGAGGTGAAGGCAGGGGCCCTTTCCACAGTCTCACAGGCCATGGTAGGTTCCAGACACAGGTCACAGCAGCACATGCAGTGTAGATCCCCTCCTGTTGAAGGTCAGGGAGCAAGTGAGTGAACAGATAGAAAATGGTGGTCACCTCCGCGACGTGCATACCGTCACTGCCGGAGTACATCACCATTGACCATTGTTCCCTATAGGGCCCAATAATAACCAATGAGGAGTTACACTGCAGTTCCCGACCACCTCCTGCAACGGTGCACAACGTCAGCGGAACTACCTCACTTCCACCTGTTCCTCCATACAGGACAGGTAGACGCCATTTTGGGGGGAAGGGAAGGCCATGGATCATAACTGCGTCACAGATCACAATTGTACATTCAGGACATATGCCATTAATACATTACAAAATCACATCATGCATTGAACATATGACCGGCTTCTCAGTCTTTTCCCCCATAGATTGCAACTGCTGCGGATGAATAGTAGATGAATAGGGGATGGAGACATCCCTAGTGTACAGACCCCTGGTGGACTTGGCAGCAATGGAGGATAGGCACATTATCCTCACCTAAAGACCTGACCGGGCCATAATCACAGAGCTGTGTGCCCAACTGGAGCCTGACCTGATATCTGCTGTACGTCACCTCACTAAGATTCCCCCTCTCATGCAAGTGCCATCTGTGCTCCATTTCTTGGCAACTGGTTCTTTCCAAGTGACAGTGGGCTTGCCAGCAGGAATGTCACAGCTAATGTTCTCAATAGTGCTGACCAGAGTGTTGTGTACCCTGATTAAACACATGTGCAGCTACATTGTTTTTCCCCAAGTGGAGGATTTGGCCACAGTGAAGGCTGACTTCTATGCAATGGGACATATCCCCAACATCATTGGGGTGATTGATGGAACACATATTGCATTTGTTCCCCCCTCCCCCGGCAAATTGAACAGGTCTTCAGAAATCGAAAAAGTTTTAACTCAATGAATGTGCAGATGGTGTGTTTGGCGGCCCAGTACATCTCCCATGTCAATGCTAAGTATCCAGGCTTGGTGCATGATGTTTTTATCCTGAGGAATAGCAGCATCCCAAATGTGATGGCCCACCTACAAAAGCACAGGGCGTGGCTAATAGGTGAGCCCTGGTTCCCACCCAGTGTATGTTGGGTGGGCCATAAGGGTTAGTGTGTGACTAACAATTGTCCCTCAATATTTGCAGGTGACTCTGGTTACCCCACCTTCTCCTGTGAGGAATCCCAGGACAACGGCAGAGGAACGTTACAATGAGGCACATGGACAAATAAGAAGGATCATTTAATGTACATTTGGCCTCCTGAAGGCCAGGTTTCGGTGCCTCCATCTAACAGGTGGATCCCTGTGCTACTCACCCAAGAAGGTCTGCCAGATAATCGTTGCATGCTGCATGTTGCATAACGTTGCCTTGAGACGCCATTTGCTTTTTCTGCAGGAGAAGGGGGCTGGAGATGGCCATCTGGCAGCAGTGGACCCTGTGGACAGTGAAGATGAGGAAGCAGAGGATGACGATGAGGACAACAGAACTGCAGTGATTAGACAAAACACACAGGTAAGACAGTGTAACTTCACATTTCATTGAAAGATGTTTGTTTGACATTGTCACTGGCAGGCTGTGATTTCCCACTTCCATGCCGACTCACTGTACCCTTTGGCAACTCTTTTTGCAGATGTTGGTGCCCCACTATCGCTCCTGGTGTGTTCACTGCAGCCAACTACAGGTCTTTACTATGCATACATTACTGTTCAGCTAAATTGTAATGTTTAAACCTTGTTAAACGAATACATACTTAAACCATTTGACATACTCCATACTTGTATTTTTTCCAAGGGTGTTTATTGCAGTGCTCTGAAGAAAAGGGGGAAGTGCAATGGGCTGGGGTGATGATGGAGGAAAGTCCAGGGTAGAGTCCAGTCTATTTGTAGCACAGGTGCATTGTCTAAGGGGGCATAGGAAGGGGAGCAATGGAAGTTAAAGGTGGACAGGATGACGGAGTGGGACACAAGGGTGACAATCAGGAGAGTCTCATTTCCTGGCGGGGGTCTTGGCAATAGTCTCTGGCTTCTGCCTGGATCACAGGGAATGTTTGCTGGGTGGTTCTCCTTCTGAAGGGGGAGGGGTGCTGGTTGCCTGTTGGTCCTGTGGCGGGGCCTCCTGTCCACTAGCGGCAGCAGAGGTGGAGGGCTGTTCAGTAGTCTGGCTAGTGGTAGAGGCCCACTGGTGTGACACTGCCTCCCTCGTAATGTTGGCCATGTCTGCCAGCACCCCTGCAATGGAGACCAGGGTTGTGTTAGTGGACTTCAAGTCCTCCCTGATCCCCTGGTACTGTCCCTCCTGCAGCCGCATGTTCTCCTTAAACTTGTCCAGGATCTGGCCCAGCGTATCCTGGGAATGTTGATATGCTCCCAGGATCGTGGTGAGTTCCTCCTGGAGAGTAGGTTCCCTGAGCCTCTCCTCCCCCTGGCGCACAGCAGTCCTCCCAGCTTCCCTGTTGTCCTATGCCTCTGTCCCCTGAACCTTGTGCCCACTGACCCCAGGTCCCTGATTGTCTTGGGTTTGTGGTGTGGCCTGGGGTCCCTGTAGTGGTGCACACACTGCTGATTGACGTGTGCAGGGTACAGAGGTATGGGCATGCTGGGTGGGTACTGTGTTGATGTTTCCTGAGATAGGAGGGACTGTGGTGGTGTGGAACTGTGCCTTAGTAACCGACTGTCCGGAGGTCCCTGATGGGCCAGGTTGCTCATCCAGATCCAGGCGAGCAGAGTCACTTTCATCACTGTGGGCATCTTCTGTGGGGGGACTGGATGTTGCTGGCACCTCTTCTCCAGTGGCATTGGCTGGGATACATGTGGGGATGTAAATGCAGTGTTATTATTTCTGTGTGTGACATATTGTGCATGGGTGGGTTGCCCTCTATGGTTGTTATTGCCCTGGCAGCTTTACCTTGTTATGTGGTGGGCTAGCTGATTCTCTCTAGTGTGCATGCTTTAGTGATATGTGTCCATGCAGGTCTGTGAGTGGTATCCATGCATTGGTATGGCATGTTGTGATTGCCATTGGGATGAGTGGGTTGTGATGGTGGGGTGTGTGGGAGGTGGTGGAGTGATGGGAGTGAGGGTAGGGTGGGGGTATGTAATGGCATGCAGGAAGGGGGTGATAATAGTATAGAGTTGACTTGCCAGAGTCCACTCCTCCTCCTACTCCTGCTAGGCCCTCAGGATGCATGATTGCCAAGACTTGCTTCTACCATGTTGTTAGTTGTGGGGGAGGAGGTGGGGATCCACCACCAATCCTCTGTACTGCGAGCTGGTGTCTTGCTGCAATGGAACACACCTTCCCCCATAGGTCGTTCCACCTCTTCCTGATGCCATCCCTTGTTCTGGGGTGCTGTCCCACGACGTTGACCTTGCCCACGATTCTCCGCCATAGCGCCATCTTCCTAGCAATGGATACCTGCTACACCTGTGATCCAAATAGCTGTGGCTCTACCCGGATGATTTCCTCCACCATGACCCTTAGCTCCGTTCAGAGAATCTGGGGTGTTGTAGTGATGCCATGGGTGTAGCCTGAGTGGTGTGGGTGAGGGTGTGTAGGGTGATGTGTTAGGGTGTGTGATGGAAGGTGCGTGGGTGGTATATTGGTGAGGGTGATATGTGGCTCTGGTTGTGTGAGTGCTCTTGCTGTCTCTCTCTGTTGGCAATTATTTGTAGCCATAAAGAGTTGTGGGTAATGTGGGTGTGTGTTTTATAGTGGTGTGGGTGTGGGGTGTGTATGGGTGTCAGGTGTGTGTGGTTTGAATTGTCCACTGTGGTGCTGTTTTGTATGTGTGTGTGTATTTTGAGCGGAGCAGTATGTACTGCCGATAGTTTACTGCCATTAAATGTCCGCTATGATTATTCGCGAGTCATAATGTTGTGGCCGTTGTTCTGTTGGCGTAACGGTGTTTACGGTTTACGGTTTTGATACCGCCAGTTTATCACTGACCTTTGGGCTGGCGGACTTGTGTTTGTGGCTGAATAGTTGACAGATTGGTATGTGTGCATCATAATATGGTGAACAGATATCCGCCATGGCTGCAGTCAGCATGGCTGTGAGTGGAATTTACCGCCAATGTCATAATGAGGGCCATAGTGAGTAAACAGAGCAGCCATTTTAGATGCATGTGCTGGCCACTGGTCAGAATGAGTTTTACAGCTACATGATGGCTACTCTGAACCCTGGGTTGTTTGGTATCAAACAACTCTGAATGATAAATCCAAACTGGTACCAGTCCCAACCAGCCTTCCACCTCCAGACACAAGCCTGAACCCCTGAGGTGAGAGCTCCTGCTCTATGGGATTCAGATTAATACCCTTCCTGGGTGAAGGTCCCAATCCCTCAGGAATGTGCACTGCCCTGTTGGTGAGCTTCAAAGGGCCTACTGCCCTCAAAACTCTACCCCCAGGCCTTCTGCTAGCAGCAGATGGCCTCCTCTGTTGCAAACTCACATTTTTGGAAGGAGCAACGGTGGGAAAACTAAGCAAAGGACAGGAGGAGTGGTTCTACCTAACATGCACTACCCCCAAAGTGTTGCCTGTGAGGTGACATCTCCATTTCATGTTCTTCCATCTTGGATGGAATGAAAATAGCCAATCATGTATAGGGAAGTGACCCTTGCCCACAGAAAGTGGTCACTTAGTGGGTGTAGCCATTCTAAGGTAGATGACCAATTGGTCACTACCAGGTTCCCCCTATAACATCCACCAGATACAGCATTTAGTGGGCACCCCTAGACCAAGCAATCAGATTTGACAGACAAAAGAAAACCAGCACAAAGAAGATCCGAAGCACTAGACACATAGACCTGCTGCAGCAAAGAAAAGGTGCCAAACCCTGCCTGCTGCACCCAGGGCCCGACAATAGCCGCTGAGAAGCTGCTGGACAACTGGACAAACTCAAAATAATCCCAAATGTACCCCTGGCTTTACAAATCACCAAAGAACTTCCTCGAGAATTGAGGTACCACTTTAAAACTTCAAGAAACCAGCTAGCCAGTGATGGTGACTTCACTGACCAACCACTAACTCCTGAACCAGATGCTGCAGCTGGACCAAACTGCACCCCAACCATTGTGAGGACAAAGCCTGTCAGTGTGCTAAGTTTAGTGGCACTGCACCCTCTAGCGGTCAAACCATGCCAATACCCTGGGTATTGGTCAACCAACATCATACACCAAGAAAAACAGCTCACCCGGTGCTGCAAAAGGACCCATGAGGAAGCCCCAGTCAAGGGACTTCAGGAACGGGGAGTGCTCCCATTGTCCTGTAAATTACCCTTGAACAAACTTACCTCCTGCTCCTGAGGGCATCGTTGCGCATAGCTCATGGCTTACCAATTCACTCTTCATCCGGCCGCGCTGTGCCCTGAACTAAAGAACCTGCTGTCCCCTATGGGTCCCCCATCTCTTGTGACCTCGAGACTCCAAGGGGACCCCCAGGATTCAACTTTAAACTTACATGTGCAGCACTTTTTCAAGTGGTTCCATGCAATGGCCCTGCACCAGCTCCAGAGACCTTTTCCCACTGCACCCACCAGAACCGTGAGTTGCCCGAAGTTTTCCAGCTGGCATAGCGTGTCCACCAATGAACTCAATCAGCCAGAGAAAGAAGAAATTGGTAAAATGTACGATTGTATATGTATTTTTTAAGATGATTCTCCATTGATTCCTACGGTGCATAATTACACACAAAAAAGACTATTTTTTATTAAACTTTAAAAATACATAGCTCAAAAAGTACTTGACCAATTCCAATGATCTTGGTCTTTATATATTTATATGAAAATGTGAAGTATTTTGATAAAGTAGTCTCGAGTTATTCCTTTGAGTGTGTGACTTGCAGGATTGATACTGTGAGTACAACAAATGCTTTGCACTTCTCCAAGATTGGCCTAACTGCTCGACCAAGCTAGCTTAAAAATTAGAGCATTAGGTGATCTAGTTTTTACCCCTGAAAACCAACATGTGGTTGCCTGGATCCCCTGCATAGTGTGCCTAGCTTTGCACATTACATAGAGGGCCAGCCTCTTACATATAAGCCCAACCTAAAAATGGTGTAGCCAACATTGCACAATATAATCCCTATGTCCTAAACTAATAACAAAAAAACATATGAAGGTACATAGTAGGTCTCCCTGACCCCTTGGCACTCATGGGGAGGACCCAGAGGCAGCCCATAGGGTCCACAACAAAACAAAGTGCACACCATGGGTACCACAGCACTCCCATGAGGCTCATAGCTGCCTTCCCATGAGGTATTGCAACACTCTCATCGGTGTCACCCACAGGACCTTGCAAGTATCATTGGGTGTATCTTGCATGGTACAATAGTACCATGGAGGTGCATAGGGGTCCTCTTGTGGTACTCAAAAGATGAGTGAAAACTATTAAATATACTTGTGGAATGGGGTACATTGGGTGATTGACAACCCTCAGGAAGGGGGGTTGGCCACAGGGTCTGGGTGAAGGCTATGAGTTAAAGGTAGGCTGAAGACCATGCATGGTGAGGAAATAAGGGTCATTCCTCTCTTGGGGTTTGCCTCTTGCAGGGTTTTATCTGCAGGGCCTGGTGGCAATGCTGAGCCTGGCAGGGAGTTCGGTACCCACAAGGTGCTGGCCCTATTGCAGACCCATGCAGTGCACTGGCAAAGGCCTTGCACAGTGGGTAGCTGCCCCCTTCCCCACATGCAGTTGGCAGCAAGGCCTGGCCTTCAGCCGTGAGCAGCAGGGGAGTTGGCCTCCCATAGGTGGCAGAAGTCCACAAGGTTTTGACCAGGGCTGAGCCACAGACTGCTCTATGGGGGAGTTGAATGCCCATGGGATGTAGTGAGCGCAGCCAAGCCCACATTGCACATGGCTGATGTCTGACAAGAACACATTTGTCACTAAAATGTCAGCTTCTGTGAGGCCCTATTGTAGGAGGTTGGCCTGGTTTGTAGTGGGTACCTAAGGTACTTACACCTTATACCAGGTCCAGATATCCCTTATTAGGGAAATGTAGACAGTGTCTAGAAGCCAGGCTTTCTAGGGGTACAGTGTTACAAAAATAAAGCTACTTTATTTTGGTGACACAAATGACAAAAATACCATAGAGCCTATACTCCCTTAGGAAGTAAGTAATACAGAAATTATATACACTAGTGTGAAGAAATAGCTGAAGAAACAGTTAGAAAACAATGCAAATAGGTTAGTTTCCCACCTAGGCAAGTGTAGTACGTAGAGGGGCACTGGGAGTATTAGAAAACACCAAAGGTAAGTAATAGAACCCAACCCAGAGGCCTGAAAGCAGGAGTAAATCACAGTAACTTTCCTAGAACACACAAGAACACAAGAAAGAAGATTATGCAAGAAACAGAAGAGACTGCAAGACACCAACAATGGATTCCTGGTGCTGAAGACCTGTGGAAGAAGGGGACCAAGTCCATAAAGCACTGAAGAGTCCAGGGAGAATAGCAGCCCCTGCTAACTCGGATGAAGGTGCAAAAGAGTAACCACAGGTGAGGAACAACAGTCAGTATTGCACCCAAGAAGACAGATGCGGGTTCCTGGTTGGTGCAGAAGATGTCCCACGCCGAATGGATGAATGCAGTCTGGTTTGCGTCACTGGATTCCTCCAACAAGCCTTGGCACATGCAAAGACTCGGTTAGTGGAAAATGGCACTGCCCGGGACCAGGATAGACCTGGTGGATTCTAACCGGGAGGTGGAGTCAGAGGGGGCTCTCAGCAACTCAGAGAGCCCTCAGAAAACCAGGCAGAGCACACAGGAATCCCAAAGCATGGGACAAAGAAGGTGCAAATGGAGGCCCATGCAGCACTACACAAAGGGATCCCACACCGCCTGAGAACCACTCAGGAAGCTGTGCATCGCAGGAAGGAGTGCTGGTGCATGAAGAACTTTGTGGAAGGATGCCAACAAGCCTTGGAAACTGCAAAACATGTGATGCACTGGGGTACTGTCTTGCGTGGGGAGGCAAGCTTCTACCTCCACCAAAGTTGGACAGTTGGACGTCAGGACCATCAGGACCACTTCAGTCCACCACACTTGTTGCTGGAGCCAGGCACTTCTTCAGGAGAGGAGACCCACGCTACCGGTCATCGCTGCAGAGGGATGCCTGCTGAAGCAGGGAAGTGACTCCTTCACTTAAGGGAGATTCCTTCATTCTTCTGGTGCAGACTGAAGACAGGCAGTCCTTGGAGGATGGAAACAGGTGAAGTTGCTTGCAGGAGTTGAAGATACAATGTTGCAGATGTCATCTTTGCTTCTTTGTTGCAGTTTGTAGAGTTCCTGGAGGGTCCAGATGCAGTTTCGTCGGTAAGAAGATAAAGTAAAGGATGCAGAGGATTCCTGCTTGAGTCTTGCAATCTGAATTTGAAGAACCATCTAAGAGAGAGACCCAAATAACCCTGGAAGGGGGATTGGTCAGCTAAACAGGTAAGCACCTATCAGGGGAGGGCTCTGACGTCACCTGCTGGCACTGGCCATTCAGATGCTCCCAGAGTGCCCTGCCAACTTGGAATCCAAGATGGCAAGACCCAGGGGCACTTTGGAGGAGCTCTGAGCACCACCCCTTTGTCCAGATTCGCACCAGAGCAGGGACTGGGGGTCCCTTAACCGGTGTAGTCTGGAATATGCAAAGAGGACGCCATCTGTGCCCTTCAAAGCATTTCCAGAGGCTCTGGCTACCCCTCCCATTCCTGTAACACTTATCTCCCAAAGGAAATTCTTTGTTCTGCCTTCCTGGGCTTGACCTGCTTTGGGCAACAGGAGGGCAGGAATCTGTCTGTGAGATAGCAGCAGCTGGAGGCACCTGGAAAGCCTAAGAAGGCTGTAATGGCAGCACTGGGGGTCCTCTAAGGAGCCCCCAGAGTGTATGGAATCATACAACCAATGCTTGCAAAAGCCTTGGGTATGATTTCAACATGGTTGATACCAAACATGGCCATATTTGGAGTTACCATTGTGAAGTTGGGCATAGGTAGTGATCTACGTGATGCACGTGTAAAATGGCATCCCTGCACTCACGAAGTCTGGGAAAATGGTCCTGGAGGTTCTGGGGGCACCTCTGCTAGTACAGGGGTGCCATCACACACAGGTGCTCTGCACCCAGCCTTCATGCCCACAAGGCCTGCAATATGGGTGACTTATAAGTGCCCTGGTGCAGTGTAAATGGCAGTGAAAGGGTTCATGCACCATTTCACACAGGCTGCAATGGCAGTCCTGCAGAAGCCTTTGCATGGACTCTCTATAGGTGGCACAAGATATGCTGCAGCCTATAGGGTTTCCCCTGGAAAGCCAATGCCCTGGGTACCTATGTTTTCCATAAAGAAGCGACTTATAAGGGGGTAGCAGTATGCCAATTTTGGATGAACTACTGGGTTATCAGTATGCAGTGACAACATTTAGAGAAGAGAGAGCATAATAACGAGGGCCCTCTTTAGCAGGATCCCAGTCAATACAGTCAAACAGAAATTGGGGGTAACATGCCAAAAAGAGGGTACTTTCCTACACCTATGACAACCCTCTTTAGTGTAGTAAAACACACCACACACCTTCCTGATATAAAAACAATGGCATCCAATCCTAAAGCCATGCTCACAACACCAGAGTGAGATGAACCACATCTAGGTGGGACATTGTCACATTGTATATCATTTGGGCACAACTTGCCGAATTCCACATAACATAAACAAGTGGAATTACTTGAGATATCATATAGTTAATTTGGTGAATTTGAGTTATTTGTTAAAATTTTAAATGGTATGTTTTAACTGAAATTTTCACCAAATTATTATGTCCCTTTACCATTTCATTTTTTCAGTGAATTTAAATACAAAGTAAGAAATTATTACCGTACCTAATTATAATGTCACTTAGCCTTTGTTTTTTTCAGTGAATTTCACAGGTTTTCTTAATTCAAAGGAATATGTTATTACCTTACATAATGCCAACCCCACGCAACACACAACCTTTGGCATACACAGCATTGAATTGCCGATAGGACCTGGTCTGTGCCCTGACCCTGCGTTCAACCCCTCACAGGCATGCAACCCCATGCCACACATGGACTTTGGTTCTACTGAAATGAAGCATGTTAGATAGCTTTGTATAACTAACTCAGACCTATCCTAAAACTGATATGCAAAAGGATATAAGTGACTGGTGTATTGCTGAATCAACTACATCCTTATGGAAAAAAATACTACCTCAGACTTCATTTATATTTGCCTTCTATGAGTGTTGTTTTTGTCTTGACAATACTTTAATAAAACACTCTGGCATCAGCTTTCCTGCCAAACATATATCACTTAATAAACATCATGGATACCTTAGTGCCCATAATATAAACATAATAGTATCAATGGTGAGTGACAAAGGATTCCTATTATTGCGTCACAAAACTTTTGAGTTCAAGTTCTGGCAATGTTCCAACACATTTCTGGTGATAATATGTAGTAAAACATTTAAAGTGACTAGTGAGCTTAGTTCAAACGACTCCGCTTGAATGAGTCAACTTTCAGAATGCTTCTCTGTACATTTGGTCATCTTCAGCAGCTTGTAAGAAGATAGCTTCCACAATGCCACAGTGCCTTGAAGCGAGGGTCCTGGATGCAGCCATATAGTAACTTGATTACCTGGCATAGATGCTGCATCAAAGGAGGACAATTATACTCAGCAATCCAAGTAAGTCCGAAAATAATGTATAAAGTGCTCAGTTAATGAAAACCATTACACTAAAATTAAAATGTAAACACGCATCTCACAAAAAAAAAATAGAAAAGATATATCCACCAGGTGGACCTCGAGTTCTTAAAGTGCAGAGTGTACCGGCCCTGGTGCGAGAAGACCATTGCTCAGTACATGTCCAATATAAAGAGCACTGTCAGGCGAACACTCAAGTCCTAAAGTGCATGTGTGCCAAAAGGTTTCTATATTATTAAAACACAGAGCTCTTCTGTTGTTGTTTTCCAGCCATGGCAGGGAGCAGGGGCTTATGTCTTTCAGCCTTGAATGGTTGTACCAGTCAGAGCACGCTTAACTCTCTCCAGGTATCTCACCGTTTGGGTATTCAGTTTTTAATTATCAGAATTAAAGCAGCTTAGGTCCGCATGTCTGCATGTGCAAACCCCCAGTTGTACCCACTCACCTACTCAGCAATCTGGCCACTGTTCTCAACAATGCAAGAGATTTAGAATTCTGGAACTTATAATACTTGGGCAAGACACCATTGTACAAGATGCTCTCCTCAAGTGTGCATTCTTATGTCGGGGAGCACCAACACTTTGTACGTATTGCTAGACGGCCCTGACTTCCACAACCTCTGCATGTTTTGAGCACCATGGTCCACCCTTATCACAACAAGTGCCCAGATGCACTTCCTGACAATTTGTCATAGAGTTTGGATGGCTTTGTAGAGCTAGATGCATTAAGATGACATGTTGTTTCATGACGTGTTACACTGAGGATTTTCTTAGTACCTGGAATCAGGTTAACTTGTTGTTTACTTAAATATGTTGGTTACCTTAAGACTAATTATTTTTGACACACACAATTTGTCTGACTATCCGCACTGGCCACCTACCTATGATGTCCACTATGTCTGCCTGTGAACAATGTAAATGTATATTTTAGAAGAGGAAACGGAGTCTTACAGGAAGAGATTGTCGATGAAGAAGTATAGTTGTTCAGCCGTTAGATGATGAAGACAACTACAACGGGTTGTTCTCACATATAGCAAGCAATAAATAAACATTCAACCCCAATTCCCTCTACCCCAGGGAAGAGATGGAGCAAATTCATGACGTGTGTGAGAGAAATTATGGAAAAACAAGACAGCCTTGCCACAAATCTAGCTCCTTGCCACCTAAATCTCCCACTCTATTAAGATAGGTTGTGCCCAATTCAGTTCTAGTCAGTGTGCAGTCAGCATGGGAACTGAGAGCACCTCCTAACATCAAATTTGACAAAATGATTTGTTTCATTCTAGCTGGTGCAAAAAAAGTAAAACTTGGTCAAGCAATGTTTATGTATGATGTCATATTACAAGTCCAGAATGAATTTCTTTTTCACCAGGGACAGAGTATAAAGTGGGATGCTATGTGTTTTCATCAGTAAGTGGGAAATACATGACATGCTATCCCTATTCCAATGGGACAAACCTAGAACAAGTCACCAGTAAGTCCTGAATTAATACTACAAAAAGTAACATTGGTATGTTCTTCTGTATTTATACCCACCTATTGTTCCACTGTTTTGAGAGGGGTTTACATACATAATCACTATGTTTAGAAGCACTTTCCTGTGCATGATGTAAGACCCCTGAGTTAACAGTCATCCCACCAAGCGGTCCCGCCACTCCCACCATCATCATAGCTACCGCCATCCCCCTGGTGTCTATGAACACTAGAGAGGAGTTACTTACATACCTTCGCATGTCATCATCGTCCTAGAAATAGATAATGATGATGCAGGTGACATGACCCTTCTCCTGTTTCTTGAGGAGTGAGGGCCCAAGCCATTGACATGATCTGTGACCCTCTCTTCACTATGCATGCACAGCCATCATGGAAGAGAGATACCCCAAAGTATCTGGAGGCAAGCACATTCAGAAGCAGCAAAGGTTCTTGGGGAACACAGAGGGCGGCATTGCTTAAAAAGAAGCTTCAACTATTAAACAGATATGCTGTGTGAAATGCCATGAGCTCTATGAAGAAAGCCATATGTCCCCTGAAGCCGTAGGACTGACACGCAGCTGCAGCCATTTTAAAGTGCAGAGTATGAGTAACTCATGGCCCATTGCATGAAGATATACTGTTGCTGAAGCCAGGAAGTTCTTTTGAAAGTTTTGCAGACTGTTTCTTTTTAATGGAAACACAAAAGACTAAAGTGGCTTCAGAGAAATATTCACTATTGTGTTAAAAGATTGAGGTTTTGGTTTATGGTCACTTTTGGGGGTCATCCTTACAGATGCACTTGTTTTGTTAACATGAGTTGTGTATTGACTCATCTTTTCACAGACTTGATGACCTGTGTAATGACACTTGCTTCCATTAAAGGAAACACTTAGGTGGGCATTCCGACCCTGGCGGTTTGAAACCGCCAGGGCCGGGGACCACGGAAGCACCGCCAACAGGCTGGCGGTGCTTCCAGGGCCATTCTGACCGCGGCGGTAAAGCCGCGGTCAGAAAAGGGGATCCGGCGGTTTCCCGCCGGATTTCCCCTGGCCCAGAGAATCCTCAGCGCCGCCATGGGGATTCCGACCCCCTTCCCGCCAGCCTGTTTCTGGCGGTTTACACCGCCAGGAACAGGTTGGCGGGAACGGGTGTCCTGGGGCCCCTGGGGGCCCCTGCACTGCCCAAACCACTGGCATGGGCAGTGCAGGGGCCCCCTAACAGGGCCCCATAAAGATTTTCACTGTCTGCTTTGCAGACAGTGAAAATCGCGACGGGTGCTACTGCACCCGTCGCACCCCTGCAACTCCGCTGGCTCCATTCGGAGCCGGCTTCCTCGTTGCAGGGGCTTTCCCGCTGGGCCGGCGGGCGATCTTCTGGCGATCGCCCGCCGGCCCAGCGGGAAAGTCAAAATGACCCCCGCGGTCTATTGACCGCGGTGCGGTCTTTCGGCGGTTTCCGCCCAGCGGGCGGCGCCCGCCGCCCGCCGGGCTCAGAATGAGCTCCTTGTTGTATAGTGAATGTTATACTCTAATGCCAAGGTGTTTTGGCAGCACACTCCCTCAGCACTCCAGCACTTGTACGTGTACGTTAGTAAGGACACCTGTGAGTCACCCTGGGTAATCTGTTCTCTGTAGTCTTATCATTATTCCATAGCTATATAACGTTAATGCAATGGAGGTCTCTGTGCCAAGGGATTGTGCTGCCTTACAAATGCTACATTCTAATGTGTCTTCCCTATGTTGCAGTATCTGCAGCTGCCACCTTGAAAGTAAATACAACACACAGAGCTTCAGCAAACTGTAGACAATTGAAACAGGGAGAAAATCACAAGTAACATTCAACATGTTGTTAGAAACTGGAAGCTGGTGCAGGTTTGATTATATCAGTAAAGATTTCTTTTATCTTGCCTGCAGCAGGTCCCATGGCATCCTTTCCACACTACTGGATGTGACCTATGTCACACTGTAGATGGGTTGACAGGATCAAATTAGAACAATAGTGAATATATAACAGATTGAAAGATAAGTTTGGGAATCTTTTGAGTCCCTCTGTAAACTCCTGGAGAGGCAGGGTATCACCCACGCTCTAATGTTCGCCTTCTTCACCTGGACCAACACAATACCATCAGCCATTTCCTCATCATCTCCATTGCAATCACTGCAGAAGTCTCCACCCTTCAAGTTGGTCTGTGGCCCACATATCCCAACCCCCTGTCACACGTAATGAACAACCTGCCCAGAAATGCATGAGAGGCTGAGGATAGGACAAAGCTGCTAGTGCTTGCTGTATCTTGAACTTAGGCCAGAATAAAACATTTGGGGGCAGAATTATGAAAAGTGGCAATGCAACTAGTGCAGCGCCACTCTTCTTGCGCGCCTTAGTGCCCCCATAACACTACCACGTGTGCGCCATATTTAAAAGAAAGCGCACCATGGCGGTAGTCAGGGGGACTAACATCATTATTTTTTACACTAGTCTGGTGCTTTGGAGGATTAGTGTGGATGCAAATCCTGCAAAGCATCCAGGGGCCCATTGAAAAACATGGTAGCCTCCCTTTAACGCCTGCTCTTTTAGTTTTCTTTAAGCCATTCTTTCACCCCACCCCCAATGCCGGAGCACCCCCCTTCCATATATCATACCTGGCGTAGGCATAATGTGGTGCAAGGGGTAATAATGTGGCTCAAGGCAAACATTGCGCCATTTTGTTAATATGTTGCGGCGCTTTTGGCCTTCCTACACCACATTAACCTAAAAAAATGATGCTAGTGTGGCCCTCTTAAATCTGGGCCTTACTTTAAACTATCTTTAAATCATTGTACTTTGTTTTTACATTACAGATTATATTAATCATGTAGCCACATTTGGAAATAAATCACAATGGCATCTCTGAATTTACTGATGTATAACATGATATCAAACATCTGATTTCAGAAAGGTCATTTCAGTAGTTTGCTCCAGGGCAGGTCTGATATTCAATATAGGAGCAACATCACAAGAGTGCACAGTGGTGAACTGAACACTGTTGTCCCCCAGGATCATAAACATTACTTGAACCAGTGAAGCTGACACAGCAATGGGCAAAACACAGGTAGAGTCATACACTCTGGGAACTGAAATGTGCGAAATGTTCAAGTTGTATACTATGTTCCCTGTAGTCGGCGTGTGAGCATGTACATGTATGCCACCTAATGCTGTTTCATGCTGTGCTACCTCATGCTGTGCCACGCTGTGCTACCTCATGTTGTGCCAAGCCATGCCACCTCATGCTGTGGTGTGCTACTTCATGCTGTGCCCACTCATGCTGTTTTGTGCTGTGCCACTTCATATTGTGTTATGCTGTGCCACCCCATGCTGTCATGCTGTGCCTTCTCATGCTGTGCCACATAATGCCATGTCATGCTGTGCCACCTGATGCTGTGTCATGTTGTGCCACCTCATGCTGTGTTATGCTGTGCCACCCAATGCTGCCATGCTGTGCCACCTCCGGCTGTGTTATGCTGTACCACCTCATGTTGTGTTATGCTATGCACCGCATGATGTGCCACATAATGCTGTATTTTGCTGTGCCACCTCACACTGAGTCATACTCTGCCACCTCATGCTGTACCACCTCATGTTGAATTATGCTGCACCACCTAATCACGCTGTGCCACTTCATGTTTTGGCATGCTGTGTCACCTCATGATGTTTCCCGCTGTGCCACCTCATGCTGTGACACTTCATGCTGTGTCAATCTGTTTCTGTGGTCACAATCAGCCTTTTATTCATTGCCATTTCATCTGAGTTTCAACACACCATGCTAAAGCAGAGGATTCCAGACTGCAGATCATGTTGATTAACGTGAAAAGCACCCCTTGGTTCAGAGTACTATCATGACCCACTCATTACAATATCACAAAGGTATTACTTCATATGTATCTTCATTAGGGAACAGGGTTGCCACCCTTTTTGGAAGGTCAGTTTTACCACCGGGCTAATCATGATGTACCTTCCCGCCGACGTAACTGTGGTGGCTAAACCTCCACATCTGAGTTGGCAGAATCAAAGGCATATAAGGTTGAAACGTACCTTTTTTCTACTTTTCTCTTTCCTTCCGGCCATGAACCAGATCGTACACATACTACCTTTATTGCTGCTACTGGACCATAATGAAAACCAACCCCGTCATCACTGGAACCAAAGGTAAGTAACAGTTTTACCTGTTAACAAATTGTGTGTGCACATTAGCTCTGGCCTCATGCATATTTAAAAAATCCTTGCAAACAGCAGTACAATGTTGTGCAATGCATACGTGTGTAATGTGGTAGTTTGAGAAACTTAAAGATATATATTATTAACATGAATGAATTTGATACCATCTGCCTTCATACTAATGGATACATACACCAAAAGTCACAAAATGTGCCCATACCTGTGTGTATAATCATTTTGCCTAAACTATCACGTCAGACACATAAACAGTACACATGATTGTAACTACATAATTCCAATGTAATGCAGTAATTGTACTACACAATGCAATAAGTGGGTTCACACGAAATGTACTTTCAATGTCACCTCTACACCTAAAACATGGCATAGATGTATTAATGTCACATTTCCCCTTGTCTTGTGCATTTTGTGTGAATCATTAGATTTTGTTTAACTCCAAAGTGTTTTTATCATGTGCAATGCATGTGTGTTTTTATTAACACTTATCAATGTAAATAAACGCACGTGCATGAATGAATGAATTTCATGTTACTCATTTGCATTAATAACATAGCCATCAATCAATTACTAATAATTTAAAAATAATGGCTGGACAAAATTGCAAGAACCAAGGGCCAGATGTAGGAAACTCCCAAATTGCGACTTGCAATTTGCGAGTCCCTGCGACTCGCAAATTGCAACTCACAATTTGGGATGCAGAAAGGTGTCTCAGACACCTTCTGCAAGTCGCTATGGGGTCGCAAAGACCCACCTCATTAATATTAATGAGGTGGGTCGCAATTTGCGACCCCATAGCGACTCAGGGCACTCACGGGGATGGAGGCTTGCTGGGAACAGCAGACCTCCATGTCCGTGACTGCTTTTAAATAAAGCTGTTTTTTTTTTTCAAAGTGCAACCCGTTTTCCTTAAAGGAAAACAAGCTGCACTTTGAAAAATAAACCAAAACCTTTTGTTTCGGTATTTTTCAGGGCAGGTGGTGGTCTGCCTGCCCTGAAAAATTATTTTTGGGTCCAGTCACACGGGCACCCCTTCCCGTTTGCGAGTGGGTTACCATCCACCTCAAGTGGATGGTAACTGCGAGTCCAGTTGCGACCGCGTAATGGAATTGCATACCACTGCGACTCGCAAATAGGAAGGGAACAACCCTTCCTATTTGCGACTCGGAAATGCATTTTGCGAGTCGGTTACGACTCGCAAAATGCATTTCAACATAGCAAACACGCATTTGCGACTCGCAAACGGCGATTTTTGCCGTTTGCGAGTCGCAAAGTGTTTGCTACATCTGGCCCTAAATGATAATTTACTACAACAATGTGATACATTCATCAGAAATTAAATAGGTAATAAAGAAATAATACATTTCCATATGGTTTTGGGTAACCAAAGTTGGACTTCAGGACCAGAATTTGCCTCCTAATTTCACTGCCAAGGACAACATCCTCTGTAAGGGGCATCTAGTTGTCAGTGCAGGCACCTCAATAATCCTTCTTGAGAGGGGTGGCTTTAAATTTAGTAGGGACATGTAACTGGTCAACTCTGTTGGGGAAAGGGTAGAAGGGGTGGGAGAGGATCGGGTTTGGGAGGTAAGGGGAGTAGGAGTGGGGGTTGTGTGTCTGTGTCCGTTTTGCAAGTGCATGTGGGTCCAGTGCATGTGGTACAGGTTAGGGGGTGTGTTTCTTTGAAAGTGTATGGTGTTCAAGGGAGTGTTTGCACTGGGTGTTGCTGTGGGTGTGATTTTCTGTGAGTGTGTGTGTTCGGATGTGTGTACTGTGGAGGTGGTTGTTGTGCTTGTGGTGCATGTGTCTAAATGTGGCATAGTTACACGTGTGTTTGGTGTGTGTTTGGATGTGTGTGGTTTTTTAGATGTATTGTAGTCAGGTGATTGTGAGTGTGTTCGTCTGGTGGGTGTTGTTTTGCATATAGTGTATGTGTGAGACAGTGTGTGTTTGGAGCAGTATGATGTAGAGGTGGATGTTGTGGTTGTAGTGCTTGTTGTTGTGCTAGTGGTTGTGGGTATCATTGTGTCACACATGTCTGTGGTAGTGGGTGTTGTGGTTGTGGGTGTGGTAGTTGTGGTGGTTGTGTGTTTTGTGAGGTTTTGTCTCTTTGTATTGCTGTGACACAATTTTGTCAAATCTATCATGCATTTTTAAAAAGTTGGTACAGATTATTTCCTAAAATGTATTATATCCTTGGAAAGACTTACTTGTAGTGACCTGTTTTTGTTGATGTATGAACAAGTGTGTTTAGGAATGGGAACTATTTGTATGGGTGATTGAGAACTTGTGCCATATGTACTTGCAGCACAGGATAGATCTTACCCTGTATGTTCCCACATTACATGGTTAATACATACAGATACTCATTCACCAGAAAATGTAATAATTCTAAAGTGATTAAAAAAATCTTCAAATGCAACAACAACAAATGATGGACGGAATGCAGAGCAATTCAAACATTCACCCCCAGTCACAGATCTGGGTTTAATCCATCAGTTTTTTTGCTTGCCATGCCATTCCAGTTTGGACTGAGCCATATTCAAATCAGTCTTGACCCTTGAAACTGGGGTGGCATGGTGAGCAAAAGAACGATGGATTAAACCCAGACCTGTGACTGGGGGTGAATGTTTGCATTGTTCAGCACTCCGTCCATCATCCTTTTGTGTTGCTAAAAAAATCTTCAGACAAGTCCATATTTGGAAAATGTTTTAGATCTTTATATTGCTCTCATTTCAACATAGGGCTGTGTTTTTCACTAATACCTAGGGTACAGTATCCACTGGTTGTGGGAAATAAAGGGCATGCAGTTTGTAAATAGTAAATGTTGATTTGCAAGTAAATTGAAATGAAAAGTCACCTTAATCATTTAGTACCATTGAATTTACAGACAGTTAAAAACATTGTTAACCATCATTTTATTACCTGCTAAATATATTGAGTTTACTACACTCCAATCACAACACTTCACTCAGGAACTAAATAGGACAAGTTAGCCTGTAGTTAATACAAGACAGGTTACTTAGAAATACATTTTCCATCCAAACGTGTACCTGTTCCTCTGGGTTCCCATGCAGCTGGCTGTACAGGAACAGAACATCTGCTGTCAGCCTCTCTAACGACTCAGCTGAGAATTTAGGAGCCCTGTCACCTGCTTTGCCCAGCATCCTGGCTCCCAGAGGTTGGTAACAGCAACAAAAGTGGAGGAGATATTGATGACTGCATTGCTAGGAGGCAAGTGAGCTTTGTTCAAAATGCTGCATACATGTATGCAGCGCATGTGGTCGTCAATGGAGATGGACACAGCCATTGGCTTTCGTGTGTTTCATCACACATGTTAGCCTATGGCTGTGTCCATGGTGAAGTATTATACCTACTGTGTGGCCAACTTTTGCCGATGTCCGTTGGATTGCAAATGTCCTGATGGGAACTTCAGGTGAACGCCATTTTAGGAGGTGAACTAGAGTAATTTATAATTTTGAATGCATCACCATCAATCAAAATGGTGGCTAGTTTGTTTACCAATGTGGAATGAGTACATTACTGTTTCTGTAAAAAAATGTGATACATTATAATGTAATTTGTTACTGTGTTTAAATTCAATAGTAACGCAGTTTATTTTATACTTCCGTTGTCGGAATTTGAAAAAAAAATGATTAAAAAAAATGTACTTTACTTATTATTGGAAAAAAAAAAGAACGTAAAAAAAAGTTTTTCTAAATTACATCACTAAAAATGATGTTTACATATATGGCACAAAACATATGGGATATTACAGAGTTGTTATCTATATCTATACATTTATAGAGGATGGAGACCATGAGGAGCTACATGGTAAGGAGGTTAAAATGCCGAATTAAGATGATAGCAGTGAAGCCGAAAGAACTAACATACATCATGATAGTATTGACAACTTCTTCCCGATTATAGGTATATTTTGACCTACAGTTACATTTAGTGTCCAAAGAACTTGTTATCTAAAGAACATATCAGTCTGAACAGGACATGTTTTCAAGAATGGTTAGTTTAGGAAATTTCACGGAAAAAAGGTTGGTGATGAATCTTGTAACACATTGACTACTGTGTTCATTTACATTGTTTGTTCTAAGTAAATGTGTCCTCATTATTTGTCATTTGTTATCTGACTATTTTGTCATGTAAATTAATTATTTATGTCTGGTATTCTGTTTTAGGATCCTTTACAAAAGCATCTTCATTTGGACATTTCAAATTTGTGACAATTGCTGTTAGAGACTGCTGTTGCTAAGCACAAGGGGAACATTGTTTGATCCTGTGAAAAACACACACACTTTGGATGCACATAGCTTGTACAAAGAAAACTTGCACATTGATTGAATGGAAGTTTAGGAGGTTTCATTGGAATTATTTTCTGTTCACTGTTGGCACCAAGGCAATATATGCTGCTTAACTTGCTTTGACCACATGTGTAACATGACCCATAGCATACTGATCGCCCTTCACAGTTGCCAAATTCTCATTTTGTGTTAAGTGTAGGAAGTGTCTAACCATTGTATAGAGAACACAAAGATGTTGTGACATGCCACCAGACAATGCCACAGTGTAGTAGAATGATACTATGGTCACAAAATTGTGTTCTGGCATGATTTTGACTATTGGTGCTTTTGATGTGGGATTCCTATTGTGAGGTAGGATTTCTGGCTCCAGGGGATGACATAAATCAATAATAAATTGCCTCTTGAATCTTCTTTGTATGATTATATCCCGTTCTTCCATGGTATGACGTTCTGGAACTGTAAAAAAATGGCACAAACTATTTTGTTTATTCTTGCACCCTCATTTTTTCTGTTTGACAAACTATCATTGCTTACTATTATTTATAAATCATACATTCTGAATTGGGATGATTGTTATATTTTACTATTTTGAACATGGGAGAAACATCACCTAAATATACCATCTTTTAAGGTTATAAATTCTTTTGATTATTTGCCTTTGTGCAATAATGGTGAAAGAAAATAATACAAAAGATATATCACAAGAATTTCAACCCCATTTCTGCTTCTGATAGGGCTCCTTTTCTGTGTACCGAGGCAGGTGTAGTGGGCCCACAGGTTTTAGAGCCAGAGAAAGAAATAGATGATGCTGGGAAAACACTGATCACCCAGTCAAACAGTACCTCAGTCAGGGAGCTCAAATTAGAGTTGATGAAATGCATTTTTACATCTAGCTCCCTATGCAACTGCTTCATATCTGTCAGCTCTGTCAGGACCTGGGCCATTATGTCTTGGTCAGATTGATAGCTCCTAAGGCTTGATCAATGGTGGTGTGTGTGACAGTGAAGACAGTGGCCTCACTTTGCTGACCCACATATGTCCTCCCACATACTGTACCCCCACTACCCTGTGCCCTAGCCCCATCCCACTGGGTCCTGGATGAATAGGAAGTGGTGGTGGTGGTATGGGTGTTGTCTCAATAGCAGCCAAGACTGGGGGAAAGCACAAGGTAGGGGTGATAGTCCTTTGGACACAGGAAGTGGAGGTGCCCATTGTCTGAGGTGTTGTTACAGCTGGGGTAGTGGTGTAGTTGTGGGCAGAGTAAGACTCACTGGAGCTGGCTGCCCAGACAGACCAGATGTACCAGGCTGCTTCTCGCTGAAAGTTTGATCCTTGTCTGGAGTGGAGGTATCTTCTGTGGTTGATGGTTGACCACGTACTCCGGGTGTTGGACCTAATATGAAGAACACATGAACAATTTGTATAAGTCTGGCTTATGCAACAAATGTTTTTTGAGCTACAAATGAAACACACTAACATAATTAATTAGCAATTACAGCATTTTCAGACCTTGCAGTTTATTGTTGGTAATTTCCCAAGGATTATAAGGTACACACATGCAAACCTCCAAGAACAGGAATGTGAAGAGATGTCCTGAAAAGAAAAAGACTACTTAGGAAGAGTAGATAAATGGTACCACATATTCAACCCAACTCACGATAGAGGAGAAATGAGAAGTTATTCCATGGCCTAGCAGGCTAAAATTAAAAGCATTGTGCAAATTAATAGTATTAATGCAATTGGCCATCATATGAATTTTTCCAAGTAAGGTTATTATTATTACTGCTTATATTCTGCATACAGTGTAACATGATAGGAAATATTTAGCTCAACATAATTTGAGCTGTGAATCAAATTAAATCACTTCAATGAAATGACAAGAAAGTGACAACATACAAAGGTACATGACATAATTCACTTATTATTCATCGCATAGAATGCGAATTGAGAAATACCTTAAATTTTGACATATGTGCACACATGGAAGAAAAGGAAGAACAACCAACATCACATTGCAAACATATTTTCCATACACAAAAAAAAGGCATCATGATAGTTGTAGTCCTCTGAATTTGAGATTGCCAACACTTGGAAGATTGTAAATTACACATTCCTAGTAAAATGTATACAGTGAAGATGTGCACACATTTACTAAATTATGACATATGTGAAATTTTGTAACAGATGAAAAATACTTACAAGCACCATACCTTCATGGAAATGGATGGGGTTTTTAAGCTGTTGTCCTAAGCAGAAAAGCATCCATTGAAACTAACAATTAAATACAAGAAATGACCAATGAAGAGCGACACACATATTGACCACACATTTTGCCCAATAGTTAAAGGGTAATGGCACCATAAGGCTAATAATTTGATCATGACAACAATGATTTCTAAAACTGTATTTATATGTTTTTCAAAGGTGGCAAAACATTAGGTACAGCTGACTATTAGTCTAACAAGTCTCCAAGGGATTCCTGTCAAGCCTTCAGGATGTAGGATCAGCAAGACCTTCTCCTCCCAGTGAAAAAGTTGCAAGGAGGGGCTTGGAAAACCACCACCAGTCCTCTGGGCCTCTAGGTGATATTTGCAGGTCATTCCACCTCGTCCTAATTTCCTCCAGGTTGTTTGCTGCAGCATTCACTGTGAACTAATCTGGTTCGCATTTGCCTTTTCTGTTTTATAGTTCTATTTTGTACTTGGGCTCCAAATAATTGTGGCTCTAATCTACTGATTTCATCTACCATGACTGACAATTCTCCCTCCCTAAAATGGGGATTTCTCCTCCCTATCATTATAAATAACTAACAATGAATGACATAGTGACCCGCAAGTTACATAAGTTGAACTGGTATTTTAAAATTACACAGAGGCTGCAATAGCAGGCCTAAGGCATGCTTTGAAGGGGTACTTAGGAGAGTGGAACAATGAGCACTTCAGGCCCACTACAAACATTTACTTTACAGGCTCTGGGTATAGGTAGTACCATTTAACTAAGTGTCACGTCTGTCAGTTGGGTGTACCATGTTTAGGGGAGAGAGCACAAGCACTTTAGCTCTGGTTAAGGGTGGTAAAGCGCACAGAGTGCTAAAGTCAACAAAAACATGTCAGCAAACAAGAAGAGACAAGGCAAAATGTTTGGAGGAATACAACAGCAAAGACTGACAGGCCTCACTGTAATGATGAGGTGAAATCTGGGGGCAACAGGGACGTCTGTGCCAGACAACCCCGCTCTAGGGTGATGATTAAGGATTTTACACATTCACTAGGTTGTACAAGTCACCTTCTACCTGTACAGATTTTTAAGTTCTGTCTTTTCTGTATCTGTGGAGTGCAGTTTTCTGCTGGAGGAAAGTATGCATGTCTCTTCTTCGGGTGGCTTGCATTACCACTTTAGGCTTGATACCATGACAATTTAATATGCCTCAAAGGTGGATATAGCATGCAGCTAAAATGAATCAAAATACACCATTTTGGTTTTGATTTCAAACTAATATTTTGAGTGGTAAATACCACTGGTTCTGTTAGTCTGTATGATGTGCGTTTGTGCATAGTGACCAGTTGCATCACTCTGGGGCACATATCCTAATTTGCAGTACACAGAGTCCCTTCATAGCTGCACTAATTTTCTGCACTTACAGGAAAATTATTCAAATTATATATATATATATATATATATATATATAAATATATATATATATATATATATATATATTTATATATATATATATATATATATATATATATATATATATATATAATAAAAGTGTTTTAGTGGGTGTGTCAGTATGTGCGGGGGTCTGTGAGTGGGAGTATCAGGGCATCAGTTGGTCTGGGCGTGGGTGTGTTACAATCTGAGTGGGTGCGTGAGGGTCTGACTGTGGCTGTGAGTGACTGCATGACAGTCTGAGTGGGTGATGAGTGTCTTAGGGGGCTGTGAGTGGGTGCGTGAGGGTCTGACTGTGGCTGTGAGTGACTGCATGACAGTCTGAGTGGGTGATGAGTGTCTTAGAGGGCTGTGAGTGGGTGCGTGAGGGTCTGACTGTGGCTGTGAGTGACTGCATGACAGTCTGAGTGGGTGATGAGTGTCTTAGGGGGCTGTGACTGGGTGCGTGAGGGTCTGACTGGGGCTGTGAGTGACTGCATGACAGTCTGAGTGGGTGCATGAGTGTCTTAGTTGGTCTGTGAGTGGGTGCGTGAGTGTCTGAGTGGGTCTGTGAGTGGCCGCATAAGTGTTTCAGTGGGTGTGTGAGTGGGAGAATTGATTGAAAGAGGGACAGAGATGGAGAAAAAAGGGAGAGAGAGTGAGAGTTTTGTAGGCTTTGATGTCTGATATACTTAGAATGAGTTATTTGTCTCAAATTTTAAATACAAAATTTATTATTTTTAAAATATATATATATTTTTTATAAAAAAATATGGAAACAAGTCCAGCTGGACTCAAGACCCTAAAGCTCTGCAACCTTCACACTGAGCTATGGAAGTTTATTTTAAAAAAAGGTTTTTTTAAGCTATTTATGCGGTTTAAGGGACCCCGAGCAAGTCCTCAAGGGCTATATATTTTGTTTTTATTTAACTACTATTTTTATTTTTTTTAAGCCCTTTAATGGCTACCTGGTACTGCGGGGATGCCTTAAGGCCTCCCCCATGGTGCTATTGCTTCAGCAAGCAAGAGCTGATTTAAAAAGCAGCTCCCTGCTTGCTGAAGCATTTCATCTCTGTCCCCTGCACGCATGAATAATATTAACATAAGGTGTAGCCAAGTACCATCCTACTGAGACCATTTACTAGCAATTGAAACATTAAATAAATACATAAATGCATGTTATCCTTTCACTGTATCAGCACCTTTGAGATTGTGCTGCTCATGTGTGTACTCTAGTGTGAATGAACTACAATATATTTATTCACCAGTCCTGTTGGAAAACTCCCCTTCGGCACATGGCACACAGTCAAAGCAGCAGATGGGCCTCCCTTCTATTGAAGCTTTGCGGTACCCAGGGAGGCAGCTCTCACTGCAGACAGAGCGAGGAATCTGTGGGGAAAGAGGGAATAAAGGAGGAAGATTAGAGGTAAAGTCTGAGGTGAAGAGATGAGAGCTGAGAGACCAGAGCGGCAAGAGGACCAGGTATGAAACACTTTATTCTCTACAGACTAAGGAATTGTGCAAAGAGGGGTGACATTGAGAAAAGATCAGCACTGCAAGTCTCACAGTGTGAAAGGGTTTCATTATGTTCCTTTGTATTCTATCCAGCTGACCCCACCAAGCTTTGAAAACCAATATTACCATATACCATGCACACAAACATGGGATTTGGGAGTTAAAACATGCCAATTTACCCGTTTCTAATCAGGTAAAAGATTAACAGAACACGGCTCATGGGTATGATTTTGAGATTTCATGAAACTGAATTGTGGACCATTAATAGGTTTATTGGAATAATGGCTTCCCTTATTTTGTCAAGGCCAACACTACATTCTGAGTGCTATGAATGTGAAATTCATGCCCTGGTTTTAGGAAAGTACCATCTTGCCTGGCATGTAACCCCATTTTTACATGTATGTCAGTTTGTTTGTGCCTGTCTCACTGGGATCCTGCTAGCCAGGACCCCATTGCTCATAGTTTGTGGCCTGAATGTGTGTATCTGTGTAGTGACTAACTGTGTCACTGAGGCTCTGCTAACCAGAACCTCAGTGCCTATGGTCTTTCTGCCTTTAAATTTGTCACTATAGGCTAGTGACCACTTTTACCAATTTCAATTGGCACACTGGAACACCCTTATAATTCCCTAGTATATGGTAACTAGGTACCCAGGGTATTGGGGTTCCAGGAGATCCCTATGGGCTGCAGCATTTCTTTTGCCACCCATAGGGAGGTCAGAAAAACCTTTACACAGGACTGCCACTGCAGCCTGAGTGAAATAACGCACACATTATTTCACATCCATTTTCACTGCACTTAAGTAACTTATAAGTCACCTATATGTCTAACCTTCAATTGCTGAAGGTTAGGTGCAAAGTTACTAAGTGTGAGGGCACCCTGGCAATAGCAAAGATGCCCCCACATAGTTCAGGGCCAATTACCTGGACTTTGTGAGTGCGAGGACACCATTACACGTGTGCACTACATATAAGTCAATACCTTGTAGCTTCACAATGGTAACTTCAAACATGGCCATGTAACATGTGCAAGATCATGGAACTGTCCCCCCATGCCAAATCTGGTATTGGGGGCACAATTCCATGCATCCCCTGGGCTCCAATATGGACCCCGGGTACTACCATACCAGCTCTCTTGGGTTTTATCTGCAGCTACCGCTGCTGATACCCCACGGACAGGGTTCTGCCCTCCAGGGATCTTGGCAGCCCAGACCCAGGAAGGCAGAACAAAGAATTTCCTCTGAGAGAGGGTGTTACACCCTCTCCCTTTGGAAATAGGTGTTAAAGGCTGGGGTGGGATAGCCTCTCCCAGCCTCTGGAAATGCTTTGAAGGGCACAGATGGTGCCCTCCTTGCATAAGCCAGTTCACACCAGTTTAGGGAACCCCTAGCCCCTGCGCTGGCATGAAACTGGACAAAGGAAAGGGGAGTGACCACTCCCCTGTCCATCACAGTGGTGGTGCCCAGAGCTCCTCCACTGTGTCCCAGACCTCTGCCATCTTGTTTCCAGAGGTATGAGGCCACTCTGGAGGCCTCTGAGTGGCCAGTGCCAGCAGGTGACATCAGAGACCCATCTTGATAGGTGCTTACCTACTAGGTGGCCAATCCTCCTCTGAGGACTATTTAGGGTCTCTCCAGTGGGCTTTTCCTCAGATAACGACTTGCAAGAATTCACCAGAGTTCCTCTGCACCTCTCTCTTAGACTTCTGCCAAGGATCAACCGCTGACTGCTCCAGGACGCCTGCAAAACTGCAACAAAGTAGCAAGAAGACTACCAGCGACATTGTAGCGCCTAATCCTGTCGGCTTTCTTGACTGTTTCCTGGTGGTGCATGCTTTGGGGGCTGCCTGCTTTCATCCTGCACTGGAAGCCATGAAAAAATCTCCCGTGGGTTGACGGAATGTTCCCTCTGCTCCAGCAGGCACCAAACTTCAGTGTCACTGGTACTCTGGGACCCCTCTCATCCTGACGAGCGTAGCCCCTGGAACACAGGTGGTAGACCCAAGTGTCCCAGACTGTCCAGTGGTCCAACTGTCCAAATTTGGAGGATGTAAGTCCTTGCCTCCCCTCTCCAGACAGTAATCCTGTTCACCGCGTGAACTGCAGCTACAAGGGCTTCTATGGACATTTCCACAAAATCCTTCATGCACAGCCAAGCCTAGGTCCCCAGCACTCTTTCCTGTGATGCTCAGTTCCCTGAGTTGATCTCTGGTGTTGTGGGACCCTCTTTTGCAGTGTTGAGACAACCACCATGTTCAGACATCTTGAACCCATGTTCAAGGACTTCAGTGGGTGCTTCCTTCTTGTGCATGGGCTCTCTATATTGCTGAGGGCCCCCTCTGTCTCCTCACCCAAGTGGCGACATCCTTGTCCTTCCTGGGCCTGGGCAGCACCCTTTTTCTTCAACAGCGACTCTTGCAGCCACCAAGGCTTGTTTGTGGTCTTTTGCCAAGAAAACAACTATGCATCCTCCAACACTCCGCGGAACATCTTCTGCATGAAGGAGAAGTTCCTGGCACCTTTCTTTGTTGCAGAATCTTTAGCTTCTTCTATCCGGAGGCAGCCATTTTGCACCTTCATCCGTGGTTTAGTGGGCTTCTGCCCTCCCTGGACACTTACGCGACTTTTGGACTTGGTTCCCTTCCTTTGCAGGTCCTCAGGTCTAGGAATCCGTCTTCAGTGCTTTGCAATCTGTTGTGGTCCTTGAAAATCCTTTATCAAAACGTTAGTGTGTTTCTGGGGAAATAGTAGTACTTTACTCCTAATTTCCATGGTCTTGGGGTGGGGTATCTTCGACACCCTTAGTGTTTTCTTACCCTCCCAGTGACCCTCTACACACAACACTAGCCTAGGGGTCCATTCGTGGTTAACATTCCACTTTCTTAGTATATGGTTTGTGTTGCCCCTAGGCCTATTGCATCCTATTGTATTCTACAGTGTTTGCACTACTTTCTGACTGTTTTACTTACCTGATTTTGGTTTGTGTGTATATTTTGTGTAGTTTACCTCCTAAGGGAGTATATTATCTGAGATATTTTTGGCACATTGTCACTAAAATAAAGTGCCTTTATTTTTAGTAACTCTGAGTATTGTCTTTCTTATGATATAGTACCTATATGATATAAGTGGTATAGTAGGAGCTTTGCATGTCTCCTAGTTCAGCCTAAGCTGCTCTTCTATAGCTACCTCTATCAGCCTAAGCTGCTAGAACACTACTAATCTACTAATAAGGGTAACTGGACCTGGCACAAGGTGTAAGTACCATTGGTTCCCACTATAAGCCAGCCTTCTACACTGGTACCCATTGTGGAGCAATGCCCTGATGCCAGGGTCCTCCCACACACCTAAATCTAGATGCAGTACATTTTACACTGCAGAAAACTCGTATTGTCTTTTTATGATGTCACTGTTCACCCTGAGTACCAATCTTCCCACTGAACATGAAGGGAGACAAAGGGGTTCCTTATAACCAGGGCACAACTCCTTTCATCACAAAAACACAGCCTACCTATTGGGTAACATCTTGAGGGTTTCTGATCCCCACTTACCGGTCTGTCCCTCAAGATGTGGGGAAACCCTGGGATGCTAATGATTGAGGAAGTGGCAGAAACGTAGTTGCTGTCCCTTCTTATTTAAGAGCTCAGAAACATTTAATTTATGAATTATCATTTTTATCATGAAATTTGCAATGCTTCAATCTCATAAGGCATAGTTGCACTTGATGCCCACCTGACAGATTCCCTGCTCAAGCACAAAATGAGGTCCTAATCCTGTGGGCAGGAGATTTTAATGTGCACATCTTTAAAGTTAGTGATGCATCCATATGTGGTTATTTGGAGCTGAGCAGGCGGGGGGATGACACAGGCTGTTGAACCCCTGATTTCAAAATGTCACGCACAACATTTCCTCTGACTTTTCAGGGATCAGGAAATTGTAGTAATATTGATCTCACATTATTATTGAGGGACCTAATTCCTTACTAATTAAGTATAATATGTCTGCCAGCTGTGTTAGTGTCATAACCCCCTTTTTACACATAATCTCTTTTCTGTAGACGGTAAAACCCCACCAGAAAATAGTGAAATTGACTACACCAAGAATTGAGTGGGAGAATGTTGGTACATTCACATTTATGACTACAGTTTTAGGCAAGGACCAGCATACTGTTGCCACAGCTTGTAGACGAAGAGAAGCCCTTAAAGCTATAGTCGAAGCCTGCAAATTGCTATGGCCCTGATTTAGATTATGGTGGTTGGGATATTCATCACCATGTAACCCCTATGCAAAAATCAGGCCCTATCGACCCTGTCTTCTCAAGTCTGGTTACCCGCAAACCCCTTAGACCTAGTTCTCCTCATGGGTGGTTTAATCACACATGTACGATTACTCACATAAACCAAAAATAATCCTGAGTGAATGCCCACATTCTAGGACTGATCTAGCCAATGCATGTTAGCAGCATGAGCAGAGTTTAGCTTGAAGATTAGCTGGGAACAAGGCAGAACATGGGGTGACCTTGGATGTGCTGGTCGGTGCAAAGATGCTGCAGCTTTG